>NC_077240.1:53914444-54243055 GCF_947179165.1 Solanum dulcamara
TACAAGAATATAACTAAACGGCGGAAGCAAAACGAAATATATACAAATAAAAAGATCCCTCCCAGAACCTGGAAGTCACATGTACAAAGCTACTACAAAAAGAGTACAAGTCCCAAAAGTGGACCACAGAAACAAGGCCGTCTCAAAAAGCAAAAGACAGGCAAAATATATGTATAGAGGGAGACGGGTAAATCCAGAACGCTATGTGCTCACCCTCATGTTCGATCAAGACTACAACTGGCTTGAATCAACGCCGGTAGCTAGGACTCGGACCTGTATCACGAAAACAGATGTAGAGTGTAGTATGAGTACCAAAACAACAGGTATCCAGTAGGCATCATAGGCCGACTGAGCAAGATAAGCGAGAAAATAATCACACCAAAGACAGGACAAGAAGTAAAGGTAGGTATGTACACGAGCGTACTCAACACACAAAGAGAGAGAAACTAGCTAGGTCCGCCGTTCTCTCATAAACCCGACGGGTACGCTCGTGCACATATCTAAAGGTAACAACCTGAACAGACTCCCATAAGCCCGACATGAGTAAAGATAATTGAAGTAAAACCAAGGACTAGAACCTCGGTGATAGGTAATTGTGGACTTGAACCACATGCAAGAGAGACCACGGATTCGAACCGAGTAATAGTAGCTAAGGATTTGAACCAAAGCAAGTAGGGAGTGATGGACTTGAACCAAGGCTTATAAAGGTGGTGGACTTGAACCGCAGCGAAGTAAGGCCAGGGACTTGAATCGAGGCATTAATACCAAGGTAGGGACTTGAACCCCGCCCGGTAGAGTGAATTGGGGACTTGAATCACGAACGGAGGCGAGTCGGTCAAAATTAGGATTAGGGGCAAACCGAGCATCACGGGGAGTACCCCTCAAATCGAGTGCCATCAATAAATCACTCCAGCCCGAACCACATCCAACCAGAATCGTTGAGAAGACTTCCAGAACCAAGAACCAAGCGATTTAGGACCGATAGAAGAATGGGGCACTATGGAGGTAAGGTTCCAAAGCTGTGCTACTGCCTAGCTAAAGCTCAGACTATCAGACTCAAGTCTGCTATATCAGTCTACAGGGAGCTAAACTGTCCGAAAAGACGCCGGAGAAGTTCTAAGGCCCAACAACACCAAAATCGCCCAAGTCTAAGGCAACACTAGTCTAAGCCTAGACTAAGGCTAAACATGCTTCCAAATACATAAAACAAAGGCACAACACACACCACAAGGTAGAGATAATCAACAATAACAAGAGACATGCTTTAACAGTCAAAAACTCCGAGTTTAAAGCTTAGGACATTTAGGGGACAACAACTTTGAGAAACAAATTAATCAAAACAAAACCTCGATGGATGAAACTATATACACAGCTTTGGAACCTTACCTCCAGCTAAAACATCAATTTACCTCCAGCGAAGCTTCTAATCCACTCCCCGAGCTCACCAACGCGTTCCCCTCGAAATTCTCTTGAGGTTAGACCTTTGAATCGCCAAAATTGAGCTAAGATTGAGAGAGATATTGCCTTTTGAAGTATGAAAAGATGAATCACCTAGCCTTTTAATCAAAGTGACAGGCCAAGTATTGGCCTTCGCGAACGCGAGTTAAGTGGCCCGCGAACGCGGAGGTCAGGAGAATTGACCTTCGCGAATGCCGCTAGAGGTCCGCAAACGCGGAGGCAAAAGTAACAGACCTCCGCGAACGCGGCCTAGACCTTGCGAACGCGGAGAGCAAAATCCTGGGCCTTCGCAAACGCGGCCAAGGGCACGCGATCGCGGAGAACAATTTCTCATGCACCAGATATCAACTGAAATGCTGTTTTTCACCAAGTTCAAATACTCCGATAAGGTGCTCGAAATTCATTCGGAACCCCGTGCGTGCAAACGAGATATGCTACCCACCAAATTCGATGTTCTAGACTCAATGGCATAGTCAAAATTTTCATACGAAGTCGTTACAACTGAAAGTGGGTCCCACACCCAAGTGTCAAATTGAGCCTAATTCCACAACGAGCCTCGAAATTAGATCGAAAGCCTCGAGAAGCGAACGAAGGGTCGTTCTAGACCAAACTTGACAATCTAGAACTGACCAAGCTGTCAGAATTTTCAGTCGAGCGCGTTTTCCAAGAATGTTGATCAAAGTCAACCATAGGCCAAATTTCAAAGGCAAAAGCGCCAAATGACCCAATACTCTATCGATTGCCTCGATACTCAGGTCGACCATTCCACTAGCCTAATTGAGCCATTTCAGAGCTGATGGAACCCTCAAAATTCTGTTCTGAGGTCGTTTTCCTAAAGTTATGATCGAAGTCAACTTTTCAAGTTATAAAAGCTCCAAAATAGGAAAATGGTCCTAAAACCCAAACGAATGACCAGGTGACCGAACAGTCAGTGCCAGCAAGTCATAAATGACTTGGGTCGCTACAGGAACTCTCTAAACGATGAAATGCATGCTTTATTTCTTAAATGACTTGGAGGGTCATTACACTATCAAATTATACTCGCACAATCTTTGTCGTTATAGCATTTGCGCAAAGAGGCCATGTGCATGTCCTGGTATTCATGAGTGCTCTAGAAATCTGTCGCAATTTCATAGAGCGGCACCACCCCACACTTATATAATTCCAATCATCAAGTGTATTCTGCAGAGCAATACACCACCTATAAAGGATATGATTTGGATTAAGAGTTTAACTCAACCCTCACTTTGCCTTGCAGATTATTGCACTATAATCACACATCATAGGAGGGACATAATTTTATAGTACTTACTTGATCAACTAATGACTTGTTATTACCCATATGAACTTAATTCATGGGATCTCCAATCACATAGGTTGGGTTACTATCATTGTTGATCTTCTCAAGTTGACAAAAGAATTCTCACTCTCCTCGATGTTTCTTTTAGTGTGTGAATTGATCAGATTCACCTCTGACTACACAAAATAATTGTCTCAAAACAACCGTTTTATCACACTATGTCTCAAACACATGTAATGATTTTGCCATTGCAAAAATTATTTTTCATAGCAATTATTATTGCTTCGCAACCATATATGAATTTTGATAGCCACTTACTATCATAATTATACCCCTCTAGTATTACCAAATACAATTTGTTGGGTACTACACTTGTGGTACCTCTCATGTATCACCAATAACTTCTTTCCAAAATGATGCATCAAAAAGCAATATCATTTTTAACAACAAGAACACGAGAAATATTATCGCTTTATAAACTCAATAATACTTTATTTATTTTTTCAACTCTAACGTTGCATTTAGTCACGTCACAACTGATTATCACAAATATGCATATGCAACATTGATTAGAATACAATCAACAACTTAGATCCTATTTTTCTTTTCTTAGGATCATGTAGCACAACCTTAGCAAGACACCCCTACACTTTTAAATATTTCATAATAGAGGAATAACTTTTTCACAGTTCATAAAGTTTTCAAGTTTGTATGTAACATACAAGTTTATACATTAAAAATATATCATAATCCAGTTTCTCAACAAACATATGATTACATATCTAGAGATAGCATCTCTAAATGTGACACATAAGCATTTGTCATTCCTAGTCATTATTGATACAAGTCTCAAAAAATCCGAAAGAGTTACTTTGAACAATTTAAATATTCTAGAAACAAACATGTAATTTCTTAGTATGCTCAATTTTAACACAAATCTCACATTTAAAAAATATTTGGGAATTTATTGAAATAATACCTTGTGAACTCTTAAAATAAGATAAACTAAATTATACAAGTCTAACAAGTCACACATCAGATGAATCAATCAAGTAAATATTAGCACTAGCATTTTCATCTTGAAAAATATTAGTCACAAATAAATCGTGCTTAAAATACTCATCATCCATAACAACATTTGTTAACACATTGTCATATTCACATAAAACAGTCATTCAATCTTTTCTCATGATTCCACAAGAATCAATTTGCACGAATATTGATATCATGTACACCTCAGATAATGCCAATATTTTAAATATGTGAGTTTAATAAGAAGAATCTTTTCATTCTAAGAACTTGAGTAGTTCTAGGATCACCAACATATATAAAATTTTCTCCAGTTCGGGTGTAGGGCATAACAATTTTAGTTAGCACACATATGCTCAACAACACCAAATTACTCACATTGGCCACAAGATTCGCTTGAGAAATGACCACAACAATTTATATCATCCGCTTAGTCAAATTTATTTTTACTTAGCGAGATTCTCATTTCTCTGAATCTTCTTCTATATTGAGGGGTATGTTAGTCCAATTTGCTACACTTAAATCTATTAAAATGTAGACATAGTATCATCACATACCTTACTAGCAACACAAAAGTTCAACCATTAAAGACTCCTCGGCTTTCCAACGTCACTACCTATTTCTTATGCAGCAAAATGAGATGACAAGTAGAAAAGATGCAAAACCAAAGTGTTCCTCCATAGATTTCGCCGGTGCTTCCCTTGTACAAAATAAACCAGACTCCCCATTGTCTCTTGATTATTACTTTTCAGTAATCAATTTGTTCGTTTGGCAGTGTTGATCACAACGCTATCGATTTTGCCGATTAATAGTATTTTTTGTAAAAGTATAAAGATATCCTTAATATTGTTGAAAATCTTACGGAAAATACTCCATCACAACGAACACTAACACTTCATCACGAACACTTCATCACAAACACTTGTAAGGAATTCACATAGCTTGAGGCGTGCTTCTGTCACTGTCCTTAAGGATATTTCACCTGGTATGGGTGTATTCCCCAGGATTCAACAAGATCTTCTAGTATAAACTAGGAGCCAGAAACTAACAAAAATTCTACAAAAGAAAACCCAACACCATAACAAAGAGAAGAAATTATGGTTATGATGTATATTGTCAAGATTCAAAAGTATCGCATCACCATAGAAAAAGAGATGTATATATAGGTATAAAAAAGTTCATAGGTGAAGAGGTCAACCATTATAATTCCATAAAGAGGCTAGTAATTTTTCAGATTTAATGGCAATGAAGAAATGATTTAATTGTCATTCAAAGTAATTAGCCGTTGGAGTATTTCCTCATAATTGGCCATTAAGGCCATTTAAGATAATGCCATTAAGGCTATTCAAGAATAAGTTTAAATCACTCTTACAAAGATATTATTATATTTTTGAGATATATTATTTTTTCCAACAGGACCAACATGCGTTATGGAGAAAGTGATAACAAAGAAATACGGGGTCTTCGTAGGGGATTGGAGGACCAAAATTGTAACTATGCCTTGTGTATGTGGTTTATGGAGGAATATAAAGGAAGGATGAGAAGAGTTTAGCGATAATGTGATTTTTAGGTTGGGGGATGAGAGGAGTGCAAATCTTTGGGAGCATATGTGGTGTGGGGATAACATATTGAGTTGTTCTTTTCTGAACCTTTTTTGAATATCATGCCAAAAGGAGAGTATAATCCAACGAGTTCAGAGGCTTCAGGGTGGAAAAATATTTTGGGGTTTGAGATCTAGGAGGAATTATCACGATGTCTTGTTGAATTGCTTCACATGCAAAGTACACCATAAAATGTTCAGGATGTTTGAAGGTGAGGAATGGGGAACAATGAGATCTTTTTTGTTAATCATATTATGAGACTTTTGACAGGGAAGAGGTTGCCTTTTCACATGTCTCCATTTGGATCCCTAAGGTACCAAGGGAAGTGTACTTTTTGGCGTGATTAGCAACTAGAGGGGTGATTTTGACTATCGAAAACTTGAGAAAGAGGAAGATTACTTATGTTAGCTAGCGTTTTATGTGCAAAATGTCAGGTGAAGATGTGGATCACCTTCTTTTCCATTGTTGGCTAGCTTCTCGGTTATGGTGGGAAATTCTGAGTTGGTTTGGAATACAATGAGTGACGCTTGGTACTGTGAAGGATAGAGTAGAAATGTAGGGTGTAAAATGTTGCTCTACTAGCACTTATTTGGGTCCTCTGGAGAGAAAGAAATAGAAAAGCTTTTGAAGGTGCAGAAAGAAATTTTGTACAATTGAGGAGTAGCCTTTTTTCCCTTATTGCTTTTTGGTGCACTCATGAGGTTCTGTTACGTGTAGAAGACTGGGTGATGTTCATAGATAATCATACTTTTTGTAGGTTCTCTACTTTTTTTGGTATACCCTTCGTATATGGTTTTTTTCCCAAACTTCGAATGAAATCTTTATTACTTGAAAAAAAGATAAAGTTTATGTATTTATGGCTAACCTCGAACTGATTTGCTAATTAGTTGGTACTTGGGAGGGTTTTCTTACTCAACAGAGCATACATCCTATGTGAAATTTGGGATTCCACTTTAAAGTAAACTATCTCATGTTTTGAGGGAATCTTCAGAGTGACAGTCAATTACTTGTGTCATGACCTAATTTCACTAAGCTGTGATGACACCTACCCTCAACCATCAGGCGAACCAACACAATGGATAATTATCAAAACCCAAAAGAGATATAAAGTCTAACAGGAAATAACATAGATAATGAAGTTTGAAACAACTGAAATCGAAGTATCATAAGTCATGAGCATCTAAGACTGAAATTAATACAGCTGTCTGTAAGAAATACATAGGGTTCTGAAGTGATCTAAGACAGAGAGGGACATCCAAGCGACTTCAAAAAAGGTATGCAACTCACACTGGAAGCACAAACATCTCCTATGCTGCCTCTCGAATGATATTGGTACCCAGATCAATATCTGCACACATTAAGTATCATTGGCTGTCCCCAACTTTAGTGATGAGAGTTGTATTGGAAGTACTTACTTTCATAAACCCATGCAATTCAAGTACATGACAGTAACAAAGCATAGAAACTGCATAATTAAGTATGCGCAAACACAACATTTGTATAAAATGCATCAACATGAGTGCATAAATCAATATGCATGATAAATACTGAAACTTTTTACCAAAAAACCGGCATTCCCAATGCCTCGAATGACAAACCTGTGAGCACACTGCCCACGGTAATCGAGTAACAGTGACTCATGAGGTACAAATCTAATCAACACGCCATAAGCGGAGCTTGAGGCTCAATCATCAGAATGTGGATAACTCAACACGTCTACATCAATCTTCACGGACAACTCACGTGCCAAACCGCAAGGACAATTCACATGCCAAATATCATAGAACACAAATGAATGTCAACCACATGCAAATAGACATACATATGTACAGTGCATGACTAAATCAACCTGACCATGTAACCCGACATACATGTAATCTACAGTGTCAAACTAGCATATGAGAGATACCTACAACAATATGCTAGCATATAATGCACAACTTAGTCATGACACAAAAATATCAATTTATACACAGAACAACACATGAAACTCGTATGTATAACTCTTGTATCTGTATACGTACTTATCAACTCATATATATGGTATCAATTTGGGAAAATTCCTTTATTGAGATCAAAGTCTTAACTTACCTCGGTCCAAACGTAACTTAACCTTCCAAAATTGTTTTCACACCTCAAACCTTCCAAATGGTTCAGCTCCATTCAAAAGAATAACTAATGGCTTCAAATAAATCCATTGTGGTCAATCTCATAATTAAATACGTGGTGTAGGTCAAAGTCAACTGCAAGTCAACCCTGAGCACATATAGTCAAACCTCGAAACAAAATACATTTTTGGGTTACCCATAACCCTATGAGTCTAAATCTATAATCAGATTCCGTTTGAGTTTATTTACTTGATCAAATCACCATTTTACCAATTCTATGGCTTAGACAGAAACCTCCAATCTCTATCTTTAAATTCATACATTTAATGGCTAAATCTTGAAAATTCATCTATAATCAACATGGGTAAGTGTACAATCATTACCTTGGAGCTATGTGATGAACCCAAGTTAAAATTCCCCCAATCTCGTAACTACTTCGTTCCAAAAATGATGACAAGATGTCAAAAATACCTAAAATGAGCCTCGTATTCTATATGTCAGGATGGCAATGTGACTACTCTTTTGCATATGCGGGACCATAATTGTGGTCAAGGAGCCCGCAAAAGTGACTAGCCAACCCAGGGTTCCATTACAAATGTGGCTAGGTCATTGCAGTTGTGACCCACTACAAAAACAAACAACCAGCTGCAAATGAAAACCCCTACCCATCACCTTTGGTCCGCAAATGTTAACTTGGTGTCCGCAATTGTGACGCACCAGGTTCAGCAATGCACCAACTATAACTTTTAAGCCTAAAATATGCCAAAACACTCCCAAGCCCCTTAGTTCCCAATCCAAACATACTAACAAATCCAAAAACATAATATGAACCTATAGGAAGTCTCAAAACATGAAACGGGGAGCTAAAACTCAAAATGAGGGGGTGTTGTTACAACTTGTGATTTTCTGGGAGGTTTGTCCACTAATAGTCAAAGTTAGTCTCTTTTTTTTTAAAAAAAATTTTAGGACCAAATTGGAATCGTCTTTTGGCATTGATTAATGTGATTAACTATTTTTATGTTTGAGCATTCTTATGCTCTAAATACTCTTTCACAGAGAATTATGCAAAAAATATGTATATATTCATTATATAGAAGATTAAGCATTTTTCGTCTTTTTAGCATAATTCTATGTGGAAGAGTTATTTGGCAAGTAATATGAGTTTAGTTAACAGAAGTTAACGAGTAGGAGGAGCTGGTTTAAATTTCAAAAGGAAAATTGTGGACTGCAGGGTCTCGATATCCTGTTTGTAGAATGTTCTTATTCTTTGTGTTACTGATATCTTTCCTACAAAATTCTGAAGTGGTCTTCAAGTCAGCCTTATGCTGTCCTACTAGGCTATGTTTTGTTCTAAACTGTGCCTTGTCAATGCACGCAGACTTGTCATCATGTCTTTGGTGGATTTGGCACATGGAAAACATAGACACGTTCCGTACAGAGACTCTAGGCTAACTTTTCTCCTTCAGGTGAAGTATCTTATGATTATTAGGCACATAATACTGAAGTATTAAATTATTATTGAATTTCTCAAAATAGAAGGCTATCTTTTTTTTCTTCGATGTAGGATTCTCTAGGTGGGAACTCAAAAACTACAGTCATCGCCACCATCAGCTCATCTATTTGGTAACAGGATAATCTCTGCTGTCATTTTGAAAACATAATTGTAGTGTTGTAATGACTAGTTTTTATTCTCTGCAGTTCTGCCAGTGAGACACTGAGCACTCTAAAGTTTGCTCAGCGTGCAAAACTTATTCAGAACAATGTACGAACTTCCAGATATATGCTTACTTTTGTTTGCAAAAGCCAAAATTCCTTAATTATTAAAATTCTGAGCTATATTTTCTAGGCTATGCTGACTTTTGTTTGGAAAAACCAAAATTCTTTAAATTATTAAATTTCTGAGCTATATTTTCTATGCCATGCTACTTTTGTTTGGAAACCAAAAGTTTTTAGTTTTTAAAGTATTGACCTTTACTTTTCTAGGCTAAAATAAACGAAGATGCTTCAGGTGATATTTCAGCATTGCAGCAGCAAATCCAACAACTGAAGGCATGTAACATGCTCTATTAAAGGTGTATAATATTATGTTGTATATGAAACATGTAAAATATTCAGTGCTCTCAAGTATACTTGAAAACTTGTTGAACAGGGTCAGTTGTCCTTTGTACTGAAGCATCAGGGATCTGAGAGATATTTTGCAGAAAGTGTCCCACAATTAGATCAATTCATCTTGGGCGACTGTCCTGAGAGCTTTGACCTGTCTGAGGAATTGGATAAGCACACTGATCGTGGTCAACAACATGGAAGAAAAAACTCGGTAGTCTTCTACTCCTTCAATTGTTCCTCTATTTAGCATCAAGACCAAGTATAATATTGTCCCATGAATCTATGACAGTTGCATTATCTGAAAGCAACTTTGCTCAATGTCGTGAGGAGAGCGAAATTGGCTGAGATGGAAGTTAGGAGATTAGAGGCTGAAATTGAAGAGATGAAACATTTGGTACGCTAATTATGACATCTCTTATGTACATTGTGATATTAGAAAGTGCACTTTAGATGAAATTGATATTTAAATGTAATACCATGTTTAATAAAAGTTAAAGGGTTGTTTTACAGGTTCATCAGCAAGAAGAAGAGGTTCAACTTAGCAAAGAGATAATGGAGCTCAAAGACGAAAAACTTGACCAATTGGAATCACTTGGAAATGGAATAATTTCTGCAGACAGCTTTGTCCTGGAAGAGAATAATGCTTTAAAAGACGAGATTCAGATACTTCAGGCCAGACCTGAACTAAATCCAGAATTGACTCAAGCATCTGAGAATATTAGCCTCAGAAAGAAACTCAGATGGTAATAACTATGAACATCTGTCTTGCCAAAGATTGATGCTCCCTGTTCTATGGTAATTTAATCTTGCATCTGTCTTTTCAGGTTTGAAAACTTCTATGAGAATGAGGAGACAGAAAAATTGCTTGCTGAAATGTCAGAATTACGTGAACAGGTTCAAATTTACTCTCATGGCTCTATTTTTTTGGGTTCAATACATCCATTGCTTTTCATGAAATTTACTCTAGGTCAAGTTTTTGGAATTAGTCATGCTTTCCTGGGCAGCCTGTGCCTGCATAAGAGAAGAACATCAGGTTACTGATAAGGTGACTGTTGTGTACCTTCTGACATGTGTAAACGGCATACCCAATGCAGGAAAGAGTCGCTGCAAGAGAGTTAAAAGAATGTGGAGAAATGAATTCAAAAATAATCAGGTAAAGTCTCTGCAAGTGAAAATCCAATAAGCATATAAAGGGTGTACACAACTAAATCTTCAGCTCAGCCTGCAGCTACCCCTTACATGTATGCAAACTTGCAATAAACAATTTGATATTGCTTTTGTATTTAAACAGTGTGGTCATTTTAATTTCCTATATTTTGTGAATTTTGTTGGTAGACCGAAATAAATAAATGCAATTGTTTCCTATCTAAACAGTTTAAGCTTTTACCTGAGGTGTTCACCACTATTTAACGTGAAATTAGAGCAAACAAAGGTTTTATCTTGAAGTCTCACCCCCACCCAAAAACTAAAGTATTTTCACTTGCTCGACCCAAGAAAAAGAATCAGGGCTGGCATGTGAAGGGTGTGTTGTAGATAAATAAATAAGTGTTTCTCTGTAACATCTTAACTTTTAGATGAGGTGGTTAATTCTATTCAACAAATTTAATTTCTTTCAGAGCATAAAAACGGCTTATATCGCTTACCAAATCAGTGGAACTTATGTATAATAAATATAGTAATAATTGCAGTCCAATGCCTTTGGGTAATATAGTTTACAAAATAGTCAACAAATGTATAGCTTTTGTATATTTAAGTATAATATACATAATCAATATATAGATTTTGTATATTTCAGCCATATTGGTAAATTAGTTTGGTCGAACTGTACTTATTGGTAGGCTTCCCTAAATATATATATATATGTATGTATGTATCATATACTCCCTTTGTTCAGTTTTACTTGTCCACTATCCGAAAAAAAGATTTTCACTTTTACTTGTTACTTTTAACATATCAAGAAAAAACAAAAATATCCATAGTGTCACGACCCAACCCCATAGGCCGTGACTGGGGTCCAACCTGGACCCCCGTATATGTAACTTTCAAATATAACCAAAACCCCAATAGGTCAAAACTTTTTCATGTTCATGTAGCCTCCTTCATTCGTATCGTATCATGAAAGAGAATGCAAGCCGACAAGGCTGCCATAACAAAAACATTCACAACGTGCCGTATAGGCACAACCGAAATAACCTCATGAACAACCCACACATACATGTCTACAGACCTCTAAGAATAGTACGGTAACATATGGCGGGACAGGGCCCCCGCCGTACCCCTGAATAAACAAATACATATATACATCGGATGACTAGTACAAAAAAAACTAGGCTCCGGAATAGTGGAGCACCTCCAATCATAGGTGAGCGGAAATCTGGAGCTAGCGGATCTCTGAACTGAACATCTGTACCTGCGGGCATGAAACGCAGCCCCCCGAAGAAAGGGGGGTCAGTACGATACATGTACTGAGTATATAAGCATACATTACTGAGATAACAACTGAAACAGGGATGCAGGAAATCAAGTATAACATTTAATAGGGTACTGTACTTGCACCTCATAAAATAAATTCCTGTATACCAATATCACGTACCGTATCCATCCCGATCGGGGACTCAGTATCACAAATACATCATCTATCACGATAGGCATATGCACATTGTTAGCACTGTGGAACGTACAAACCAATCCATATATATAGCAAGCACATGCCGAGGAACGACGGCCCGATCCATATATCGTGTAATAATGCCGAGGAACGACGGCTTGATCCGTATATCTCATGATAATGCCGAGGTATGATGGCCCGATCCGTATCTCATATATTAGTGCCTAGGAACGACAACCCGATCCACATATCACACAACAATGCATATACGTGCATGTAAGACTTTGTAACACATCAGACATCCCCCAACCATTATCATAAATATGCCTAAGAAACCCCAGATTTAGGAATTTACACACCCAATCACTATTCAGCCTATTGAAGGCTCGAGGGTCGTAGTTTAACTACTTCAAGACCCTTAACATTTAGGAGTGAACTCGAGTCATAAGTTATACGCAGGACTTACAATTGGAACTGCCTTTACATTCATATCATACCTCAATTCAATTACATTTAAGACATTCCAAAGGGAAGAAGAGACAGGCTTTACACATACCACCTTTCGTCATATAGAAGCCCTAAAAGGCAACAACTCAATTACTACAGGAGTTCTAATATCACGAAGTCAATGAAACTCATGGCTCATGCTTGGAATTTATGAATGGAATTACCCCAAGCTCAAATACATATCATTCATTACTAACGTCTAAGACATGCCAAAAAAGAGAAGAATAGCTTTACATACTTATGCCAAAAACATGCCAAAAGAAAGCTTCACATACCTCGTATGGACTTCTCTCAATCATGTCCACGTCGTCGTCCTCCGAACCTATTTAACATGGAAGAAATGTGAGTATCAACAACCTTAACTTTTCAGTGCCCTCAGTTGCACCTTAGTATTCATGGAACCTATTTCCTTATTCGTCTCCTCGACTAGTTCTTTAATTAGTTAAGGCGTTAATAAAAATTGGGCAGCACCTCCCCTATAAAGTGCCCTATCCGAATTTCCAATTACATCCCTAATCACTACAGCCAACCAACAACAACACCCTGCAGCATATATACACCTAAAACATGGCGACATCACACAACACAAGCTCCAAACAACCTGATGAAAATTACGACACCAAAATAGGGTTTCTAGTCTTTATTTCGCAAGCCATTATTTATACGAAACGAGGGGTCGTGTGGCTGCTACCAGAAGCACCTACACCCCTTTTAGAACACCTTTAGTCCTTGCAACAAGCCCCCCCACACCTATAGCAGTACACCACAAGCACAACACTTTACTTTGACGACAATTCAACTATAGCGACTCCAATTTAGTTTGTTTCGAACGTCAAGCATTTCTATGATGTTTTCACATTTCCAGCCACTTAAACAACATATAATACACTTCATAACAACACCATAAACCCCACATTGAAAGGAAAACCCTTACTTTAACCTAAACTCGTCAAACTCGCCAAAATTATCAAAACGTGGATTCTGGACAGCCTACTGTCTTGTATTGTCGCTTAGTTTCGAAGGGGTAATTGAGGGAAAAAGGATTTGTGTCCTCAATGAAAGTTATAGACATGTGTCTTAGGGTCGCAAACAATTTCAAATCACCCCTACAACAATTTTGTACAAAACGATATGCCCCAAATACCAACAACAGTCCTTGTAGAATTTTTAAAACGAACCCTGGGCAGCACCTCACCTATACTTACTCATCCTTTTTCGAGAAGATAAAAGCAGAACTGGGTTTTAGAGTCTAAATAAAAGTTATAGTCCTATGAAATATCTTTCCAAAACATCTTGAATCACTTGAAACGAAGCCTTACACAAGGAGTTATACTCGTTTTACTAACAGCAGTATCATTCAAAAACGGGTTTGTTAACAAGAACAGAAACCTCCTCGTTGCTCCAAATTGAAATTTTTCATTATTAAACACTGCTATATCACCGTAGGATACCTTAAATAATTAATTCACGGAACGAAATTGGGCCTTACCTTTTTGTCTTGGCCAACCCGTAGTTCCCTCCCTTGGCTTCTCTAGTTTTTTCTCTCAACTCTCTCTATTTTTTCTAAGTGTAAAATGAATATAAGATGACTTAGTCATCAAAGGGAACATATATATCCTTTCTTAGAAGTGACACGTGTCAGCTCCTAAGGGTGACACGTGTCAAACTCTCATTGGGCCACTTCATCCATGCAACCTATTCGGGGCTGCCACATGGCCATGTGGGACCCACCTCAAGTAGGTGTGTCACCTACTTGGTCCAAGTAGGTGCATCACCTGCTTGCTTCCAAGTAGGTGCATCACCTACTTGCTTCCGAGTAGGTGCTACGCTTCCTTTCGCCTCTTCCGTGGGTTCGTAATCTCGTCTCACTTTAAGAGCCTATTTAATCCTTGATACGTAAGCTCGACATGTACTCCAGTAGCTTAGTTATGTGAGACGTCCAAGTCGGTAGCTTACGTAAGTACATTGAGTCCTACGACTCATTACTTAGCCTCCAACTCCTTCCGGATTCTTTTAACCCTATTTCCAATCTTCACTCTTATGGGGCGTCACGTCCTCCCTTTCTTAGAGTTATTTGATAGCATGGTAGATAATCTAGATCACATGGCACTTTCTACGAGACTTAATACAATGTCCCAAGGTACGAAAGTACGGGGTATAACACATAGAAAGGATTTAGTTATTTTTACCCTTTTAAAAACTAAACTAGTTGCATTTTTTTTTATATTTATTTTCATTTCTCTCCAATTTACTTAACACAAACACAATGAGTACAACACTTGAATATCATTTGGACTTGCTCTCCCTTATTTATTTATTTCTTATTTTTCTCCTTTATTTTCTTTAAATATGTTTGACTCGATGAAGAAGGCTCTTGAAGTTTGATTGATTATGGGAGAACATGTCGACAAGAACTCGAAAAGTTATATACTGATTCTATATTTCTTTTTCCATCTATATTGTTATGATTAAATTCTCAAGAAGGAAGGATGTTTATGTTATATTTTTTTCTCTATTTTTTTTTGTTTTTTCTCTATTAAACTTCTTTAATTTAATTTTCTATGAATATTTGATTGTCGTAAGTCTGTATTTTATTTGGTCTCAAATTAGTCATTTGTGACTCCATTGGAAGTTTGCTAACTACTAAACAAAGTTCAAAATTTATAGTCGGTTGGTTATAAAAGGAATTCATTATAAGTATTAAAATTCACCCCCTCATTTGGTGTTTCTTGTCACACTTTTATAGATTTATTTGTAATTGTTGCATTTTATTACTCATTACACACTTGTTTTCATAGAATTTTTAATCGTTCTAACGGATTTATAAAAAATTACACGGGACACACGTGCAACGCATGTGTCTAGAAACTAGTATATATATATATACACACACACACACATACATATGTGTGTGCGCGTCTGTGTGTATCTGAGAGCAACATGCGTGTATTAATTTTACCTATCTAATATCTGATCTTCAATTGGTGCTGACAAGATTGATGCTTTCTTCCTTGACACCCAAATAGCGCCAAACTTCTCTCTTACTACCTCAATGAAGTGAGAGTTCAAAAGCATAACTGTTCTTATTCAAAAGCTTCTGTTTTCGCTTCTGATCTGTCTTTTTCTTTGCAGGGAAGTTGATGAATTGCAAGGAGAATTGAGCAAACATGTGAACTTTAACCAAGCTGCATTTGATTCTGTAAGTTGATCCTGGATTTTTTCTGTATGAGGGATTAGATTTCCTCCTTGACATATCTACTGTTCCCTTCTACTGTTGACTAACTGGCACTTTAACAGGTGGACACCAGGTCAACTGAAGCTGATAAAGCAAACAGGACACCACATGATCCGCCAGCAGGTGGAGAATCCAAAAATAAAGAAGTTGAGGACACTAATGGGGCCTCCATTTTGCACCATAAAGATATCATGAAACAGTTGATTGAAGCGAGATCCTTGATGGAAGCAATGGAACAGGAACAAGTTCAGCTAATAGAAGAGCTCGAATTCACGAGGGAAGAGAATCAAAGGCTGTCTAAGCAGATGTATGCCTCTGAATGGTCTGGGATACAACACATGCCAATACCTGACACCCATGAATCAAGAGGCTTTCTTTTTGAAACTCAAGATGGTAATGGAGACCTCTGCACAGTTGCTTTGCAAGCTAAGTTGGAGAAAATGTCCAAGGACCTTGAGGAGGCTCACTTTCTTAATAGACAATATCTGGAGGGTCATGCATTAAAATTGTCGCAGGAACACCAAACTGAGTTAGTGCGTGAGGAGGTTGAAATAGAAACAACTAAAACGATTCTTCATATGCAGGAAGAGATTGTTGCAATGAAGTCAGAATTACAGGAGAAAATATGCTTAATGGCTGATGAAAATATAAGTTTGAAGAACAGTCTGGCAGCCAAAGAGGAAGAAATAAAGGTGCTGTGCATGGAATGGGAAAGAGCAACTTTGGAGCTAACGACCTTTCTCATAGACGGTTCCAAGTCCATGCGATATGCTTCCTCCCAGATAAAAAATATAGCTTGCTCATTTCCAGACGTCAGTGCTTGCATTGGTGAACATGTTGAGAAAGCCGCTAAAATTTGTGTTGAGAAGGAAGAAACCATTCTTTTGTTAAAAAGGAGTTTGGAAGAAGCACAACGGGGCATATGGCAAATGGATGAGAAATTGAATTCTCTGAGAGGTGCAACAATGGCTTTTACACAAGCTCAGCAGTTAGATAATGAGGCATGCAGCAAGGAAGCAATCCAGCTAGTTTCTTCTTTAGATGATCAAATCAGTAGGTTGGAATTTTTAGAAAAAAATCTACTGTACAAGGGGAACCACATTGCTGAAGTTCATGCTGCCTCATCTTCTGCGAATGATGGATCTGATAGTATTGACGGTAACCTCAAAAAAGGAGACAGTTCAAGCGAAAGTTTATTTGCATTTGTAGCTCATGAAAATAATATTGAGTTGGCAAGGCTAGAGCTACTGGAGGTGGAGAATGCTGTAAATGCTCTCTGCTTTGATGCACAAAACTGTCTGTCAGGCCTACAATCAGATGCTTATAAAATGATTTGTTTATGCAAGGATTTCAATAAAGAATTTCTGGATCTTGTCCATCAGTTGCGGAATAACTTCTATAATCTGATAGAAAATGGCTATTCTCAGTACCATGCAGTTGGATTTCCATCATGTGATTCCAGTAAGCTTCATGACCATGACAAACAGCAGAAACTGCTGCCTCAGATTAACTATGAACTTGTTGAAACAAACGAGAAATTGAATCAAATCACCACAAATCTAAACATAATTTTGAATTCATATCTATGCCCTGATACAACTGAGGATCCAAGTGAATCAGATGGATGGACAACTGACTGTTCAGTTTCATGTTCTAATCTTTTAGCTGAAAGTGTTGCTTCAGGAAAAAGGTCAAATGCATCTTCTCTCAGTGGTAGTTCACAAAGCATACGAAAGAAGTTGAATCTAGAAGATACATCACTATTGCATTTAAGGAGGGATTTTAAAATGGCATATGGTGCTTTTGCCAAAATAAATGCTCAGTTCAATTCGGTTTTCAATGAGAAAGGAGAGGGTGATTGCTCAACCCCAGTGCTGTATCTCTCTAATTCAGCTGAACTTGCAAAACGGAACAACGAGCACCCAATCAGGAATCAACAAAGTGAAATAATTTGGGGTCATAAAATGATGATGCATGGAGCTGAAGTTAGCCTCAACTACAGGAGAGAGGTAATACTGATGTCATATAGTTTTTTCCCATAATCTTAAATTGAATTTGAAACTTCATATCCTTTATCATTTGAGGTAAGAAAAGAGGTCAAATTGCTGGTTTTTAGATCTTTGTATTACTAGATAAAAGAAACGCCCTGCTCTTATCCATTCATTTAATTTGAGTTCGGAAAATTCACATCATTTCCTTGGGTTCATTCTGGGCATGCAGGAAGAAGTTGGTGACAACATCACTGAAGAGAAAATCTTCTTCAAGAAGTTTGAGCAAGCCTTCTCAACCATCAAAGAAGTAGATTACACGTTAAATGCTCTGGTGAAAGTGAATAAAAATGAAAAACAGTTGACTTCTATGTTGAGACAAGCAGAAGAGGAATTACTGGCACAGAAAGCAAGCTTAGTTGAAGATGTCAAACACCTTAAGTCCTCCATTCGACAGAGAGATGAAGAAAAAGGAATACTACAGGACGAGGCCTGTCACAGCTTGATAGAAATTTCAAATAGATTGTCCTTGCTTGAAGGGTCATTTGTTGATATGCAAAAAGATGTGGAGGGATTGTTGAAAACATTGTTTGCTGATGCTTCTAGAATGGCAGAAGAAACACTGGGCAACATCAGCAACTCAAAATCATTACTAGAAGGTATATTTTCTGGCACTATGAAGAACGGGGTATCCTCTTCTGTGCTATACCATTGTCAAGCTATTGATTCTATACATGAATTGGGGAGGAGTTGTAAAATTGGTATGATCATGGATAAAGAAAAGCTGGATGGAATGACAAGCTTCAGAAGAATAGAGGATAAAGAGTTGGGTCTAGACCAGATTGACAGCAAAAATGAAAATTTGGAGCTCAGAAAAGAATTGGAACGAAAAGAAGTTTTGCTGAAAGGTTTGCTATTTGACATTAGCTTGTTGCAAGAATCAGCTTCTAGCAGAAAGGATATCACGGATGAAGTTGAAAAGTTAATTGCAGCTTTGAATCGAGTTCAAAATGAGTTATCTACTAAAGAACATCAACTAGATGAACTGCTCATTCAGCACAAAACTCTTGAAAACCAGATACAAGAGATGGAGAGTGCTCTATCTTCCTCAAAAGCTGATCTTGAAGAGACTAGAAGAGCATCAGATAATTTCTCAAAGCAAAACTCTGAGTTGAGAGTTGTCATAGAGGATCTTTGTGTGAAGAAGTCCCAAACAGAGAATGAGTTGGAAGAACAAAGGGAGATTGTGAAAAGCCTAGAAAATGAAATTCTTCGGCTGACCTCCTCAGCAGAAAAACAACTGATATTGTCGAAGAAAGATAAAGATACTGAAGACGATCTCAAGAGGGTGACTGGAGAAAAGAACCAGCTTTTTGAACAACTTCGGTTCTTGCAAGACAGGCTTGATATGGCATATTCACTAGCCGATGAGAATGAAGCTATTACTGTACAAGCTCGCCAGGTATGTATTTTTCTGAAGAATATTTAAGCGGCCAAACTTTGATGGACATGCTGCTGATGACATATGTCTTGATTTACCAGGCATCAGAAGCCAGTAAAATGTATGCTGAAGAAAAGGATGAGGAGGTTAAGATTTTAGAACACTCTGTTGAGGAACTTGAGGGCACAATAAATGTACTGGAGAGTAAGGTAAGCCTTTCCACATTAATTTTCTGTCTTAGACTTGAAAGTGCTCATTATTAATTTGTCCCTATTCATCAAAAATTATTCATTGGTCCCTAGCAAGATCAGGCATAGTGTAACTTTTAAATTCAACTTGAGCTCTCTTACTTGTGGAATGGCCTTATAAAACAAAACAATATTTAACATGCAAGTTTTATTCTCTTGGTTTAATGTTAGGAAATTCAAGTCCTTTCGTTTTATCCCATTTTCAAGGTACATGAAATGGAAGAAGAGGTAGAAAGAGATCGCCTGATTAGAGATTCATTAGAATTGGAACTTCAAGCACTAAGAAAAAGATTATTAATGGTTGAGAACTCTCAATGTATGGACATGAGCTCAGGTGAACTATCCACAAAGGATCAATTTTTGAGGTCAGAAAGTTCATGTGGTTTATTTTATACAGAATGATTCATACATAACCATGACATGGTATATGATGTGACATTGATCCAAGAAACTATATGGCAGGTTGGTAGAACCTACAAAGGCTTATTACCAAATAGGAGTTCTTGAAGAAGAAAAAGCAGAGCTAAATAAAGAGGTAGGTTCTTGTGTCACAAGTTGATATCTTTCATTATAAGATTCTCTGTCCAGCCGGATTTTCTACATGATATTGAGCTTTGGTTTCTATGCTGTAGATAAAACAATGCAAGGAATACATTTCAGAAATCTTGTTGCACGCTCAAGCCCAGGCATCACAGTATCAACAAAAGGTATTGTAAAGCATAGCAAGTCCATTTAACCTATCGTTGCGATTCATTTTCCAGGATGAGGGTTCGACTTTCGAGTCCCCATTTTAAGCCTAGTGCTAGGAAGTGCATGCATAACTGAAACTTATGCAGTGAGTTGTACTTGGTACACATACACTTATGAAAGTTGTTTGAATTGCTCATATTCTTAGAATTAAAAGTGTCTGAACACATAATTTTTTATGGGAAAGGAATTTTATAACTACAATTGGAAAAGAAAACTTTTTGCAAGCTTCTAATGTAAGTGCCAGACTAGAGACTGCTCAGTCCGCTTGGAGCTTTAGCCAAATCTCTATGCAGTAGTTTTTGTCTGGTGGTATGATCAATGATGCTTATATAAAGTTACCAGATCTCATTCGCCATGTATGATACAGTACAAGGAGTTGGAGGCAGTGGTGCATGGACTTGAAACCCACTCATTAAACACATTAAATGGAGGACCAACTTCAGAGAAGTGCTCAACCAGGCCGAGAGGTTCAAGTTCACCTTTCAGATGCATTTCCAGTTTGGTTCAGCAAATGAATAGTGAGAAAGACCAGGAATTGTCAGCATCTAAATTTCAAATAGAAGAGCTAGAGGTGTTACTGGCTCAAAAGCAGAAGGAGGTATGTACAATGAAAACATTACTTGTTAAAAAAATAAAGCAGGAGGTATGTACTTTTAGATAAATAAAAAATTTCATACAGAAGTCTTATTTTAGACATGGTAGCTGTGGAAAGCTAATTCATTTGCTAGTGGGGTGGTTCGTAATAATGACACTAAGCAACTTTTGGAGTGTCATAAATTTAGTAATCCAAATTATCAAACCTTATTCCGAGATTTTATCACAAAATCATTTATAAGCATGAATCAAAATGTATTTAATTGCTGAGCTCGAATCCCATCAGAGGTGACACTATGCAAGTTTTTCTCATTTCCCTAAGCCTTGGTGGTAGTAGTTGTGCTGATGGAAGGTTGCAAGTACAAGGTGGATTCCTCAAGGTGCATCCCGTCTAGACCAGACACCATCATTAATGAAAAAACGACCATTTTATTGCTAAGCTCTACAAAAGAGGGAAAATTCAGTCATTGTACATATTTTATATGTAAATCCTCCTTAATAGGACTAAAAGGTATTGACATAAACAAGAATTTGTAAAATATATTAGCAAAGGCCTAATAGAGGCAATCTATTACGATCTTGTTCAATTCCATGAACTGAAGCATCTAAACAGGTAACACGATTTAAGACCAAATCATGGATATACATGAATGAAGTTGCAAATATGCTATATATATCTCCATCACTTTTGTATTGATATATCTACTTCTCATTTCAGACAACCAACAAAGTTACTCTTTGGCTATCATCTCAAGAGTGCTATTATTATTATCCCTTCATGTTCTGCACTTCCATGTTTCAAAGACAGTTCCTTCCTCTTTTATATAGATAGTTACTCTTCTTACACATATTTATGACCGGATATGTTGTCAGATTTGTATGCTGAACAGTAGACTGGCTGCAACAGAAAACATGACACATGATGTAATTCGGGATTTGCTCGGTGTCAAGCTGGACATGACTAGTTATGCCGTAAGTTCCCCACGAATCCCTCTTTATTTTGTTGTGTATTTCCATTTCTGAGTTGTAATGACTTTTTTCTTTCTGTATGTTCTAGAATTTGATGAACCAGTTACAACTACAAAAGTTTGTAGAGGAGGCTCAGCAGCAATCAGAAGAGTGCATTGTAATGGTATGCCTACTTGGAAAGTTGTTGGTTCTTTTAGAAGATGGGGCAGCAACAACTATTGATTGAAATATCTCTCAATATTTTATCAAGCATAATAGGGCTTTAAATAGCCAACTTGAAACATAATCTGCAGAAAATCTGCATAACAAAAATTCAAAAAGAAGGCTAATTAATCTCAACAACTAAAACAACCTAACAAAAATTTAAAATTCAAATTTATCTTAAATCTAGGAAACTTATTATGCTAATGATTACTGCAGTAACTAAAAGCAAATTCAACACTCCTCCTTTGCTTTAGTTACTGTAATTTAAAAAAAGTTGTTCCTCCTCATTTTTTACTTCCGCTACTTGTTAACATGGCCGACTTGTTTGCTGTGAGAAATATATGAGAAAAATATTATTGAATTGTGTCTCTACATTAATACATAGAGATCCTATTTATAAACACTACAATACAATCCTTTTCCAAGTAGGATACTATTTATTATTCCTAATCCTATTCCTATTTCTATTCCTATTCTAAGTAGGATTGTATATACATATTCCTATTATATCACTCTCCCCTCAAGCTAGTGCATACAAGTCATATGTACATAGATTGTTACAAATGTAATTAATATGAGGACCGATGAGGGTCTTGGTGAATTACCTACAAGTTGATCACTCGTCTTCCCAAAATTGACAGTCAATCTCAATGTGCTTACTATTCTCAATAAATATTGAATTTGATGCATAATGTCGATAAAACACAGTGATAAAATTACAGTGTTGAACTTCCTAAACAAAGCTTGAGAAGACTGTTTCAGACCGTAGAGTGACTTACACAATCGACATACAATGCCACCAGCTCCCCCTGAGCAACAAAACCAGGTGGTTGCTCCATATATATTTCTTCCTCGAGATCATCGTGGAGAAAAACATTATTAATGTCCAACTGATTAAAAGGTCAATGACGAAGACAACCATAGATGGAAAAAGGTGGACATATGCTATTTTAGCCACGGAAGAGAAAATATCATTGTAATCCAACCCAAATATTTGAATATACCTTTTTTTGTTTTGGAAAAAGTAAATCTAAAACATAAAGTGCTCAAAATATGATATAAAATATATGGATCGTCTCAAAATCAAAGGATGAGTAGATCATAAAAAAGAAAGTCATCATCAAACTGACCGAAACATACACATGCGCCAGATTACTAGATTTGATGGCTCAAAGTGATCACAATCTAAGAAAATAAAATTATATGGGTAGGGTCGGAATGATGGCATGTGTAGGGTTAGAATGATGGCACGATCCTACTGAAAAGAGAATTATATTGGTAGGATCGGATTGACGGCACGATCCTACTGAAAAAGAGAAATTATATGAGTAGGGTCGGAATGATGACATGAACCTACGCAAATCAGATTTGAGGAGTCACCGGAAAGACGCATGGAACTATGCAAATCAAATTTGAGGAGTCACCGAAAAGACACATGGTGCTATGCAATTCAGACATGAGAAAGTAATTCTAAAAAAACCACGGTACTATGCAAATTAAATATGAGAAGTAGTTTGAAGAGATGCACGGTGCTACGCAAATCAGATATGAGAAAGTAGTCATCAAAAAATGCACGGTGCTACGCAAATCAGATATGAGAAAGTAGTCATAAAAAAGATGCACGGTGCTAAGCAAATCGGATATGCGAAAATAGTCACCGGAAAGATGGCATGGTGCTACACAAATTAAATATGAAAAGTAGTCACCGGAAAGATGGCATGGTGCTATACAAATTAAATATGAAAAGTAGTCACCGGAAAGATGGCATGGTGCTATACAAATTAAATATGAAAAAGTAGTCACCGGAAAGATGGCACGGTGCTACTCAAACATTGACGGATATGGGGTTGACACAAAACAACCCTAGAAAGTCATCGAAAATTGACGCACGGTGACTTGTTTGACTGAGTTTTCTTTCTCTGAATATGGGATTCATGTATATATCATTGGCCTTATTTTTGTTAACATAACCATTGGCCAGGTGGTGTCTATATGAGTTATAACTGCTTGCCGACTGCGGAAGTTTTTTTTTATTCTCTACCAAGATCGTAGACGCTCTGATAGCATGTGAAAAATATATGAGAAAAATATTATTGAATTGTGTCTCTACATTATTACACAAAGACCCCATTTATAGACACCACAATACAATCCTTTATCAAGTAGGATACTATTTATTATTTTTATTCCTATTCCTATTCCTATTTCTATTCTAAGTAGGATTTATATACCTATTCCTATTCTAACATGTTGGCAATTTCCCACATATTGCATCAGGTTTCCACCAACAAAAATTTTCCAAGTGTGTTTTTCTTTTGCAGTATTTGCAAATAGGATAATTACCTTTTTCTTTCTGTTTTGTGCATAAAGAGCACCCTCATTAACATTGTCTTGTCTGTAGGCTCTTCTTTGCTCTTGTGCTTGAAGAGCACTTATTAGTTCTTTAATAGAGATGGTAGAGAGATCTTTAGACTCTTACATAGATGAAATTTTAAACTCGAATCTCTCTGGAATTGTCACAAGAATTTTTTCTACTATTATGTCATCTTTGAAATACTCTTCAAGCAACCTAATTTTATTAACAATCAAAGAAATCTTGTCAGAATACTTAACAATAGTTTCATCCTGTTGCCTCATAAGAGATTCAAAATTTCTTTTCAAATTCAAAATTTGCATTTGTCTGACTCGGTCACTTCCTTGGTATTCTTTTTTTAGTTTTTCCCAAGCTTCTTTTGCTGTCTCACAAGCAATGATTTTAGAAAAAATTGAATCCGCAACTGAATTTTAAATTACGGTTTTGACTTTGAATTTTTTGTTTTTTTCATCCGAATGAGATTTAATCTGAGCAAGAGTCGGATTTGCAGGGAGAGGTTGTAAGGGTATATCTTCCTTCACAACTTCCCACATATCATAGGCTTCAAGATATGATTTCATTTTTACTGACCAAATTTGATAGTTTTTGGCAATGAAAATTTTTGGGGCATTCAAGGAGAGACTGCTGCATGCCATGGTTTTAGATTAAAAATTGGTTGAATTGTTGAAAATAACCTGTGCGTTGAAAAAAGCACAGGTTGAAAATAGCCTTGACGGATTAAAATGGGTTGAAAAATAGCCTTTGCGGGTTAAAAGTAATCTTGATGGGTTAAAAAAGGGTTGAAAATGGTTCTTTAGAAGAACTCACAGATCCCGTAAGATCAATGAAGCTCTTGATACACTCTTGATTTTAAAAAAAGATGGGCAACAAAAAGTATTAATTGCAAAATCTCTCAATACTTTATTAAGCATAATAGAGCTTTAAATTGCCAACTTGAAAACATAATCTGCAGAAATTATGCATCCCCTATAGAAACGAATATGTTCTGGAAAAGAAATTTTGTATCAACCATATATTGTATACTAGTTATTGGTTTTCTATGATGAAAGCATCTAAGAAGGCTAAGTAATCTCAACAACTAAAACAACTTAACAAAAATTTAAAATTCAACTGCATCCTAAATCTAGGAAGCTTATTACGCTAAAAAAATACTGCAGTAACTAAAAGCAAATTCAACAAAATTCTATACTAAAATTTTACTTTTGAGCCTTACAAGTGGTTATGTTATTACAGGAGAGACAACTTCCCAATCTAAGGAGACAAATTGATGATCTAGTTGAAGAAAGAGAGAGGTGAGTTACTTCGTCTTCCTCATTCTTAAATTTAACTGGTGTTGAGTAAACAAGGAATGATGTGTTATATTAGTAGTATGGTTGGCAGTGGAGTAAATCTCTTTCTGAAAGAGAAAGCGATCAATGAAATAGTGTTTTTCTGGAGCAACACAAAATATCATTCAAGTTCTTCCAGAAAATGCATAGGATTGATAGATGTTCCAGTATTTGAGAAAAGCCAGTACAATATTCTACTTAGATTCTGATTGTAGGATGTTGTATGATAGGTTCTGACTATTTTAACAATTTTTAGATACACTTTGGAAGCGAAAAAGAGAGAGGCAGATGTGCTATCATCCCAGATGTGCATGGAACAACTCCGAGAGCGTGATCAGATGCTGATTGCTCAAAATGAAATGCTGAAAGTATGAACTTTTTACTGTCTCCCATATTAGGAGATAAATGTTATATTGGTACATTAGTTATTAATTAATGATATTGCTGTTGGATTTGGCACCAGATGGATAGGACCAACTTACAGATGAAAATTGTGGAACTGGATGATATGGTTAAAAGGCTGTTGGGAAAACAGAGTCAAATGGAAATGGGTGCCTTAGCAAGATTGAAAGAAATTGATGTTGGCCAAAAGCTGGGTCATTCAGAAGTTAGTTTTGGGAGCAAGGGACAAAGTTTCTCGCCCTCATGAGGCTGAAGACCTGAATGGTTGTGGTAAGGACACAAAATTCATGTGAGTTTGACATTCTGCTACACAGCATAAACTTAGAGAGCAAAAAGCCTATCAATCACAGGAAATCTGCTCAGAATCAAAGTTTCAAAAGCAAATACCAGTAATAGGAGTTGCAGATAATTGGTTAGTTATATTTTGTTGGAATGTAACTATCAGCTGTATCATATATTGTATGTAATGTAGTATTGGTTTGGGGAGAGGTGACCAACTTAAATAAGCAGTAATAGGGACACTGCACAGTTATAGTAATTCTTCTAATTACATGTAAAGGCAATCTATGCTGGTTCCAACTACTCCGGAATTGGTGTATATGAATGAGAGTGTTCACGACCTGTGATCAAGTTTGCCCTTGTGAACAGCTTGATGCATTGTCTCCCTTTGACCGTCTCTATTTGGGTTTATAGATATTACCAAACTCAGAAAAATGTTGAATCCACTAGGATGGGTTTCTTTAAATGTTGTTTTTTGCAAGTCAAAGACCAGCACCACCATGACAGTAAGAAGACACAAACTGATTCTCCAACTGAATCTGAGGTATTGAATTTTTTTGAAGGAAGAGTCATATATACACTTTTGTAGACTTGTAATACAAGATTTTGCACGGACTGATCATGTGATTTTTAATTTTTGCCTTTATTGTTTATTTAATAAGAAGTTGTAGGCTAAAATATCTTTTAACTATGACCTAAGTTCGTTGGTCACAAGTAATTTCGCAGTCATTACTTCTGCCTTAAGCATAACTTTTGATTCACCGGGCAAAACTTTTAGAGTATTTTTTTCATAATGCATAACTTATGTCACTGAAATTGTGCCTTGTACCATAACTTGGGTTTATTAAATTTCTGCCTTGGGGGCGTACTTGTGCCTTGAGCTTAATTTTTTTTGCCTTAAAGCATAACTTGTGTCTTGGACATAATTTCTCTTGTACTCGTGGCAGTGAACGTATACTTTGAGAAATATTTGTGTCATTGAACTTATGCAGAAGCATAACTTTTACTGAACTACGCCTTGCAAATTTTTTCTCTGATGTTGAGCACATTTTGGCTATTTTTTTTTTTTACTTAAAAGCTCTTAAGGGTATAAGTTAAAGACGATGATTTGAAAGAGCAAAAATTAAAGATCATCCAAAAATAGAGGCATTTATACAAATGATCCCCAATAATACTCTTTTCGTCTATTTTTACTTTATTCAATATACTAAAAATAAGGGAAAATGGTCGTATTTGTTCCTGTACTTTCTGAAAAGGGTTATATTTGTCCTTCGTCATACTTTTTTGATATATTTGCTCTTGTCATCCAATTTTGGGCACATATTTACCCTTGGACCGTTAAATCTATATCTCACTTTTATTATATCTTATGTGGTGCCTACTTGGATATATATTTGTTCTATTTAAATTTATTTTCTAATTTAATTATTATACCCAGCACAATATTATTCCCACCAATCTAACTCATAAAATTAAACTCCTAAATATCCACTGTGGAGAGTGCAACTCATAGTCTTCCGCCCTTGCCTCTCATTCCTGATGCTGCCCCAGAACCGGTAGTCACTTTGGCACTGGATCCTATGCAAAATCCTTCTGCCTTGGCAAGCACAAATTCAGAACTCATCACTCAGACACCACTTGAGAATTCCTCAGCAGCGACAAGCATAGGACAGATACTTGTTTCAGATAACAAGGAAAACTTGGTTTGTGTGAAAGAAAACAAAGCCACTGCTGGCAATAACTTGCAAAATTTAAGCTTGAGGAAGCTTACAAAAATGTCGAAAGATCTAAAGATCTCAAAAGATCATAGTGGAAAGGAGGCAGTATATTCAAGATCAGCCTTGCAAAAAGTTCCAGACAACTGTTTGACCAGTGAAAACGAAAATTGAAGCTCATAATAGGGGCAGACCACTCCGCCTGCCATTAAGTAAACCTTTGAGCGGAATCCAGATGGAAGATGATCAGCCTTGCAAACCTTCTTGATTTTCTACTTTTCCTACTAGTTTTTGTATTCCTTGAGTTGCTTTTCAATACTTGTATGAAAAACTTAAAAATTATCATATGATGATGAATCCACCGAAAAACAAAAATCCACTAATCTAACCCATATTTAGGAGTTTAATTTTATGGGTTAGATGGATAGTAATAATATTGAGATGACTATAATAATTAAATTAGAATTTTTTTTAAATGGAACAAATATATATATATCAAATATATATAAAGATTAGTTGTTGACGTTTCCATTTCTCACTTCAATTTCGTCGACGTTTATTGGTGAATTTCTTGGGGTACTAGCTGGGTAAACAAGCAATTGAATGTTCACAGGTTAGGGTGTTCATATTTATATAGTATTTGATAAAGATCATATTTTTTTCTTTATGTATTTGTGACTTTTGGGGGGAAAATATGTGTTTAGGGTTCATTGCAAATACGATTCAAGATTGCATTTGATATTATATAAATAGTTTTCCTCATAACCTAATCACAAAAGATATCTTGATTTCTCAAATTTAAAAGAAATTAAGAAGAGATTAAACCTTGAATGACTAGAAAATAATTTTTTGGATTGAAAATTAAATCTAATTCTTACCTATTCGGCTAATTTCATTCAAGAGAGATACCAATTTTTTTTAGAAACTCCAACAATGGCTCTTTGGAAATGTTTGGCGAAGAAGATGTATTTAAAGATAAAGAACTTAATTAATAGTGAAAGAAATAACACATGACGCTTTTTAATTGGTCTTTGGACGTTAAAAATATACCCTCACGCGTGTCAAATGCGTGAAAACAAACATCGAAAGAAAATGGGTCAAAATGGTATATTTACAAAGATATTTAATACATTAGTGGGGTAATAAGACGCCCGTAAAGTTAAGGTGTCTTTTTGAAAATTTAAGACAACTTTAGGTGTGTCTTTATGTCTTTTCTCCATGCAAATATAACTTTGATTATGCTATTAATTATTGACATAACTGAATAGCCGAACCAAAATGAACCAAACCGAAAAGAGAAAAATTGAACCAAACCATTTTTTTTTGGGTTTAAATTGGATTACACTTTTTCAAAATCGAAATCAGATAACACAAAATCAAACCGAAAAACCGAATGTACACCTCTAGTCCAAAGTAGAAAATAAAGAGATAATTTACTACTCTGTACCTATTTTTATCCTTATTAGTAGGTATAATTATTTTCTAATATATTTTCCAATAAGTGAAATGACTTATAATAACTAGGATTATATAGTATGCTTACTATTTTATTCATTTTCTAAAAAAGAATGTGTCAAATTAAATATGAACTGAGAGAGTATCAACTTGCTCATATCGAGGTATAGTCAAAATTTATAATTTTTTATATGTTTGACCACTTTAAACCGAATTTATTTATACATACACGTCTACAGTTGTAAAATTTGTATTTCAAGTTACAATTTTTTTAAAACTTTTTTTTATAATAAATTTGGCCAGACAATCCCAAATTTCAAACGTTTTTGTTTAGAGTTACACTTATCATTTCCAAACTTTAAACTCGTATATTTGAAATTTGAACCACCTAATTTCAACTAATGTTTCTTGTGTTACAACTAGTGTAAGATCATAGCTCAATCATGATTCAATGGGATGGTGAAGGAAAATATTTTATTTATCAACTCAAAATCTCTTGAATCTTACTTCAAATTCTCTATATTTCTTTCTATTCTATTTTTTCTGTGTATTTTGGTGTATTAAAAATAATCTAACAACATCTCTATTTACAATAATAAGAAATCAAATTAAACTAAGACTAGAAAATCTATTTCTATATAAACTAGGACAAACAAATTTCAGCTAGACATGAATTAAATAAATAACAAATAACAAATCCTAAACTACTTAGGATTCCTACACCAACTTTGAATTATTATTTCAACATTCTCCCGTAATTCAAAGTTGTATACTCTTACCTTTTTCTTCCTATCATTGTTGTTGTATTGGAAAACACTTTTCTTCAATCTTCAATTTTATTTTTGTCGTTGTTGTTATATTGGAGAACTTCTCTTCAATCTTCAATTTATTCTTTTGGCTGTATTGGAGCTTTTTCTCTTCAACTTTCAAGTGATGCAATACATATATGCTGCCCCGTCGGTACAGCCTGTCCGTCCCATAAGTACAGTCTACCCAATTCGTAGGATCGGTCTACCCGGCCCGTAGGCTTGATCTATTCGATCCGTAGGTCCGACCTACCCGGTCCATAGGCTCGGTCTACCTGACTCAAAGGCTCGATCTACTTGGTCCGTAGGTCCAGTCTACCCGACTCGAAGACTCGGTCTAGTGTTAGAGCACTTTGTCTCCAACTCTCGTTAGTGCCCTTCCCACCAACTCTTTTTTTTGGTTGTTGGAGCACATTATCTCCAACTCTCGTTGATGCCCTTCCCACCAACTTCTTTTTTTTTTTAAACTTTCTCCAACTTTTAATTAGAGAAAAGTTTCTTCCTCTTGTGTCATGTTTGCTTGCACTTCTTTAGCTCTGCAATATTTTTGTAAGTCTTTCCTCCTAGCATGATATTTTCATGCACATATCATTCGTCCGACGTTTTTCATCATGATCATTGTCTAGACAGACGGCATATATGGGTCATGGCCGCCCACCAGAAATGGAAACTCTTTAATTCTTTACCAAGATCATAGAAGCTTTGATACTAATTTGAAGAGAAATTATTTTATTCATAAACTCAAAAATTCTCGAATCTTACTACATGATTTCTCTTGATCTTTCTATTATGTATTTTTTGTGTATTCTTGTGTGTTTCTGTGTATTGAAAATAATCCAACAACATCCATAGTTATAATAGTAAGAAATCAAATTAAATTAGAAGTAAAAAATATATTCCTATATAAACTAGGACAAACAAATCCTAACTAAACATGAATTAAATAAATAACAAATAACAAATTCTAAATTATTTACGACTCCTACTCCAATTTTGAATTATTATTCCACAGATGGAAGATATACTCAATACTTGACTTCTCGTCGAAGTTTTTGGAAAATTATTTTTTTTTACGTTTAAAAAGTGTTTATTTTAGAAAGCTTGTTTGGACTTTTAAAAGGGGAAAATAGAGTTTTTGCCAAAACAATCACTTATGTTTGTGAGTTATTTAAATTTATCCTCCAAATATAACCTTGAACACTATTTGTCGTTCAAGTTTGCAAAACTTGTATGCTTATGGTCAAACTAACAGAAAATTCTCACATCACCATTAAAACTAATGGTTAAACTCATATGAGTTGCACATGAATTGAAAAATATGGAATGTCATCGGAAATTCATCATCTTCACAAATCATAGGTTTCAGGTGATTGTTCGTTTTAGCTTTTCTTGATGATTGTCATATGCTATTTTGCTTCTATAAGGTTGATAATGAAGGTGGTTGTTTTTAATAATAAAATAATGCAGTTTTTATTGCGAAGGCTATTTTTAGGGCTGAGAGAATGTTGTTTTCGAAAACTGGTGCTCATGATTATATTTTGGAGGATAAAGTTAAATCAACGCCCCAACACATGAGGGATAGTTTTGGTCTAAAACTCAAAAAAATATGTGCTTTCGAATAGTAGGAAAATTTGTTTTTCATAAGCTAAAAATATAATAATCAAGTACTTCAGAAATATTGGTCAAATACAAAGTGTTGACATTGGTCAAATACAAAGTGTTGCTCTAATATTGACTAGTATTTTCTATATTGATTAGCCAAATTCTTTAAAAATATATTTTCAAAAAACACCTACTATAAAAAGCACTTTTAAAAATTTGACCAAATAATGTATTAATAGACAGATGATGCAGCTTCAGTCAAGCCAATGATTTCTCTATTAGTTTTCTGATTTAGCTAATAGATAGAGCGAAATGCCATGGAACAAGTCAGAGAGTAGAGATACTAATATAACACCATGCTATGTTAGTATCAATAACCTTATTGTACAACAAGGAAGAAGAATATGAAGGAGACCAGGTTCTATATGAAGTTTGCCAACATTAATTAGCTGGACATCCATGAATTATTTCTTATCCTAATCAATTGGGTGAGAGAAAAATATCTAATCTTAGTATTGGAACAATAAATTGATCATGCTAATACAAATAAACAATCAGTCACAACTAATAATATATAAATAAAAAAAACTCTTGTTGGTTGAATTAGTTCTCCGCCTGTATAATTATTTCAATACCCTCACCCTAGAGCAAGAAAACCAAATTTTGCTTTCAAATGGCATAGAAAGAATAAAGGCAAGCAATCATTTCCCATACAGATCAAACTACAACATCATATGTCAATCACCTTCTAAAAACTATTTACATTGTAGGAGTATTTACATTCGATGCAACAATATATTGATACTGATACTTGTCATTTACTTATGCTCCCAGTAGATGAAATTTAGGGTTCAACCTAAATGCGCTATATAATTTCTCTGTACATTTTGATCATACTAACCTAATGAGGATCAACTATGATTAGAACAGTAGAAAAACGCCATGTATGTAACCTCCTTTCTCTTCCTAGATGACTATATTTCAGACATATTAGACTACAATCAATAGATTTTGGTGTGTGAATAAAAGGGTATGTCTACAAACAATTGGAGAGCCTTTGCTCATACATTGAAAACCTAAACTGGTGATGATGACCTATTTACTTCTCCCTCTGTCATCAAGTTGCAAAAACAAACAAAAGTATGTTAATTGATTGGTCACTGACCTTCGTAGAAAATATCAACATTAAGGTGGATAAGCACAAGTGATCTACAAGCTATGTTCCTCAGACTCATGTAGATGGGTGTGTGTCGGATCCTCCAAAATTAGGTGTTTTTGGAGGATCCAACATGGGTGCGACAATAATTTTGGAAAGTCCGAGTAACTTAGTCTACAAGAAGATTAGCTTTAGGCTTATCTACTACAAGAAACCCAGTGATTCTCATTTTTCGCCACTAGATCCACAAGCACGGAGGACTGGACTTCAGCATACATAAGATAGAGGTATAGGCTCCTTGTAGGAAGTGGGTTTACATGCAAGAGATCTACCATTGTCACGATCCGACCTAGGGCCTAGTCATAACACGGCGATCGAAACCCCAAAGGGCTCCAACCAAGCCTCTTGTACATATCATAAGTATACATAAGGTAAAAATATAAAAGCAAAAACATCATAAGAGAGTCTAAACAATGAATAGAAATCTAAAAATGATGTAGGACAACATAGACTCAAATATATGTCCAACAAGATGCCTCTAAACATGAGTATGGGCGGGGGCTAAGACATGTCCCTATCTCACCCTCAAATTTTACGATGTAAACAAAAGTCTTTAAAAAGGAAAATAGTAATCAATTTGAAACTAGTCCCCGGTCAATGAGGACTCACCACAATACCTTGGGATATGAACGCCTACTAGTTACGTGGAAGATAAGGATCTTCAACCTCAACCCCTATATTATGAGATAATGTAGGCAAAAGTATGCATTAGTACGTTGGAATGTACTAAGTATGAGGGCGTGACATGCAACGTAAATCATGAAATGCAAAGATCAAGTAAATCACATGATAAGATGGAATACGTAAAGTCATGAGAAAATCATATTGACCAAAGCATTTAAAAGCATAGGTTCAAAATCATAACATACTTAAGAAATCATACATAGGTGGGATAAGAATCATAACCGATAATAAGACCATGCGAGCTATAACATGGAATCCGATGATCCCCACATCGAGAAGGGGGAGGCTACTTTGCCAAGGTAGACTCCTAATCATGAACATGTGCTATTTGTGGATCCACTAGCTAGGCCATAAAGACAAATCCTCCGGTGGCACGTAGTTATGAGACAAGAGACTTTATATAAGGACCCTTTGCTTCGAGCCCCCACCTCAAATCCACATTCGGTGCTAAGTCAAATCCCACGGAATACATACATAACATAAGATCATAATTTCATATATCATATTCATGATCATAGGCTTGAATTCATAGAATAGCTCATTTCCATAACATACTTGTAATGTGAGAATTGTCCTTTCATCATTACAATCATATTTGCATAATTCATATCGTTAGGCCTTAGGTCGCCTTACTTCATAACTTGCATGAAAAACCATAATTTGAAACATACTTATAATTCATGATCATAATGGAAATACATAGTCATAATTCATACTTTAAAAATTCATGACCATAGCTTGAACTTGGAATTTGGGTATGACATGAATGCGTGATCAATTGACTTAATAATCATGAAATTAACTTGAAAACATGCATGATCATAAACTTTATATCAGTCCATACATAATTCATATAGATAATATCATTTAAAGTATAATTGAAAATACTCATATATTACACCATGAACCCTAGAAATCAAAGTAGGAGAATTTATGGAAAAACTCTTCAATTTAATTCAATAACCATCAAATTATATCAAAATAGACTTATGATCATGCTTTAAATCAAAATTCATGCAATTGGAATAGAGATCACAAAACCCATAAAATATCATACTTTAATTTGATAGAAAACTTGAGAAATTGATTGGGCTTCATGGAAGAAAGGATCCATGAATCAATACCCACATACCTTGAGTGAGAACATAAATTAATTTGGAAGAACTTGAGAATTTTGATGGAGAAATTGAGTGAATTTGCTTGAAGTCTTCAATGGAAACCCTTGAGAGCCTTTTTGTAGAGAAAAAAATATTTGATAGATGAATTATAGAATAATGAATTGAATTAGAGGTTTAGGTTAATTTATAGAGTTGAATTAGGTTCTAAATATATCTAGGTTTATTAACTAATAATTTGGAAAAAGTCTAAAACGCCCCAAAAAAACTAAATTCGGCCAGGACACCTTCTCAGGTCTGCGATGCGGACCTGTCGCGGACTACTATGTCTTGTGCGGCTTCCCAGGTATACGACGCGGTCCTATCGCGGACCACACTATTTTGTGGTTTCTTCAAAAATCTTTCTTCCGTTCTACGGGTCCTAAAAATCCACCGAGACTATTTTCCCACAAGTTTTGATCCTCTGATCGATATTCCAAACTCGAATTTTCCAAAAAGATTAAGGATAATACGTTACATGAGCGGTCTATTTCCAAGGCATTCTTAAGGTATATTTTTTTTTTAAATTCTGAGGGATGTTACAATATCTCCCCCTTGGGAACATTCGTCCTCGAATGAGATTCAACTAATATAGGAAAGACATGGAAAAATAATTTAGAAACCCAACATGGATATGAAGATACTTTGAAAAATGCATATAACGTGTAAACTTCATACTTAAAATAAAACATGGTCCTTGAGAGAAATCATTTTCATGAATCATGCATGCAGATGAATGACATATGGAACTGAAGTGTAGAAGTTGAATTGATTTGATCATGAGCAACTTAGTACCTTTAGGCTTGAGTGAAAATGTCACAACCCAACCCCGTAGGCCGCGACTGGGGTCCGACCTGGACCCCCGTATACCTACCTATCAACTGTAGTCAAATTAAACTATGAACAAAGTAATACTACTCACAAAAACTCCAATGAGTTAAAACTTTTTCGTGTACGTGTGGCCTCTATCATTCGTGTCATATCATGAAAGGACACGCAAGCCGATAAGGCTGCTGTAATATAAAAATATTTACAACGTGCCGTATAGGCACAATCGAAATGAACTCATAAACAACCCACATATATATGTCTATAGACCTCTGAGAATAGTAACAACAATATATGGTGGGACAGGGCCCCCGCCGTACCCCTGGAAAAATAAATATATACATATTAAATGACCAGTATCAAAAGTTATGCTCTAGAACAGTGGAGCACTCCCAACATTGCTGAGTGGAAATCCTAAGCTGGCGGATCTCCAAAATGAACATCTGTAGCTGTGGGTATGAAACGCAGCCCCCCGATGAACAGGGGGTCAGTACGACATATGTACTGAGTATATAAAGCATAACATATCATAACTGAAACAACAACTGAAATGGGAATGCAGGAAACAAGTATGATAGTTAACAATTCACTATACCTGCACCATATCTATTCCTTCCTTTATGTCCTCCATACCTTTGGTTGCCCATGTATGACATCTTAACATAATCGTGAGGTGTTGATCCAGTCTAATTGTTGGTACTCGAGTCGCGTATACACAATACTTCTTTATGCCTCATGAGCTTTCATCCTTGTCGTGCGCCCGATGCTCACTTTCTTAACAACATATCGAACTTGCCTCAATAATAGGTCTACCTTAACACCATGTTGTTGTACTACCCCTTTAAACTTATAACTACACATTCTTCTTTCGCTCTGTCCTCGTATTCAGTTACTTATGTCTATCTTAGGTGCCTCTGTTAGAACTTCTTTATTATTCCTCCAGCTCATGTCTATTTTTGGTTGTGCGCAAGGAATTTCATATTACTCTTTATTTCTTTGCACTAGCTATCTTTTTTGTCGTCATATAACCTTTATTCGAAACTTTCCTTACAGAACTTAATAAGTCTTCCTTATTTGTTCCATAACTCGCTTTTCCGTTTCACACCTGTCTTTATATTCCAATCACATGGACCACGTTATACCTTTTAGTTACTTCCTTACTAAGCTTTCCTTATTCTTATAACGATCTTCGTTCTATTCACATGGTATCCTATGTGCATTCAATCCCATAGTATACACTGTTTAACCTTCTTCACGATTCTTACTATGGGTTACTTACCCTTCTTAGTTAGTCTTATACTTAATGTCTCACAAGCTGTCTTATTAACACTTCATATCTGTCATAATTCTTTTTCCCTTGTACTCTTATCTTAATCATACTGTTACTTCTTTTAACTATAACTCGTCATAGTCTATCCCTGTGTATCAATTCAGTCGGTGCCTTAATATATCTTTTATCCAGATCTATCAGTCTTCTCTAAATCATCTTCTTTGGATTATAAGTCTTTTCCAACTTCGTTCATCTTTATTATGGGCAAGGCATACTACAACCTTGTAGCTCCTTCTCCTTTTATTTCTAGGCAAATTGAGGCAGAGTTTCTTTTGTATTAGTTACTATCTCAACACCTGCACGCAGAAAATGCCAATAGTGCCTCACAGGGCACACATATATATTCACATCATATCATATCATAGCCACACAGGGCGCCCACAATTAATAGTATGAACATGGACTTACCTCGTATGTCCACTCGAACTGCACCTGTTTCACTTTTCTGTATACTTTTCCTTTCACTTTTCAGCTTTATATGTCAACCATATTTCAACACCTTACTTGACATATGTATTTCATGCCTTTACTTACCTGTATGCTTTGTAACTTCCAATAGTGTCAGTTACTTTCTTCTATCGATATTTTTCTCCTTCTAAAATCACAGGTTAGTATGAGGAATTTCAGTCCCTATGACTCGGCTTTATTGCACAATCTTAGATATGAAAGAAAAGTAATATCCTAAATGTCCTGTAGCCTCCTGTCTATAGATGTGGTGCACAACACACCGATAGACAAGACTCTATTAGACACAGTCTGTAGACAATCCAAGGATGAACTGCTCTGATACCACTTCTGTCATGACCCAATCCCGTAGGCCGCAACTGGGGTCCGACCTGGACCCCCGTATACCTACCTATCAGCTGTAGTCAAATTGAACTATGAACAAAGTGATACTACTCACAAAAACCCTAATGAGTTAAAACTTTTTTATATACATGAGGCCTCTTTCATTCGTGTTATATCATGAAAGGGAACGCAAACCGACAAGGTTTCTATAACATAAAAACATTTATAATGTGCCGTATAGGCACAATCAAAATAAACTCACAAACAACCCACATATATATGTCTACAGACCTCTGAGAATAGTAACAACAACATATGGCAGGACAGGGCCCCCGCCGTACCCCTGGACAAATAAATATATATATATTAAATGACCAGTATCAAAAGTTAGGCTCTGGAACAGTGGAGCGATCCTAACATCGCTGAGTGGAAAACCTAAGCTGGCGGATCTCCAAAATTAACATCTATACCTACAGGCATAAAACGCAGCTCCTCAGAGAATAGGGGGTCAGTGCGATATAAGTACTGAGTATATAAAGCATAACATATCATAACTGAAACAACAACTGAAATGGGGATGCAGGAAACAAGTATGATAGTTAACAATTCACTATACCTGCACCTTTTAAAAAAAGGGCATGTATATCATCCTCACATATCACTCCCGGCCCACTATGGGACTCGGTGTTACTATATCATTGTATACGGTATCATACCTTCATATATGGTATCATTTTATACACTACAAGTATCTTACTATGTCTTCATATGTATGTCTATCTATCATATCCGGCCCTTTAGTGAGGGTCTCGGTGAAAGAGTGGTGTACATATCGTACCACACCCGACCCGCTATAGGACTCGGTGCCATTATCATATAGTAAAATATACAGAGGAACATTCAGCCCGATCCATACTTTAAAATAGTGCCGAGGAACATACGGCCCGGTCCATATTTTAAAATAATGCCGAGGAACGTACGACCCGATCCATATTTTAAAAAAATACCAAGGAACGCCCAATCCATATTTTCCATCATATAATCATGTACATACCCGGCCTAGGATGCGGTGATGAGCATCATCACATACGACGTCATCGTATGCTTCACTTTATCGTATATGGCATTTCATCATCGTATACTTCTACATATATATAACCGGCCTGAGACTCGGTGAGCGAAGACTAAAGCTAGGCACGACCACATTCCCGGCCCCTCTATGGGACTCGGAGGAAGATGGGTTACAGCGTGCACGAGTAGAGTAGTGAAAAACCAAATGCAACTAAGTCCTCATTTGAGACTCAATGAAAAAGTCAAGTGAACCATCACCTGAAGACCAGAGTAGTAATCGTCTTAAGTACCTTCTAAACATTGTTAGGGATCACATTAGCTGTAGTCTCAGGAATCGTAGACGCATATCGAGACAAGGTTGAACAACTTATAGAAGTAGAGACGTTTGTCGTCACAGAGAGCTTAGGAATAGGAGCTGATTCATTCAATTATTATCCATCAGATAGGAGACTTGAGGGTAGTAGTCCAACTACTTTAAGAATTCTAATATCAAGTAATGAATAAACGTCACAAGTTATACCCGAAGCTTATAACGGAAACTAACTCCGCCTCATATCATATGCCATTGCATTTATACTTAAGACATTCCAAAAGGAAAAAGAGACAGGCCTTACATATACTACTATTCATGATCTAGCAACCTTAAAAGGCAATAACCCAACTATTACAGGAGTCTTAACATCCCAAAGTGAATAAAGTTTATGAATTACACTTGGAGTTTCACGAGTGGAATTATCCCCACATTTCGTATACAAACCATTCATAACTTATACCTAATACATGCCAAAAGAAAAGAAGAATAGCTCTACATACCTGTTATGGATTACTCGCATCCAAGCTCGCTTCGTTACTTCTTTAACCTATTTAACATGAAAGTAATACTAGAGTTAATGACCTTCGACTTTCCAACTTGCAATTCTACCACCAACTACCCATAGGAACCAATTCCTTATTCTCCTTTCTCGACTAGTCTCAACTAGTCTATTATTTAGTTAAAAGTTAACGGAATTTGGGCAGTATCTCCTCTATAACTTGCCATATCCGAACTTTCAATTTAACCACCAAACCTTAGTATCCAACCAATAACAACAATAATCATCTCATAAATAATTAAAATATGGCAACATTACACAATACAAGCTTACAACAACTCACTTAAAACTACGATATCAAAATAGGGTTTTTAGCCGCTATTTCGTAAAGCCTTTAACCGTACGGAGTGGAGGGTCATGTGGATGCAACCAGAAGCTCCTACACACCTTTTGGAATGTTTTCCATCCCTGCAAAATACAATAAAAGCACCTGCAAGCCCAGCACAACAACCACAACACCCTACTTGACGTTCAATTTAACTATGACAGCCTTAGTTTAGTTTGTTTCTAATGTCGAGCATCCTTGTGCGATTTTTATACTTCTAGACACATATAAGACGTTTAATACACTCCATAAACACCCCCATAAACTCCAAATTGAAAGAAAAACCCTTACCTTACCCTAAATAGGCCAAAGCTTGCCAAAATTCGCCTCGGAAGTTCTCTAGTTGCGGCTGAAATTTCGTGGCTGCTTGCTGTCCGCTTGGTGCTTCTACAAACCTTAAATTTACATTATTAACAACCTCATAACATGTACAAACCATTACCAAAATGTGGTAGAAGAGAACTAAGCCATACCTTGCTAAAACTTTCTAAAACTTGTCTCAGAAGTTCTCTTAACATGCTGAAAATTAGCGGACTGTTTGTACCTCTTCCTTGCTGCCCCAAAATGAAATTTTACGTTATTAAACACCGCTATATCACCGTAGGATACCTTAAATAATTAATTTACAAAATGAAATCGGTCCTTACCTTTTTTTTGCTCCAACCCGTGGCTGCTCTCTTTTGCTCCTTGTGTTTTCTCTCTTTCTTTCTCACTTTCTAAGTTGTAAAAGAATATATATGATGACTTAGTCATCAATTCAAACATATATATCCTTTCTTAAAAGGTGACACGTGTCATCCCCTAAGGGTGACACGTGTCAAGCCCTCATTGGGCCACCTCAATCATGCAACCACCCCTAGGCTGCCACATGGCAATGGGGTCCACCCCCCAAGCAGGAAGGTGAGTCACCTCCTTGCTTGAGATGCTTCCATGTGGCACCTCCTCCTACTTCCACGTGGCACTCTCCTCCTGCTTCCACGTGGCATTCTCTTCTTGCTGCCATGTGTCATCCTCTTCTCTCCCTCGCGGGTTCGTAATCTCTTCTTACCTTAAGAATCCGTATAATCTCGGCTACGCAAGCTTAGTATATACTCAGTAGCTCAAGTATGTAAGACTTCTAAGTTAATAGCTTATGTAGGTAAATCGAGTCGTACGACTCATTACTTGGCCTCCAACTCCTTCCAACTTCTCATGACTTTATTTCCAACCTTTCCTACTATGGGGTATCATATTCTCCCTTCTTTAGAGTTGTTTGATAGTGTTGTAGATTATCCGGCTCACAGGATAACTTCTAAGAAGCTTAAGAGACACTCCGAGCTCAAGAGTAGGGTGTAACAGAAAGGAAAGAGATAAGGATATCGCTTCATCATGTCCGATTCCGCTTACCACGTAGCATTCTCTACTTGTTGATTCCTCCTTAACACTTTGACAGATGCAACGTCTTTATTTCTCAGCCTCTTCACTTGCTGGTCTAAAATCTCAATTAGGACCTCCTCATAAGTCAAATTCTCTTCAATACTCATATTTTCCCTTGGTACAATTGAATTTGGATCACCCACAAACTTCTTTAACATCGACACATTATCCTTCAATGATTTATGAGAAGTCCACCACAAGTTTGTGTAAATTTTCAAGTACATAAAGGCTAGTTAATTAAGAGGGCCAAAGAGATATGATTAAGAGGGTTCGAAAGTGATGTGATGGCAGTCATAATATAACCATCATCATCTATACACTTTTTTAAAGCATTTAGGGAGAGACAATCTTACACTTTCCGCACAAAGTTAGTATAAGCAAAAACCAAATCATTGGACCAACAGGGGAAGAAAAAACAACTTGCACTATGTAATATATAATTTCTAGGGGTGTCAAAATGAGCCCAAATATAGGGAACCTGCCCAATCCGTCCAAACGTTTAGTTTTACACGGAAAATTATCATCTGTACAATTAGCATGCATGATATTATCATTATCAGAAAAATCAAGAAGCTTTACTTCACTTTCAGATCTGGATTCTGACTCAGAGTAATCATTAGATTCTGAACCAGAAATGTATAACAAACCATAAACTTTGTCATGAAAATCTTCTTCAAGATTCAAATACTTAATCTTTTCAGCTTACAATTAGGGGAAATATCTCCATACTGGCCGCACTTGTAACATTTAATCTTGCTAAGATCTCTTTTAGAGAAATTCTTTGTAAATCTATTAGATTTATGGTGAGATTTCCTAGATTCACGTTTTTCTTTACTTTATTGAGAACAACGATGCTTTTTGTAACGTCTATTAGGGTCATCTCCCTTATAACATCTATGTTTCTTAGACCTTTTGTCCTTGCTATTAGAAGGACCGGCAACATCGAATTGGCTACAGAAATCTCCAAGATGTGACTGCTCTTTTTTCTTGTCGATCTTCAGTTGCTGAGCTAATTTTATCTCATTGCATAGATTTAATCCTTCTTGGGTGCAAGTTCCAATTAGTTGACCAGAAGTAAACTGATCATAGGAAATTACAGAGAGATTTTTCCTAAGAGTTTTCCTAACCCTTTCTGCAAATGATGCGGGAAGGCCATCGCTAAACTTGAACTTCCAATAAGTGAGGTTACTCTCAGGTAAGTTCATTATTCGACTTAAAAAGGTGTCCTTGACCACCTAAATTCTCCTAAATGCTTACATCGAAGCCCATTCAGTAAGGTTCTCAGATTTTCATTTTGATTGATAAATCTACCATTGAAATGTTCCAAAATAGTGAGGATCAGTGTATTTATTGCATCCTGGAGAATTTTTTTCGCTAAGTATTTCGACCTTATTTCCACTCTTGTCAATGCCTTATTCCTTCATAACATGTTTTACCACAGAGGTGGTAATGGCATTTTTAGCTTCATTGGATAAAAAATTATCCCACCAGCCACGAAGTTGACCGGTAAATTCTATAACAATCATCTTGCAAGTAGTATGATTGAAATTATTATTAGTAGACTGACAGATTGTAGCATACATCAACATATGATGCACAAGAATAGAGACTTTCCTATTAGTTAATCCATCAAGATTCCATTGATAAATCCCTTTCCTCAGTTAAAACATCTTGAGGAGTAGGGCGAGGATAATAATAAGTCATCATGGCCGGTTTGGTAGCATATTTTCCATGCCTTATTGACATATCTCGTTCTCCTCGAACCTTAAGACTATTAATTTCAGAAATATCATTTTCAATCAGAAAATTATCAATAATACTAATAGACTTAACACTTAAGTTAGAAAGCTTATTATAAAGAAGTTTTTCTAAATTATTTAAAGTCTTGGATTTGAAATCCTTTATTTCAATGGGACGTTGTCATGACCCGAATCTAGGTCATGATGGTGCCTACCATAACCCCCGAGTAGGCAAGCCAAACCCAAGAAAAACGGAAGACAAATTTCAATCTAATTAAATGATTAATAAAATAAGAAGGTGGAAGCACAGGAATATAACTCAAGAAAGAATCAGGCCAAGGTATAGATATGTAAGTACGATACAAAATATACAAAAAGCTAGATAGTGACCATAAGAAATGACAAACTGACAGTAGAACAAACCCCGGACCTAGTGTCACCTATACAGGAGCTATTAAATACAAAAGTTGACAAAATGTATAAATATACAATATAGATCTGACTGTCCAAAATATAAAATACAAGTCAGAGAAAATGAGGGAATATAGCAAGTCTTTGAATGTCGGGAGCTCACCACAATTCAGAACTGGAACCACTACGGATGATCAGGCGCGCGCTAAAGGTGACTCAAACTGGGAGCTGCATCAAAAGATGCAGAAGTGCAGTATGAGTACCAAAATATGGGGTACCCAGTAGGTATCATTGGCCGACCGAGCTAAGAAAGAATAAAATATATAATAAGTAGTACGACAATACCAGTAACAATAAGCGAAGAAACAAGCTACAAATAAGGGGAAAGGGACACGGAAATAATCATACGGCAGTCAAGCATGTCCGACCAATCAAGTAAGCATATCGATAATCTCATCTGATAAAAATACTAAAAGAATACTCAATGCAAACTCGTAGATAAGGCTTAATATCCTCAAAAATATCATGAAGCGTCTGGAATTCACGCCTTGAGCTTCCCAATAATAGTAATAGTAATAGTAACTCAAATATGTATCGTGGGCCACCCGAAATTCATATCTCAATCTTCTCAATAATAGTAGCAATAATAATAACTGAGATATATATCAATGGGCCACTCGTAATTCACACCTTGAGTTTTTCAATAATAATAATAATAATACCTGAGATATATATATCTTAACGGGCCACTCAAAATTCACACCTCGCGTTTCTCAATAGGATTGCCATGATTGAAATATCACTAGTATTTCCTTTAAATCATCACACTTATTTATAAACCAAAAATCTTGAAATTACCATTTTTATTCTTTTAAAAAAGGACTTTAACACCGGCGAGGCAAATCAATAAAAGTAGTAAGTTAAAATCATATATCACTTGAGTTGAGTAGAAATTCCGTCAGAGGTGCCAAATCACTAACCTGAGACTCCGGTGTACCAAAAACATGACCTCGGGCCCAAAACTTCAATATTAAAAGCAAGCAAGATATAGACATACACCAAAATCACACCAATCCGCAACCAAAACCAAACAAGTCAAACAAATGGCATTCTATGTTCAAATCACCTAGGAGAAATCTCTAACAATGATCATCGACTCCCAACTTTTCAATGACTATCAACACCTAATTCACCAACTTAATCATGTATTACTACTTAAAATATACGTATTCTAGCCAAGCAAAGTCTAAAAAGAGTAAATCATAGCCTACCTCAAAGCCGAAACCGAACCAGAACCGCTAAATTTGGATCTTTCCTTTCTGGGCCGCCTCCAAACGATGCCACTAAGGTTTTTAGCACGAAAAAAGGTCTCAGAACGTTTTCACAAAAATCCCCAATGCACTGGAACAAAAATGATCGAAAAGGATCAAAATTTGCTCCAAGAGTTTTGAAATATTGGAAATGGAGAGAAAAGGGATGGCATTGGGTCTTAAAAGACCTCACTGCCAGGCCCCTCAATGGTCTCTGCGAACGCGGAAGTCAGCAAGATAAATCTCCGTGAATGCGGAGGCTTGTTTGCGAATGCGGAGTACAACCATCCATAACTCCGCAAAAGCGGCCAGAGGTCCGCGAATGCGGAGAGAAAAATACTCGACCTATACGAACGCTGCCTGGCCCCCCCGAATGTGAAGAGTAAATTTGAGGTGCACTTGTAGTTGTGCTGGTGCATTTTTCACCAAGGGAAATAAGTCCCTCAATAGGGCTTGGAACTCATTCGGAATCTCGTTGACATGATTGAACTATGCTACTCAATTGGAAATGAGATTTTAGACTCAATGGAATCGACAAATTTTCCAATGGAGGTCGTTTCAATGGAATGTTGACCCAAGTCAAAGAATTTTAAAGAAAAACACTTAAAATGCACAAATGGCCAAAAATTCATTCCGATCACCTTAGGAACCGAACTAAAGGTCATTCTAGACCAAACTTAGAGTTCTGGAGCTAACCATGCTGACAAAATTTTCATCTGAGCGCGTTAACTCAAAAAGTTGACCAAAGTTAAATATGGCCAAACTTTAAAGTTAAAATGCCTAATCGCATATACTCAAAATGAAGACTCCAAAACCCAAACCAACCTTCCTTTCAGACCAAAATGGACCTTTCGAAGCTGATGGAACCGTTAAAATTTTCTTACGATGCTTGAATCTCTGGATGTTGACTAAAGTCAACTCTTTCAAACCTTAAGCCTCCAATATGGCCAAACGACCTCAAAACTCAATTGGACACCTTGAGAGGCAAGCCACCCATCCCGACGTCATATATAAGCTACGAAGAAGCTACGGGAAGAGGTAAAATGGTAAAAACATGCAATAGAACGAAAATGACCTTGGAGATAATTATATACATTGAATATAAGTTTTACATATTTTGTACTTTATATCTAAAGTATTTTCAGATGCAGATTTAACAACATGAGTAGTTTTTTCAAAAAATCAAGAGGGTATCTATCCCTTTTATATACAACTAACATTTGCTCCGCTATCGATCATTGCAGTGTTAGTGATAGTAAATTCATTATTGATTAAAATAGTACATTTAATATACCATCTACGAGCAGTTACAATTTGCTATATTTCTAAAAAAGAATTTAGTTTAGAACTATTAATAAGTTCTTAAAATTTATCGTCATTCTTACATTTGAATACAAGAGGGATTGATACCTTCTAGATTTTTTGAAAGAGTTACACCCCGCACTTTTGTACCTTGGAATGCTTCTTAAGCTTCTTAAGTTTCTGGGAAGGCTCTTAAGTTTCTTAGAAGTCGTTATGTGAGTCGGATAATCTATAACGCTATCAAATAATCCTAAGGAAAGGAGAAGGAGATACTCCATAAGAGAGAAGATTGAAACTAGGGTTATAAGAATCCGAAAGAAGTTGGAGGTTAAGTAGTGAGTCGTAGGACTCAACTTACTTGTGAAAGCTATTACTTGGGACATTTTACATACTAAGCTACTTGAGTACACATCGAGCTTAAGTAGCAAGGAATGCATAGGCTCTTGAAGTAAGATGAGATTACGAGCTCACGAAAGAGAAATAAGGAAACGCCGCGCCTACTCGAAGAAAGAAGGTGATGCACCTACTTGGAAAAGCAAGTGATGTACCTACTTAGGATCAAGTAGGTGATGCAGCAGCTTGGGGTGGACCCCACTGCCATGTGGCAGCCCCTCATTGGTCGCATAGATGCGGTGGCCCAATAGGGGCTGGACACGTGTCACCCTTAGGGGATGACATGTGTCACCTCCCTAGGTTGCCTATAAATACATGTTATATGACTCATAACTTTATTTTGATCCCAAAACTTCAGCAAAGCAAAGGAAAAGAAAACCCTAATCTAAGAGAGAAAAGGGCGACAACTTAGGAGGAAAAAAAGGGTAAGTCCCGATTTCGTTCCATAAATTAATTATATAGCATATACCATGATGATATGTAGGTATTGATAGTATAAAATCATGGCTTGGAGAAGCAACAAATGGATAACAAGCAGTCCGCACGATTTAGCGAGTTTTAGCCAATTTTGGGTTAGTAGGGCCTTTTCTTCCAATTTTAAGTTTATGGTGTTGTTATAGGGTGTATTACATACCTTTTATGCTGATGGAAGTGTAAAAATGTTGTAGAAATGTTTAACGTTCGAAGTAAGCTAAATTGGAGTCGCTATAGTTAAATTATAGTCGAAGCAAGGTGTTGTGCTTGTGGTGTGCTGATGCAGGTGTGTGGTGTTGTGTTGTAGGGCCTAAAAGTATTCTAAAAGAGGTGTGGGGGATTCTGGTTGCAGCCACATGACCCTTCCTTTTGTACAATTAAAGGTTTTGCGAAATAAAGACTAGAAACCCTATTTTGGTATCATAATTTTCAGCAAGTTGTTTAGAACTTATGTTGTGTAATGTTGCCATATTTTAGTTGTATATGAGATGAAGTTTGTTTTTGTTAGTTGGATTTAGTAATTAGGTATCTAATTGGAAATTCAGATAGGGCATGTTATAGGGGAGGTGCTGTCCGATTTTCGTTAACTCCTTAACTAACTAAGGAACTAGTCGAGAAGGCGAGTGAGGAGATGAGTTCTATGAATACTCGTATGTAACTTAAGATGCTGGAAAGTCGAGGGTTGTTGATGCTCGTATTACTTTCATGTTAAATAGGTTCAAGAGACGACGAGGCGAACGTGTTAAGAGTAATCCGTAAGAGGTATGTAAAGCTAACATTTCCTTCTTTTGGCATGTTTTTGGCATAAGTATGTAAGGCTTATACTTTCTTTTGGCATGTCTTCGGCATAAGTGTATTAAGCTTATTCTATCTCTTGGCATGTTTTGGGCACAAATATGTAAAGCTAATCTTCCTTTGTTGACATGGTTTTTATGAAGCAAGTATATGACTTTTATATGATTCTAAGGATGTTCCTATTCGTAGAGCCGCTAGGATGGACAACTTCTTGATTTTCCAAAAGATATTTGTTATGCCTTGATATGTGTATATGATTCCCAAAAGTTCTATTTTGATATACCCATAGTAACTTTCAAAGGGTACTTGATATGACTCTGGTCTTGATTTTGAATGATAGCTCATTTTGATTATTCCATCGAGTCTCAAATATGATTTAAATTGCATATAGTTTCTCACTACTCCACTCGTGGATGTCTCAATGCTTCTTTCACTAAGCCTGAGCCAGGATTTGTTATCATGTGTACTTCTCTGCATTATTCGCCGTTCCCCGACGTGAGAGGGCAGGTACAACCTGTACATGGGATTTATGGAGTTATGATGTGCCATATACACATAGATATGATATAATCTGATATGACCATCTGATATGATATAATCTATTATGGAGATATTCCCTACTCTAGACTTATGATGTGTTGTGGCACCAGTGATGGGGTGGCGACCACGATTTATTCACCGAGTCCCATAATAGGGTCGGATATGGCATATGTTTTTCTGCATACCTTATCTGTGGTTATGATAAGAATTTTGATATTTCTGGATATTTTGCTCATTTTTGCACATTCTGCTGTGGTAACGACTTTACTTATTACAGTCCATGATTTACATACCCGTTATATTTTCCGTACTGACCCCCTTTCTTCAAGGGGATGCATTTCATACCCGCAGGTACAGATGCTCGATTTGCTGATCCGCTCGCCTAGGACATCCACCCTGTTGGTTGGCAGTGCTCCTTTGTCCGGAGCCGTATTTTGGTACTAACTTTTCTGTTGTACATTTGTACATGTTGGTTAAGGGTACGACAGGGCCCTTTCCCATCATATGACTAGGCTATCATTCTGTAGAGGTCTGTAGACATGCGATGTGGGATATATTTATAGGTTGTGGGCTTTGTGTTCCGTGATGGCCTTAACGGCCCTCTTATGCTATATCTGTTCTCATACGCTCTCTAGCGACCCCTTTTCGATTTCTACTTTTGTTTATTCTGCTAACACGCTAAGTGGGGCTAAGGGTACATATGGGTGCCCAACTCAGGCACCATTCACGGCCTATGGAGTTGGGTCGTGACAGAAAGAACTACTCATGCTGTTAAATTTGCATCTCGACATACTTTAGATATAAAGTGCAAATTATCTAAAACTCATATTTGTTAGAATAAAGTCAGCATTCCTCATTTCGTTTTATTACTAAAAGATCCGATGCATCCTTCAATTATACTTGGAACTCCTTTCATTAATGCCATCTATCCTTTTTCAAAAATTGATTCAAAAGGATTTACTGCTAGTTATAAAGATAAAGAAATATCTTTTACTTTTATAACCAAATCAGTTACCAGAGATATTAATGCTTTAATCAATATGAAACAAAAGCATATTGATTCTCTACAACTTAAAATTTACAGTATGATCATTTTTGATACATTGTGTCCTGCTAAGGTATAGGAAAAAATTAAATTGATTTCTGAACAGCTGGCCATTGATATTTGTGCTGATCATCCAAGTACTTTTTGGAACAGAAAAAAGCATATTTGACTCTTCCTTATGAAGATAACTTTTGCGAAGATGACATTCCACTAAGTCACATCCCTGTCAAATGAATGCAGAGTTAGTGGAATTTTGCAAAAAGGCGATTGATAATCTCTTACAAAATGGTTTAATAAAACCGTCCAAGTCTCCTTAGCCATGCACTGCTTTTTATGTCAATAATGCAACAGAGAAGGAGCATGGCATTCCCAGATTGGTAATTATTCATAAACCTTCAAATAAATTTTTAAAATGGATTAGGTATCCTATTCCAATTAAAAGAGATTTATTATCAAGATTTTATGATGCTAATATATTTTCAAAATTTGATCTACGAGCTCCTGTCCATATGACTATTTAGTTTTTAGAACTTTTATGGTTAGTTTATCATAGAAGTTATTATAATAGACCCGATATAGACAAGGAATTTATTCGTCAGGGGTAAAACCTTCTTCAGGGAGCCATTTATGGATCCACAGGATAGAGAATTCAATGAAAAAGTGCATCTGATCAATTTTTTCTAAATTGCACACATGATCAGAGAGGTATAACTTTGTAAGAAATGGAGAAACCTTAGTCCATTCTTTGTACAAATTCAAATATTCAAATGATTAAATCTTTACCGATGGTCCATGAAAAGTCCACCCTCTTAAGAACCAATTGGGAATTGGTCCACCAAATACTTTAGCACAAATTTTTATAAACCCAGTATGCTTAGGCTTGTCATTATTATAATAAGAAACCTTGTTAAAGGCTTGGATATAATCCTAATAAGTAAGGTTTATGTTCATTTTGTTTACACAAACCTGTCTTTCATTCATAGTGGAGATTTCCACTCTTCCACAAATATAATCTGTTTGATATAATTTTTGAGAAGTTATAAACATTCTCTTTCGTTGAAAAGTGCTGGAATTCAACACTTTCCATTTTGGTCAATAATAAATTCGAGTCTTATATGACTCTCCAGGGAAATATAATCCCCTTACCAGATACCGTTGGAATATCTTTCATGGTTCTCGCTTCTCTGAATATCAGAGTCTTTCAAAAGAAATATAATTTCTTTGGTAGATCCTTCTTCATAGTATTTATGGTCATCAACTTCCTTGACCATAGAAGCAAATGTATCACTTTGCCTTTTAGATTCCAAATATGCCTTTAACTGCCTGTATAATGAATTGTCTTCTGGAATATCTTCTAGATTAATTATAGGAGTATCCTTTGGAGCTGTCGAGGATTATACTTCTCCCATCTTTGAGTTTATCAAACTCTTATTTTTCAATATCAGGACTGGAAAATTATTAGATGAGGATGAGGAACTGTATGACGGTCTTTGTGAAAGGCTAATCCTCCCCTGCCTCTACCTTTATTTCCTCTGCCTCTTATAAGAGATCAAGGAGGATCTTCTATTTTGTAAATGTAGCAAACCATATTAATGAAAGTCATAATATTCATCTGTATCAAGATAATAGGTCCATATTCATCCTCATAAGAATGAATAGAGAATTCAGGAGTTTGCATTTCTTCTCTAATAATATCAGCAATTATCTTATCCAGAATCATAGTCTGAATGTCTTTTCCTAAAGGAATCACCTTTAAGATGGTAATAATCTCTTTATCATCAAAGAAAGCTGCAAAATAATGCATAATTAATTTTTTAGATATTCCCTAGATAGGAAGTCAAGTAGAGAATTATCAGTTCCCTTTTTATACTGAATATCAAAATCAAATAGGGCCAATTGAGCCTGCCACCTAGCAAATATCAATTTGGAGGCATCATTTTTGAATTCTTTGTCAAACATATATTTAATTGATTGAGAATCTATTTTAATTAGGAATATTTAATTATATAGATCGTCCTAAAATTTTAAAATACATTTAACGATGCAAGGCATTTCATAAGCTACAGTAGCATATTTTTTCTGGGCTTCAGTCCATTTCCCTGAATAAAATCATATAAGATATTCACACTTGTCATGGGGATTAACTTGTTTAAATATTCCTCCGTAACCAATATTAAAAGCATCAGTTTCAATAATCTTTTGCCAAGCAGGGCTAGCAAGAGTTAAATAGGGCAAAGATTTAACACGTTGTTTAACATATTTAACTAACTTAGTCAGATTATCAGTCCAAAGAGATTTGCGATTCTTTTTTAATATTTCATATTACGAAGACAAATTAGAAAATCAAGTTATTATGACAGTTATTGCAGCAATTGCGGTAGTTGTTGCAGCAATTATGATAATTGCTATAATAATTACGATAATTACTATGATAGTTGTTGCAGTAGCTATCGCAGTTGCTATAATAATTTCAGTAGTTTCTTGAATTATTGCATCATCTTCAACAGTTATTTGAGCTGTTGCAGTAATTATTGAATTATTATATCAATTTCTGCATTGTTACTGCAACTTCGACAATTGTTTAATTTTTGACAGAAAATGAGGTGAGGAGGAGCTGGTTAAGAAGATAGTGGTTGTGGCAGAGGAAAAGGTTGATGGTGATGGTGGAAGAAGAGGTGATGATTATTGCGACAGTAGTAAAGGAGGAAGAGAAAGAGAAACAGAAAGAGGTGGTGGTGGAGAAGGAGGTGATGGTGATGGTGAAGGAGGAGAAAAATGTGGTAGTGGTAGTGATGGAGAAGTAGGTGGCGTAGTAGAGAAAGAGATGGTGGTGGAAGGGGTAGGAATGATAGTGGAGGCAGAGAGAGATAGGAGAGGAATGGGGGAGGGAGAAGGGGTGGTGGTTGATATGGGAAAATAGGGTCTTTGTGTAAATAATAGAACTTGAGGGTTTTAAAATTAGGGTCATTAACACTAATCTTAAAATTATCACCTCTACTCAATAATTAAGACTTATATCACTTTTTCTTAGTTTTGACTTGTATCACTTTTTCTTAATTTTGAAACATTTTTATCACCTTTATAAAAAAATCCCAACTTACTAGCCCTTCACTATGATGACCTGACCTAGGGCCTAGTCGTAACACGATGATCGGAATGCAAGGACCCCAACCATAAGTTATCTTAGCCTTCATTGCATACATAAGGTAAGAATAACATAAATATAAGTGGAAGAAAGCATTAAGTGGGAAAGGGGCTAAGAGAATTCAACTTTATAAACGTCCAAATCGGACTACACCATAACATCGTCTAAACATGCCTCTAATTTAACTTTTGATGGGGGCTTAGGACAAGCTCGTAGCTCACCCTTGCAATAGAAGAAATGTCTAAGCAAAAGAAACATGAAATAAAGTCATTTCCTTGGTAGAATGAGGATTCACCAACTCTTAGAACTCTAAAGAAAACTCTAGCAGTGAGCCGGGTAATCGCGAGTGTCGTCCGTCCCTATATTATGAGACAATATAGACAAAATATGCGTTAGTATATTTAAATATACTAAGTATGTGAGGTATGCATGAACAAATGAAAGGACATATCAATATGCCATAAGATGCATGACCAAATCATAATAAAACGTTAGCATAGCTCTAAAGAAAGTTTAAAACATAAGAAACTCTTGATCAATGCATATCATAAAACTTCATCATGAACTCATAACTTGACATCTTAAAGCTTAACTTTAACTTTTGTGGGATAAGATGATTAACTAACAACTAAGACCATGCGAATTCATTTGCTTTTTTCACGCCGGCAACTTCTCCGGCAGTCATTGGAATTCGGAAGTTTTTACCTCTCTTTTCCGGTGACTCCCGATTCGATTTCTCGTTGTTTAATTGTTATTTCTCTTGCATCTGGGTGTTTGAGATTTTTCCAGTTCTTGAAAGAGCTAGTTGTGTAAAGAGTGAAGCTTTGTCATCTGGGTGTTTTGAGATTTTCAAGTTGAGAAATCAGTTAACAGAAAAAAATAGCTAAAAAAAAAAAAAAAAAAAAACAGCAAACTGAAGTGGGATCTTCTTCTCTGTCACGTCCATTTTCATTCATCATTTCAAATTTCATTATAAAGTAAAGCTTCTTAGAGACAGATCTAGACAGATCCATCCAGATCTCAAGTTTTTTCGGCGAAGTATTTTTTTTTTTCCAGGTGTACAGATCTGTATTTTCGGTGACGAACAACCGTTGCAACTCAACTAAGTACGCCGACGTGAGCAGTATTTTCCGACGGGAACCAGGTTCATTTCTACCGGAGTTGGTACCTCCGGTTTTTATATCTTTATATTTTATCCTTTGTTCATATACTGGTAGTTACATTTTGCCGATTTTAAACTCCCGAATAATTTATTAGTTCTTACGCATTTTCGTGGCTTTGGATAGTGATGGTAGACTAGGGTCATGTTCTCGCTCATGGACAGGGATGGGGGTAAGGAGAGGTAAGTGGGTTAAAGGAGCGTCTAGACTGAGAATAGGTTCTTGGAACATTGGGACGTTAACGGGTAAATCGATAGAACTGGTTAAGATTCTAAAGAAGAGGAAGATTAATATAGCCTGTGTCCAGGAGACATAATGGGTCGGCTCTAAAGCTAAGGAGGTAGACGGGTATAAGCTTTGGTTTTCTGGTAAATCGAAGTATAGAAATGGGGTAGGCATTTTAATAGACAGTGATTTAAGGGATCAGGTGGTGGAGGTTAGGAGAGTCAATGATAGGATGATGTCAATTAAAATGATCGTTGAAGGGATCACGTTGAACGTTATTAGTGCTTATGCACCGCAAGCGGGCTTATGCGAGGAGGATAAGAGGCGCTTTTGGGAGCAGTTGGACGAGTTAGTGGGAGGCATACCACCTACTGAGAAGCTTGTCGTGGGAGGGGATTTCAATGGGCACATCGGATCTACTTCGGGAGGGTATGATGATGTGCATGGGGGCTTTGGCTTCGGGGACAGAAATGGAGGAGGAACCGCACTGTTGGATTTCGCAAGAGCTTTCGGATTGGTGATAGCCAACTCGAGTTTCCCAAAGAAGGAGGACCACTTGGTAACCTTCCGTAGCTCAGTGGCTAAAACTTAGATAGATTTTTTTACTCCTCAGGAAGGATGATAAGGTTTTGTGCAAAGACTGTAAGGTCATCCCGATCGACAACCTTACAACCCGACATAAGCTCTTAGTGATGGATTTAGGGATAAAGATGACAAGGACGAGGAGGGTCGGGGAAGAACGACCTAGGATCAGATGGGGGAGTTTGACAACGGTGAGTGCCCTCGAGATGGGAGAGAAATTGAAGGATATGGGGGCCTGGGATACTAGTGGGAATGCGAACGATATGTGGGATAGGACAGCTAGTTATATTAGGGTTGTAGCAAAGGAAGTGCTAGGAGTCTCGACAGGCAGTCGTAGTCGGCATCGAGGGGACTGGTGGTGGAATGGAGAAGTGCAAGGAAAAGTGGAAGCAAAGAAGGTGGCGTATGCTAAGTTGATGAAGAGCAAGGATGAGGTGGAGAAGTGGACAAATGGAGAACTGTATAAGATAGCGAGGAAGGAGGCAAAGTCGGCGGTTGCAATGGCAAAAATAGCAGCTTTTGAACGTCTTTATGCCGAACTGGAAGAGAAAGGTGGGGACAGAAAATTATTCAGGCTAGCCAGGGCTCGGGAGAGAAGGGCACGCGATGTGGATCAAGTGAAGTGCATTAAAGATGAAGACGGAAAAGTATTGGTAGAGGAGACCCTTATCAAACAAAGATGGCAGTCATACTTCCATAAACTTTTGAATGACAAAGGGGACAGAGAAATTATGTTGGGAGATTTGGAACATACAGAAAGGAGTCACGATTTTGGGGGTTGTAGGAGTATTACGGTCGATGAGGTTAAGGATGCTGTTCGTAGGATGCGCTGGGGAAGAGCGACCGGACCTGACGAGATCCCTGGAGAATTTTGGAAGAGCGCGGGCTCGGTAGGTTTGGAATGGCTGACTAGGTTATTTAATGTCATCTTTACGACGACAACGATGCCCGTAGAATGGAGATCGAGCATCATGATCCCGCTTTACAAAAATAAAGGGGATAGCCAGAGCTGTGACAACTATAGAGGTATTAAGCTTCTAAGCCATACTATGAAAGTGTGGGAAAGAGTAGTAGAGATGAGGGTGAGGAGAGGCGTGTCTATTTCAGAGAACCAGTTCGGATTTATGCCTGGACGCTCAACTACAGAAGCCATCCACCTTATGAGGAGACTAATGGAGCAATATAGGGAGAGGAAAAGAGACTTGCATATGGTGTTCATCGACTTGGAAAAGGCTTACGATAAAGTCCCACGAGAGATACTATGGAGATGTTTAGAGGCTAAAGGTGTACATGTAGCGTACATAAGGGTGATCAAGGACATGTACGAGGGTGCCAAAACTAGGGTAAGGACAATAGGAGGGGACTCAGAACACTTCCCAGTTATGATGGGGTTGCACCAAGGATCAGCTCTTAGCCCGTTCCTATTTGCCTTGGTGATGGATGTATTGACGCGACAAATTCAAGGTGTGGTGCCATGGTGTATGCTTTTTGCGGATGATATAGTCCTCATCGATGAGACTCGTAGCGGAGTTAACGCTAAGCTGGAAGATTGGAGACGCACCTTGGAGTCTAAGGGATTTAAGCTGAGTAGGACCAAGACAGAGTACCTAGAGTGCAAGTTCAGTGAGACACCTCAAGAGGTTGGCGCGGAAGTTAGGCTCGGGGACCAATCCATCCAGAAGAAAAGTAGTTTTAAGTACCTTGGTTCTATCATGCAAGACAGCGGAGAGATCGACGAGGATGTCACACACCGTATTGGGGCAGGGTGGATGAAATGGAGGCTCGCCTCCGGTGTGTTATGTGACAAGAAGGTGCCACCACAACTTAAGGGCAAGTTCTACAAAGTGGTCGTTAGACCAGCTATGTTGTATGGGGCGGAGTGTTGGCCAGTTAAGGTCTCCCACGTGCAAAGGATGAAGGTTGCTGAGATGAGAATGTTGAGATGGATGTGTGGGCATACCAGGAGTGATAAGATTAGAAATGAGGCTATTCGAGAAAAGGTAGGAGTGGCCTCGGTGGAAGTAAAGATGCAGGAAATGCGACTGAGATGGTTTGGACATGTGAAGAGGAGAGTCCCAGATGCACCAGTGCGGAGATGTGAGAGGCTGGCCATGGATTGTTTCAGAAGAGGTAGGGGTAGGCCGAAGAAATATTGGGGAGAGGTGATCAGACAGGACATGGCGCATTTACGACTTACCGAGGACATGACCCTAGATAGGAGGGTGTGGAGGACACACATTAGGGTAGAAGGCTAGTACATAATGATTTTATTCTCCCTTATTCGTAGGCGTATTAACACACTATGATTTCTTGTACTCTGATGTATGCTATTTATGGTATCTATGTTATTATTCAATAATAATATCTACTGTTTTTGTGCTTTAATTATAATATTGTTTGGACCGTTTTCGTCATCTACTTATTTATTCTAATATTCTTGTCTGACCTTTTTCTATGCTTTTATTGAGCCGAGGGTCTTTCGGAAACAGCCGTCCTACATTGGTAGGAGTCAGGTCTGCGTACACTCTACCCTCCCCAGACCCCACGATGTGGGATTTCACTGGGTTGTTGTTGTTGTTGTTGTTGTTGTAAGACCATGCGAGCTACTATATAAAATCCAATGAGTCCTGCATTGAGACAAGCCGATGACTCCTATATCAAAAAAGAGAGGCTACCTTGCCAGGGCATACTCCAAATATAACTCAACTCAAATCAACTGGGCTATGTGGATCCACTAGCTCGCAATCCTACGTCGGCAACGTAGTTTGGGACTTAAGGTTGCTACTAGGATTCTCTTGGATAACCAACTGCGTTATACGACTGAACCTACCTAGAAGTCCTCTCGGTGCTTAGTCAATATCCCAATGGAAACTCATAAAACATAATCATAACATAGTAAAGAAAGATAGTAACTTCCTACCAATCTATCTTTAAAACATTTAGGAATAGCTCATCTAACTTGGTGATTCATGAGAATCCATATCTTTGGTGAGAATTGTCATTTCACCATCTTTAAATGTCTAATGATATTAACTCTGATCATTATCTCAATTTTAACTTCAAAATCATAATCTCAGCTGTAACTCTTGAAAACCATCTTTATAAATCATTTAATTCATGATTAACTCATAAATTCATCTTTAACTTTGATCATCATTATAACTTTCATCCTAAGATCATAATGTCAATTTTAAACCATGAAAACTTTACTTGAAGATCATTGAATTCATAATCAATTCATGAAAATTATCTTTAACTTCATAATCTTAACTTGGAAATATCTTCATGCATGGGCATTCATAATTTAACTTAAAATCATGCAATTCATATGAAAACATTCATATAATGATCATTAATAACATCTAAAAATGGAACTAAATCAGCCCAATGCAATTTATCAAAACTAGGGTTCATAATTAATTGAAATTGAAAGAAACTTTGAGAAAACCTTGGGAATTCATGGGTGAAAGAAACCAATGAATCAACCCCCACATACCTTGCTTGAAATCACTTAGAATTTGAGAAGAAACCTTGAAAATTTGGAAACCCTAGCTTGGCTTGAAGTCCATGGGAGAGCTTGAGAAGAGAGGATTTGAGTGTCTTGAGTCTAGGTGTGGAGAATGAGGTCTTGAAAGAGTTTAGTACCTTTTGATAAGACAATTCAGTCCTTAAAATGACACTATTTTGATTTAAAACATAGAAAAATATTAAAATTCCCCTTTAAAAATCTAGCTGGAAGAGACTTTACGGGGACCCTTTACGGTCCGTGGTGCTCATCATGACCCGTAGTGGGGTCCCATGGTGTTTGACTTGGGAAAACATTTTGGAAAACTTACAGGGTAGTCTCTGAAGTTTCTTTACGGATGCCTTGACGGTACGTGAAACTCATCACGGCCCGTGAAATATGGATGTGGTGCATGTCCTACAGGAGGCCTGTAGAGGTGGCCACCACGGACCACTACATGGTCTGTGAAATCTCCACAGCCCGTGCTAGTCATCTGTGGACCTTGCCTTGGGGAAACTTCCTGAGGATCTTAGGTAGGGCTCACCACGGAGGGCTTCACGCCCTATGGTGCTCACCACAGTCTGTGGTCCTCTATCGTGGTTCTTTCCTATAGTTTAAGCCTCTGAATCTCTACCATAGTTGCTCACCATGGTCCGTGATGATTACCACGGCCTGCGAAGGCTTCTATGGACAGCTCCTGGTACCAATTTTCTGCACTTTCTAAAAATCCACCCCCTGGTTCTTGGTTTAGAACCTTTCATATTTTTGAGGTCGTACATTCACGTGACAAGAAAGAGTTGCTTGGATGGTAAGTGTAATCTCATCTTGATAGTTTGTGTTGCTCGAGCTTGGATATAGATTTACTTGATGAACCTAGCCAAGTCCCATTAAATCAGTCAAGTTAAATTTTAATTATGGAAGACCTTGGCATTGTTGTGGCTAAGGCATGTTAGGCAAGGCGTGGCTAAGGTATGACAAAGGTTGGGCAAAGCTAAGGCAAGGCAAAGTTGTGATCGTGGCATGGTCATGGCAAAATAAGTTCAAGGGCTAAGTGTTGGGCATAGGCAAATGGCTCAGGAGACTGGACCAAAATGGCCAGTTGTGCGGGGCAGGACCTGGGCACAATATAGTCACATGGGAACGTGCGAGGGCGGGCGACCATAAGTGAAATTGGGTGCCTGATTTGAAGGATGCCCGTATGTGCCTCATACATGTATGGGCAGTTGGGCAATTTTTAGCTATTTATGGCTTGTCAGCATTTTAGATAAGGCTTGTGTTTTCGAATTTGAATGTGGCCTATCAGTTGGGGATGTCAACTGACTTAGTTAGACATGTGTCTAACATGTGATTGGGAGCTGTGGTTTATTTATTGGTATAGACAAACCAGTCTCAAGTTGAGAGGACTACGTTAAATTTTGTAAGGCTGAAATATTAGTGTGCTTCTTTGTGGCGTGAGTTTAATAAAAAGTTGGACTTGTTCCTATATGTGCTTGTATTGTTCTGATTTCATATGCATTGGTTAAGTGTTAAACTAGATTAACAGGGAAAAAAAGGTTGAGTCTAAGTGTGTTGGACAACCAAAGTGGGTTAGATCATCTTGAGTTGACCCTCTTACAACTGCCATCAGAGCAAAGGGTTTCGACATTGAAAATATATGTTGAAACTAGTTACAACGAACTACGTGAGAGGGTTGCATGGTTGGAGGATATGCTGGGTATGGAAGACGATGATGTTTTATGTTCTAACACAAATTTAGGGCATCAACACAGTGATGCAAACTTATCGTGGGACTGTTGATGGATAGTTGGGCAAATTATAGGCTTTTTATGAGTCTTTGGGTACAAAAGTTGAGGGCCTTAAGAAGGAAAATGAATATCTGAATATGAAAGTGACGATACTTCATCTAATTGTTGCAAATCTTCCCAGAGGAGGCGAAGAACATGCCAAGATCAAAGTTCCTGAGCAAACATTATTTGATGGAGTGTTTGGTGCCAAAGAATTGGAAATTGTTTTGTGGAATTTGGAGCATTATTGCTACTGCCCATATTCCTACAAATGAGAATTTGACCATGGCAGTCCATTACTTCCGTGGGGTTGCTATTCTGTGGTGGCGGACAAACACCACTGATGAAGAAAGTGATAACAGACCCAAAGTTGATATTGGAGAGAAACTGGGGGATTCGCTGCATGAAAAATTTCTGCAAAGCAACTTTTCTTAGGTTGCTAGGAAAAGGTTGGAGTGGTTGAAATAAGTGAGATCTATTCAAAAATATACGAAGGAATTCACATCATTATTGCTGGATGTAGACACATGATTTTTGACTAAACTTAATGTTTTACACCTGTCACGATCCAATTTATCAGGAGGTAATGACAACTGCTAACATCCACCCGCAGGTAAGCCTAACCTTTAGCCCTTAGCCCAGAACCAGAGGCAATGGGGCTATCAAGCAGAAGGTGAATAAATAAAGAAGAAAGTAAGGAACAATGAAAAAAATGAGAACAACTGGAACAAACAAAAGAAACCACCCCAAGACCTGACATCAATTAGTAATCGAGCATCTAAATCAAAATAGAAGTACAAAGCTTTTACAAATACAATATGAGTACAGACAATCTTTAAAAGAAAGTAAAGACTAGTCCTAATCTGGCATGGATGGTGTAACACCAAAAAATTTCTAAGCTAAAACCCGAACAATTCTTCATATAGGTATAGGATTGTACCGGGTGATTCTTCATTGTGTATAGGTGTTAAGGTCAATTCTTTAGTGTGGGAATAGATTTGGAGATGTTTTAAGGTCACAAGAATCCTCTAGCACAAAGTTGAACTACAAGTTTCTCTACCAATTGAGTTTCGATATAATATTTTACTTGGTTCAACTTTGAACGACCATATCTCCTAGAATATAAAGAATTAAGTATCCCATAACATATCCAATTAAATATATTTGACTCTTCTTTCCAACGCCACCAAGTTTGTGTTAGTCCAAGTTCGGAGTAAAAGTTATGCCCGTTTTAGTTAAGATATGTCACTGTCAAATTCTTACGGATAGGTTGTACAGCTAGTAGAAGTTTTGACGGATGGTAAAGCCATCCATGAAGGGCTTGCTACTAAATGTTTTAGACACGTTTTGCTCACCTTCCAAGGTATTTTAGTCCTTTCTAAGGTTTTTTAACCCTATTCTAAGTCATTTTTGCGTTGTTTAAAGAAATATATCATTCAACTAACTAGTTTTCCTCTCATAATAATCAATCTAAACATCCTAGTCTCAAGAATCTTAATAAGTTCTCTCTCAAAGTTCCTTCAAGTCAAGACTAGGGTTCAAGGATCTTCAAGTTCAAGTCTCCTAATTCAACCTATAATCTAGGTCTTTGATCTTCATCAAGGTATGTGGGTATTTATCCTTGGGTTCCTTCCACCCATGGAGACCAAAGAAATCTCTACTTTTCTACCAATTCAAGTATGTATATTTATGGGTCTTCTCAATTTCCATTCAATTGCATGAAGTATGATTTATTCTATGATTACAAATCTATTTCAACTAATTAGTTTTTCTCTCATAATAATCAATCTAAACATCCTAGTCTCAAGAAACTCTCTCAATAACCCTTAAGTTCTTAAAAAATTCTCTCTCAAAGTTCCTTCAAGTCAAGACTAGGGTTCAAGGATCTTCAAGTTCAAGTCTCCTAATTCAACCAATAATCTAGGGCTTTGATCTTTATCAAGGTATGTGGGTATTTATCCAAGGGTTCCTTCCACCCATGGAGACCAAAGAAATCTCTACTTTTCTACCAATTCAAGTATGTATATTTATGGGTCTTCTCAATTTCCATTCAATTGCATGAAGTATGATTTATTCTATGATTACAAATTTATTTCAACATGAGTTGATGATAATTGCATGAAATTCGTGATTTTCTTATGAATTCTCTACAATGCTACCTAGGGTTCATGTTCTCATTATGGGTCTTGTTTAATTCTTTTTCAATTGCATGAATTAAGATTTAATTATTATTTATTCACTCAATTAATTATGAATTACTATTAAATTGCATGAGTTTTGATGATTTACAAGTAATTTCTCTATACAATAATTTATAATGACCCTCAAGTCATTTTTGAATTAAAGAATTCATTCCATCATTTAGAGCATTCTGTAGCAACCACAAGTCATTTATGACTTGTTGGAATTGACTGTTAAGTCATCTCGTTTGGGTTTTAGGCCCGTTTTACTGTTTTGGAGTTTTTATGACTTGAAAAGTTGACTATGGTAATAACTTCAGGAAACAACCTCAGAATGGAATTCTGACAATTCCATTAGCTCCGGAATGGCCAAATTAGGCTAGTAGCATGACGACGTGAGTACCGAGGCAATCGGTACTACTTTGGGGTCAATAAGCATATTTGATTTTGAAGTTTGGCCTTGGTTAACTTTGGTAAATATTCTTGGAAAATGCACTCGGATGAAAATTCTAATAGCTCGGTTAGCTTCGAAATGTCAAGTTTGGTCTAGAACGATCTTTTGTTCTCTTCCCAAGGCTTCCGTTTTAATTTCGAGTCTTGTTGTGGAAATAGGGTCAAAATAGTACTTGGGTGTGAGACCCACTTTTTGTTAAAATGACCTCATATGGGAATTTCAAATGTGCCATTGAGTACGAACATCAAATTTGATGGGGTAGCATATCTCATTTACATGTATGGGGTTCCAAACGAATCTCGAGCCCCCCGTTGGAGAATTAGACATGCTAAAATCCATTTTGCACCAGCTGGGTCTGGTGCTATCTCTAAAGCATCTAGGAGCTTGCAACAACGACCAATTCTCTTTGGTAGATATCGCTTAGGCGACAGACCTATCGCTAAAATGACTGGTCGCTTAAGCAACCTGGTATCGCTAAAGCGATCCTGCCTCTTTCAAGGGGCCGCTTAAGCGACCAGTGGGTTTTTCGTTTTTGAGACACCTGAGGCCCGTTAAGTCCAAATTTCCATGTTTGGTTTCTAACTTCAAACTTCATTTTCTCCTTCAATTCTTAGGCAATTTGGCGATTCAAAAGACTAAATTGTGTTGATTTCTGAGGGGAACCTAGTGGTGTGTTCAGAATTAGGAGTTAAGGCTTTCTTTGAGGTAATTTCCCCTTTTTCCTGCGTTTCTAGTATTCTTGGGCTTTGTTGTTGATCATGAATGCATTAATTGTTTGAGTCTGTTTTGTGATGTGAATTGTGTTCCTTTTTGGAATATGAGATGGGGGTAGTAGTTGGAGCCTATTCTCGGAGTCAATTTCGTGAGTTATAGAGTGGGTCCCATAATTCCTAATTTTTGACTCCAAAATTAGTCCATCTCCGAATTGAATAATTTTAGTGTCATAACAATCGTATTAACATTGTGATTCTATTATTGATAGCCTGACAACATTTAAAGGCCGTTCAGAAGGGAAAAGCTTTGATTCGTGAGGTTGAGTGCATGATCGACTTACAGGTAGGCTACGATTTTCCCCTCGTGAGACTAAGCATATTTAGGCAATTGTATATTGAATTGTATGAGTTGGAGGGTTTGGGGTGTTGAGCCTGCTAAATTCCTAGAATTCATGTCCTAGGCACTATTTTGGGAGATTATTGGACTATTTAAGCATGTCTCCAGTTATTATTGATCATCCATACCTTGTGGTGTGTGTTGTGTCTTTGGTTATATATTGGAAAGCATATTTGGCCTTAGTATAGGCTTAGACTAGTGTTGCCTTTGACTAGCGCGATTTTGGTGCCGTTGTCCCTTAGAACTTCTCTAACGTTCTTTTTGACGGTTTGGTCCCTGTAAATTGATATAGTAGACTTGAGTTTGATAGTAGGAGCTTTAGCTAGGCAGTTACACAACTTGTGACCTTATCTTCATAATGCCCTATTCTCCTATCGGTCCTGTATCGCTTGGTTCTTGATTTTGGGGTCTTCACGATGATTCTTCTTATATATCATTTGGGCTAAAGTGAGGTATTGATTATCATACCCTGTACCCAGCCCTCTAGTGAACTCGGTACCATAATCGTTTCATCATAATCATGAGTCATCATATCATCATGTATATCATTTTATCATGTCATCGTATACGACATCATATCATCGTATGCGACTAACCTCATATATCATTACCGTATATCCAGTTCAATCTAGGGCTCGGGGTCACAAATGTATCCCTTTACTTTCATATGCATGCCTACATAAAGTGTCCGACCCTTTAGTGAGGGACTCGGTGAAAGAGTAGTGTACGTCTATAGCATACCATCATCATATAGTAAAATACGCTGAGGAACGTTCGGCCCGTTTTATAATTTAAAGCAATGCCGAAGAACATACGGCTCAACCCACATTTTCCATTATATCATTATATGTACATATCCGGCCTGGGACGCGGTGACGAGCATCATCACATACGGCATCATCGTATGCTTCACTTTATCGTATATGGCATTTCATCCTCGTATACTTCTTATATATATATATAGCCGGCCCAGGACTCGGTGAACGAATAGTAAAACTAGGCACGATCACATTCCCGGCCCTCTTATGGGACTCGGAGGAAGATGGGTTACATGGTGCTCGAATAGAGTAGTGAGAAACTATATGCAACTAAGTCATCTTTTGAGACTCAATGAAACAGTCAAGTGAATCATCACCTGAAGATCAGAGTAGTAATCATCTTAAGTATCTTCTAAACATCGTTACGGAGCATATCAACTGGAGTTTCAAGAATCGTAGACGTGTATCGAGACAAGGTTAAACAACTTATGGAAGTAGAGACATTTGTCGTCGCAGAGACTTTAGGAATAGGAGCTAACACATTCAAGTATTATTCAGCAGATAGGAGACTCGAGGGTATTTTAACTATTTTAAGAATTCTAATACCAAGTAGTAAACAAAAGTCACAATCATACCTGGAGCTTATAATTAGAACTACCTCCACCTCATATCATATGCTATTACATTTATACTTAAGACCTTCCAAAAGAAAGAACAGACAGGCTTTACACATACTACTATTCATGATCTAGTAGCCTGGAAAGGCAATAACTCAACTATTACAGGAGTCTTAACATTACAAAGTGAATACCATTATGAATTACATTTGGAGTTTCACGAGTGGAATTATCCCCACATTTCGTATACACAGAATTCATAACTTATACCTAAGACATGCCAAAAGAAAAGAAGAATACCTCAACATACTTATTTCATAAACACGCCAAAAGAAAGCTTCACGTACCTCGTCTGAGTTATTCCTTATCCTATTCGCCTAGTCGTCCTTTGAACCTATTAAATAGGAGAGTAATATGCATATCAACTCTTCTTAATTTTCCAGCATCTTAGGTTACACCTTAGTGTTAATGAAATCTATTTCCTTAGTCGTTTCCTCGACTAGTTCTTTAGTTTGTTAAGGCGTTAACGAAAATTGGGCAGCACCTCCCCTATAATGTGCCCTATCCGAATTTCCAATTAGGTCCCTAAGACCTACAGCCAACCAACAACAACAACCTGCAACAATTCACACCAACAATATATAACATAAAACTCCAAATGACCTATTCAAAAATACGATTTCACAACAGGGCGTCTAGCCTTTATTTTGTAACGCCTTTCATTATACGCAACGAGGGGTCATGTGGCTTATACCAGCAGCACCCTAACCCACATTAGAACATATTTAGGCCCTGCAACAACAAGCCACACCCCTACAGCATCACCTCACAAGAGCAATACTTTATTTCGACGATAATTCAACTATAGCGACTACAATTTAGCTTATTTCGAATGCCAAACTTTTCAAACCTTTTCCCAAACTTCCAGCAGCCCCTAAGGTGTGTAATACACCCTATAATAACATCATAAGCTTCAAATTAGAGGGTAAGACCTTACCTTATCCGAAATTGGCCAAAACTCGCCAAAATTCGCCTCGGAAGTTTCTTAACATGCTGAAACTTTAGCGGACTGTTTGTATCTTTTTGGTGCTGCTCCGAATCGTAACTTTACGTTAATAACACCTCAATATCATGTATAAACCCTCAAAAAAATGTGGGAGAAGAGAATCAAACCATACCTTAACAAACGGCTCTCCAAACGTGCTGAAAATTAACTTCGGAACTCCTCGACGCGGCTGAAACTAAGGGGCTGTTTGCGTGGCTTCTTGCTTCCCCAAATCCGAAATTTTCATTATTAAACACCGCTATATCACCGTAGCATACCTTATATAATTAATTCACGAAACGAAATCGGGCCTTACCTTTTGTTTCGTTCAAACCCGTGGCTGCCCTTACTTGTTCTTCATGTTTTTCTCTCATTCCCTAAGTTAAAAATGCTGAAAATGAAGTTCTAGTCATAAAATGACTAATATATAACCTTCCCTAGAGGGTGACACGTGTCATACCCTAGGGGTGACACGTGGCATCCCCTAGGGCGCCACCTCACCCATGCGGCCACCCACATGCTGCCACGTGGCAGTGTGGGCCCTACCCCAAGCAGGTAGGTGAGTCACCTGCTTGCTTGTCACCTGCTTGCTTGAGGTGCTTGCTTGAGGTGCTTGCTTGTCACCTGCTTGCTTCACTTTCGTAAGTTCGAAAACTAGTTTTTGCTTCCTCTCGTAGGTTCGTAATCTCTTCTTATTTTAAGAACCTATGTAATCCATGCTACACAAGCTTGGTACGTACTCCAATAGCTTAAGTATGTAAAACTTCCAAGTTAGTAGCTTACGTAGGTAAATCGAGTTCTACGACTCATTACTTGACCCCAATTCCTTCCGGATTCTTATGACTCCATTTCCAACCTTCTCTACTATGGGGTATCACATTCTTCTTTCCTTAAAGTTGTTTGATGTGTGTGGATAGTAAGGGTCTCATGGCTAATTTCAAGATGATTAGGGACACGTGTCAAGATTTAAAAGTGCGGGGTATAACATTGATTGCACTTATTTTGGGGGTACTCCCCATGGAACTCGATTGGTCGCTGATTCTAATTCGATCCTTATCTACAGTTACCCGATTGAAGTCCGTGGTCCAGCTTACTTGTTTTCGGCTCCTTAGCTACAGTTACCCGATTGAAGTATGTGGTCTATCTTACTTGTGCTCGACCCTTGTCTATAGTTACCAGTTGAAGTCTATGGTCTAGCTTACTCATGTTGACCCATTAGCTACAGTTACCTGGTTGATGTCCGTGGTCCACCTTATATGTGGTTCAATTCCTGATTACCATATGAATCTTCGGTTCAAGTCTTTATCTATTCTCAGCTTTGGGTTAAAGTCTCAGGCTTTTGGGTTGGTTCGGTTCAAGTTTGGGAAATTGGTGGTATTACTAGAACTCTATTAGGTACTTTTATTTTACTTCCGCTATCCTTGCTCTTTTTGGGCTTATGGGGCTCCGTTCATGTTGTCACCTTAGACTTGTGCATGAGTGTACCCGTTGGATTTATGGGAGTCTAGTGGATTTAGCTAGATTCTTTCTCTTTGTTTAGTGAGTATGCTCGTGTACATACCTACATTTACTTCTTGCCCTGTCTATGACTGTGGTTATCTTCTCGTATTTCAGTTTACTTTTTCTTATCTTGCTCAGTCGGCCTATGATGCCTAATAGGTACCTGTTGGTTGGTACTCATACTACACTCTGCATCTGTTTTCGTAATGCAAGTCCGAGTATTAGCTATCGTTGTTGATTGGATCCAATAGTGGTCTTGATCGGAGGCGAGGGTGAGCACATACCGTTCTAGAATTACTCGCCTCCCTCTGTACATATATTTTGCTTATCTTTTGATTTTTGAGACAACCCTGTTTCCTTGGTCCACTTTGGGACTTGTCCTCTTTTTTGTAGTAGCTCTATACATGTGACTTCCAGGTTTTGAGAGGGATCCTTTTTTGGTATATATTTAGCTTTCTTCCACCCGTTCATTTATTCTCCTATTATCTCATTATAGTTTTAGATTGGGTTGTTGGTCTTCTACCTTGACATCCTATTGCTTGCAGTTCCAGGATATAGGTCGGCTTACCTACTGGTGGGTTATATTAGGCGCCATTATGACCTGAGAAATCAGGTTGTGACAAGTTGCTATCAGAGCTCCAAGTTCACATGTCTCACTTGTATAGAGATAAAGTCTGGTAAAGTCCCACGGATCAGTATGGAGACGTTCGTGACTTATCTTCGGGAGGCTACAGGATGCCTTTAGGAATGAATCTCTTTTGTATCCCTGTTGTGCACTGTGTGTCTTATTGGTTTCTAGAAATCTCACTTGTTCCACTCTTTTACATGATGGCTCATACGCGTGGTGGAGGTAGAGGCCGAACTTGAGGTCATGATAGGGATGCAGTACCAGCTCGGGACTGAGAGAAGACTCCAGAGCCAGAGGTGGAGCCACCAATAGCTCTATATATCAGCAGTCGGTGGGTATGAGACCATCCCATCCATTGCCCAAGCCAGTCGCAGCTTCGGACTTACATGCGATGTTCCCCTAGATTTTGGCTGCCATTAAGGGTATACAATATGTCCCATCTCTAGCTGCTCTAATGCTGTAGGACCAGCCTGTGCCAGAGGCACCAGTTGTTTAGCAGCCACCAACACCTACCTCTCAATCAGATGATTTGGAGGGTGTCATGCTGCTTCAAGAGCAGAAGATGCTCGGGGTGTTCCTTAGACTATCAACGTTGAGGTTTTATAGGGCTGTGGGTGAGGATGCCCATGAGGTTTTACTCACTTTCCGAGAGTGGATGCAGACCTTAGATCTACTAGAGTCGAGACGAGCCAAATTCACTGCTTATTAGCTAGACGGCCCTGCCCGATAGTTATGGCATTCATACTTAGAGACCAGGCCAACTAGGTCTCCACTGGTGATGTGGAATGAGTTTTTAGAGGCCTTCTTGGCTTGATTTATTCTAGGAGCATCAGAGATCATCTTTGAGATCTGTTTGCATGGTTGGAGCAAGTCTACATGACTGTATCGAAGTACGAAACCTGATTCCATGAGCTCTCTATACATGCCACCATGATTTTACCTTTAGAGGAGGAGAGAGTTCGATGCTTCATTTGAGGATTGAGGCTCCAGTTACGAATTGAGACTAAGTCTTTAGTCTCAGCGGGCTGCTCATTTCTAGATGTGGTAGATCATGCCCTGAGAAATGGGAGCTTAACTTCTTTAAGAATCTTAACATTCAGAAGTGAAAATGAATTATAAATCATGAATCATGTTCAGAGCTCATGAATAGAATTACCCCAGACTTCATGCACATATCATTTGTCACTTAAATTTAAGACATGCCCAAAAGAAAAAAGAGACTGGCTTTACATACCTCTTATGGGTTACTCTTTATCCCGTTCGCCTCGTCGTTCCTTGAACCTAGGTAAAATGAAAGAAATGCAAGTATCAACAACCCTTAGCTTTCCAGCATCTTAGGTTACATATGAGTATTCGTAGAACTCAACCCCTCGCTTGCTTTCTCGACTAGTTCCTTAACTAGTTAAGGAGTTAACGGAAATCGAACAACACCTCCCCTATAATAGAACCTATCCGAATTTCCAATTACACTCCTAATAACTACAGCCAAACAACAAAAACAACCTGCAGCACATGTATAAGCATTTCACACCAACATAATACAACACAAACTGCGAATGACTCGCTCGAAACCACGATACCAAAATAGAATTTCTAGTTTCCATTTTGCAAAACCTTTAACTATACGAAATGAAGGGTCAGGTTGCTGAAACCATCAGATCCCACACACCTTATAGAATACTTTTAGGCCCTGCAACACAACACCACACACCTGCATCAGCACCTCGCACGCACAACACCTTATTTCGACTACAATTTAACTATAGCGACTTCAAATTAGGTTATTTCTAACATCAAGCATCTCTATGATATTTTTACATTTATAGACACTTAAAAAACATATAAAAAACTTCATAACAACACCATAAACCCCAATTTTAAGGGAAAGGTCTCACATTACCCAAAATTGGCCAAAGCTTGCCAAAACTTCCCTCGGAAGTTCCTTAATTGCGGCTGAAATGTTGTGGCTGTTTGATATCCATTTTTTGCTGCTCCAAACCATAAATTTACAATATTGACACCTTACTATCATTTACAAACCCTTACCAAAATGTGCGAGAATATAACCAAGCCATACCTTAAAAAACAGCTTCCCAAACTTGTTGAAAATTAACTTCGGAAACTCCTTTATATGCTGAAAGTTGAGGACTATTCGTGTCCCTTCTTTGCTGAAACAAATAGTAATTTTACACTATTAAACCCCGTCATGTAGCCGTGAGATACCTTAAATAATTAATTCACAGAACAAAATTTGAAAGCGTACCTCAAATTGGACAAAGCCATGGCTGTCGTAGCTCTCTCCCTCTCTAGGTTTTTCTTTTCTTTTTCCAAGTTGAAAGATGAAGTCTAAATGAAATAATAGTCATCTTTACATGTATTTATAGACTCCCTTAGAGTGTGACACGTGTCATCCCCTAGGGGTGACACATGGCAGCCCCCTAGGGCACCACCTCAATCATGCATCCAATCCAAAACCACCACGTAGAAGCGTGGGGTCCAACCAAGCTGCTACATCACCTACTTGAACCTAAGTAGGTGCATCACCTGCTTGTCCAAGTAGGTGCATCACCTACTTGCTTCGAGTAGGCGCGTCATTTCTTTATTTCTCTTTCGTGAGATCATAATCTCGTCTCACTTCAAGAGCCTATGTATTTCTTGCTACTTAAGCTCGACGTGTACTCAAGTAGCTTAGTATGTAAAATATCCCAAGTAATAGCTTTCACTAGTAAGTCGAGTCCTACGACTCACTACTTAACCTCCAACTTCTTCTAGATTCTTATAACCCTATTTCCAATCTTCTCCCTTATGGAGTATATCCTTCTCCTTTCCTTAGGATTATTTGATAGCATTATAGATTATTCGACTCACATGACGACTTCTAAGAAACTTAAGAGACTTCCCAGAAACTTAAGAAGATTAAGAAGCGTTTCAAGGTACCAAAGCATGGGGTGTAACATCCTTCCCCCCTTTAGAACATTCTTCCTCAAACGTGAACCAAAACCTTCCTCCGGATCCGACTATATGGAGAGTTCTTCTATCCCATTGCCATAACATATATTTTTATTGAAAAATCAATATCAGAGTTACAAAGGTTAGGATTACTTGTAGACGTAGGGAATAGGTACGGATACTTGTGTTTCATTTTCTCTTTTACTTCCCAGGGGGTCACCCATCCTAGTACTCTCGCCCAAGCACGCTTAACTGCAGAGTTCTGATGGGATCCGCTGCGTTAGTGCTGGTATGATCGCATCCATCCCTTATGGGATCTCATTTGAAGTTTAAGCGTTTCCATTTACATATGATAGCATTAGTTGATTTTCTCTTATGCTTGTACTTCTCTTGTCCACTTCCCCCCTTTAGGGTGTATCCATGTCATTGTCTATTTATTTCTAACTTTCCAAATGCATATGAGTCCTTTCCAACCTATTTAGTATACTGCACTATTTACCTATCTTCTTTTACATTACCTATACTCTAGGTTACCCCTGTACAAAACCTTAATACAATGGTGAGGTGCTTAGAATCCTCAGTTTACAGTACCAACTCCAGTCTTGAACATTGGTACTCGAGTAACGTATACACAATACTTCTTTATACCTCATGAGATTTCATCCTTGTCGTGCGCCCGATGCTCACCTTCTTAACAGCATATCGAGCTTGCGTCAATAATTAGTCTACCTTAACACTATGTTGTAGTACTATCCCTTTAAATCTATGACTATACATTCTCCTTTCATTCCATCCTTGTATTCAGTTATTTATGTCTATCTTGGGTGCCTCTGTTAGAACTTTCTTATTATTCCTCTAGCTCACGTCCATTTTTTTTGGTTGTGCGCAAGGAATTCCATATTACTCTTTATTTCCTTGCACTAGCTGTCCTTTTCGTCATCAACCTTTATTCAAAACTTTCCTTACAGATAAGTCTTCCTTATTTGTTCCATAGCTCACTTTTCCGTTCCACACCTATCTTTATATTCCAATCACATGGACCACGTCATACCTTTTAGTTGTTTCCTTACTAAGCTTTCCTTATTCTCATAATGATCTTCTTTATATTCACATGGTATCCTGTGTGTATTCAATCCCATAATATAACACTGCTTATCCTTCTTCACGATTCTTACTATGGGTTACTTACCCTTCTTAGTTAGTCTTATCCTTAATATCTCACAAGCTGTCTTATTAACACCTCATATTTGTCACAATTCTTTTACCCTTGTACTCTTGTCTTAACCATACTGTTACTTCTTTCAACTACAGCTCGTCATAGTTTATCCCTGTATATTAATTCACTCGGTGCCTTAATATATCATTCTATCTAGACCTATCGGTCTTCTCTAAATCATCTTTTTTGACTCACAAGTCTTTTCCAACTTCATTTTACCATACCAGTATCGACCTCCTAGTTTTTATTTCCGTCAGTTCAGCAATTAACTTATTTCTCGAGGTCATCCATACTCGTGGCTTAATCAAATCTCATTATTTTTGTGGGCACAACCTTTCAAGACATACTACAACCCTGTATCTCGTTCTCTTTCTATTCCAAAAATAAAATTGGTAGAGTTTTCTCTATATTCCTTACTATCCCAAACCTGCACTCAGAAAATACCAACAGTGCCTCATAGGGCACACACATATATAGTCATATTATCTCATATCACAGCCACATAGGGCGCCCACAATTAGCAGTATGAAAATGGACTTACCCCGTATGTCCATTTGAACTGCACCTATTGTACTTTCTTATTTACTTTTTCTTTCATTTTTCAACTTTTTGTGTCAATCGTATTGCAACACCTTACCTGACATAGGTCCTTCATGCCTTTGCTTACCTTCGTCCCTTGTAAATTCCAACATCGTCAATCACTTGTTCTATCGATAATGTCCTTCTGTTGAAATCACAGGTTAGTATAAGGAATTTTTTTCCCTACGACTCCGCTCTATCGCACGATCTTAGATCTGAAAGAAAGTAACATTCTAAATATCCTTTAGCCTTTTGTCTATAGATGTGGTGCACAATACACCGATAGACAAGACTCTACTAGACACGGTCTGACGAAATGCTCTGATACCACTTCTATCACGACCCAACCCCGAGGGCCGCGACTGGGGTCCGACCTAGACCCCCCGTATATGTATCTATCAGATATAAGAACTATACATATGAACCCCAGTGGGTGATAAAATTTTCATACACGTGTAGCCTCTTTCATTTGTATTATGTCATGAAAGGGCAAGCAAGCCGACAAGGCTGCCATAGCATAATAACATTTACAACTCATCGTACAACCATAATCGCACAAAACTCACACATTACCCACATACACATGTCTACAGACCTCTAAGAATAGTAATGGTAACATATGGCGGGACAAGTCCCCCACTGTACCCCTGAATAAACAAACATATAAATATCAAATAAGCAGTATCAAAAGTTAGGCTTCGGAACAGTGGAGCACTTCCAACATTCCTGAGTGGAAACCCTAAGCTGGCGGATCTCCAAAATGAACATTTGTACCTGCGAGCATAAAATGCAGCCTCCCGAGGAAAGGGGGTCAGTACGATATATGTACTGAGTATATAAAGCAAGAAATATCATAACTGAGACAACAGATGAAATAGGGATGCAGAGGGCAAGTATAACATTTAGCCATCTACTGTACCTGCATTTTATAAAATAAAGGCATACATGCTATCATGCCGAGGAACGACGGCCTGATCCGTATATCGTATAACAATGATGAGGTACGATGGCCCGATATATATATCGTGTAACAATGCCGAGGTATGACGGCCCGATCCATAAACAGCAAAACATGCTGTGGAATGTATGGCCCAATCTTTACATAGCAAAATGTGCCGAGGTACGTTCTCCCCGATCCATATATATCATATGCAAATACGTGCACGTAAAACTCTGTAACATATCAAACATCCCTTAAATATCACCATAAAGCATGTTCAAGAGCCCCTAGCTATAGGAGCTTACACATTTCAACACTATTCAACTAATAAGAGGCTCAAGGGTCGTAGTTCAACTACTTCAAGGCCCTTATCATTCAAAAGTGGGTACAAGTCATGAGTTACATCCAGAATCTATAAATGGGGCTTTACATACCTCTTACTGGTTACTCTTTATCCCGTTCGCCTCATCGTTCCTTGAACCTAGGTAACATGAATGTAATGCAAGTATCAACAACCCTTAGCTTTCCAGCATCTTAGGTTACATATGAGTATTCGTAGAACTCAACCCCTCGCTCGCCTTCTCGACTAGTTCCTTAACTAGTTAAGGAGTTAATGGAAATCGGGCAACACCTCCCCTATAATATGCCCTATCGAAATTTCCACTTACACTCCTAATAACTAAATCCAACCAAAAACAACAACCTTCATCATATGTATAAGAATTTCACACCAACATAATACAATAAAAACTGCAAATCACTCGCTCGAAACCACGATACCATAATAGGGTTTCTAGTTTCCATTTTGCAAAACCATTAATTATACAAAATGGAGGGTTGTGTGTCTGAAACCAGTAGATCCAACACCCCTTTTAGAATACTTTTAGGCCCTGCAACACAACACCATACACCTGCAGCAGCACCTCACACATACAACACCTTATTTCGACTACAATTTAACTATAACGACTTCAAATTAGGTTATTTATAACGTCAAGCATCTCTATGATATTTTTACATTTACAGCTACTTACACAACATATAAAACACTTCATAACAACACCATAAACCCCAATTTGAAGGGAAAGGTCTCACCTTACCCGAAATTGGCCAAAGGCGCCAAAACTCACCTCGGAAGGTCCTTAATTGCGGCTGAAATGTTGTGGCTGTTTGATATCCATTTTGTGCTGCTCCACACCATAAATTTAAATTATTAACACCTTCTATAATTTCCAAACCTAACCAAAACATGGGATAAGATAACCAAGCCATACCTTAATAAACGGCTTCCCAAACTTGCTGAAAATTAACTTCGGAAACTCCTTTATATGCTGAAAGTTGCAGACTATTCGTGTCCCTTCTTTGCTGCCCCAAATAGTAATTTTACGCTATTAAACCCCATCATGTAGCCATGGGAAATGAGGCTATTTGACCAGCTATGTTATACGGGGCGGAGTGTTGGCCAGTTAAGGTCTCCCACGTGCAAAATATGAAAGTTGCCGAGATGAGAATGTTGAGATGGATGTGTGGGCATACCAGGAGCGACAAGATTAGAAATGAGGCTATTCGAGACAAGGTAGGAGTGGCCTCAATGGAAGACAAGATGCGGGAGACGCGACTGAGATGGTTTGGACATGTGAAGAGGAGAGTCCCAGATGCACCAGTGCAGAGATGTAAGAGGTTGGCCATGGATGGTTTCAGAAGAGGTAGGGGTAGGCCGAAGAAATACTGGGGAGAGGTGATCAGACAGGACATGATGCATTTACAACTTACCGAGGACATGACCTTAGATAGGAGGGTGTGGAGGACACACATTAGGGTAGAAGGCTAGCACATAGTGGCATTTTTCCCCCTTATCCGTAGGCATATTAATGCACTATGATTTCTTGTACTTTGATTTATGGTATTTATGTTACTATCTAATAATACCTACCTCTTTTTGTGCTTTGATTATTTTGTTATCTACTTATCTACTTTTAATATTCTTGTCTGACCTTTTTCTATGCTTCTATTGAGCCGAGGGTCTTTCGGAAACAGTCGTCCTACATTGGTAGGAGTCAGGTCTGCGTACACTTTACCCTCCCCAGACCCTACGATGTGGGATTTCACTGGGTTGTTGTTGTATGTAGTCGTGGGATACCTTAAATAATTAATTCACGGAATAAAATTGGAAAACATACCTCAAATTGGCCAAAGCCATGGCTGCCGTAGCTCTTTCCCTCTCTACATTTTTCTTTTCTTTTTCCAAGTTGAAAGATGAAGTCTAAATGAAATAATAGTCATATTTACATGTATTTATACACTCCCTTGGAGTGTGACACATGGCATCCCCTAGGGGTGACACATGGCAGCCCCCTAGGGCGCCACCTCAATCATGCATCCAATCAAAAGCCGCCACGTGCCAGCGTGGGGTCCACCCAAGCTGCTCCATCACCTACTTGACCCTAAGTAGGTGCATCACCTGCTTTTCCAAGTAGGTGCATTACCTACTTGCTTCGAATAGGAGGGTCATTTCCTTATTTCTCTTTCGTGAGCTCGTAATCTCATCTCACTTCAAGAGACTATGTATTCCTTGCTACTTAAGCTCGACGTGTATTTAAGTAGCTTAGTATGTAAAATATCCTAAGTAATAGCTTTCACAAGTAAGTCGAGTCCTACGATTCACTACTTAACCTCCAACTTCTTCCGGATTCTTATGACCCTATTTGCAATCTTGTCCCTTATGGAGTATCTCCTTCTTCTTTCCTTAGAATTATTTTATAGCGTTATAGATTATCCGACTCACATGAAGACTTCTAAGAGACTTTCCAGAAACTTAAGAAGCTTAAGAAGTGTTTCAAGGTACCAAAGTACGGGGTGTAACATCCTTCCCCCCTTTAGAACATTCTTCCTCGAATGTGAACCAAAACCTTCCTCCGGATCTTATACCCACTAAATGGAGAGTTCCTCTATCCTGTTTCCGTAACATATATTTTCATTAAGCAATCAATATCAGAGTTTCAAAGGTTAGGATTACTTGTAGACGTAGGGAATAGGTATGGATACTTGTGTTTCATTTCCTCTTTCGCTTCCCAGGGGTTCACCCATCCTAGTACTCTCGCCCAAGCACGCTTAACTACGGAGTTCTGATAGGATCCGGTGCATTAGTGCTGGTACGATTGCATCTATCCCTTATGGAATCTCGTTTGAAGTTTAAGCGTTCCTATTTACATATGATAGCGTTAATTGATTTTCTCTTATGCTTGTACTTCTCTTGTCTACTTCCCCCCTTTAGGGTGTATCCATGTTATTGTCTATTTATTTCTAACTTTCCAAATGCATATGAGTCCTTTCCAACCTATTTAGTATACTGCGCTATTTCCCTATCTTCTTTTACATTACCTATACTCTAGGTTACCCCTGTACAGAACCTTAATACAATGGTGAGGTGCTTAGAATCCTCACTTTACAGTACCAACTCCAGTCTTGAACATTGTTACTCGAGTAACGTATACACAATACTTCTTTATGCCTCATGAGCTTTCATCCTTGTCGTGCGCCCGATGCTCACCTTCTTAACAACATATCGAGCTTGAGTTAATAATTGTTCTACCTTAACACTATGTTGTAGTACTATCCCTTTAAATCTATGACTAGACATTCTCCTTTCATTCCATCCCCGTATTCAGTTATTTATGTCTATCTTGGGTGCCTCTGTTAGAACTTCCTTATTATTCCTCTAGCTCACATCCATTTTTTTGGTTGTGCGCAAGGAATTCCATATTACTCTTTATTTCCTTGCACTAGCTATCCTTTTCGTCGTCATATAACCTTTATTCGAAACTTTCCTTATAGAACTTGATAAGTCTTCCTTATTTTTTCCATAACTCACTTTTCTGTTCCACACCTATCTTTATATTCCAATCACATGGACCACGTCATACCTTTTAGTTCTTTCCTTACTAAGCTTTCCTTATTCTCATAATGATCTTCGTTATATTCACATGGTATCCTGTGTGTATCCAATCCCATAGTATAACACTGCTTATCCTTCTTCACGATTCTTACTATGGGTTACTTACCCTTCTTAGTTAGTCTTATCCTTAATGTCTCACAAGCTGTCTTATTAACACCTCATATTTGCCACAATTCTTTTTCCCTTGTACTCTTGTCTTAACCATACTATTACTTCTTTCAACTATAGCTCGTCATAGTTTATCCTTGTATATTAATTCAGTCGATGCCTTAATATATTGTTCTATCCAGACCTATCAGTCTTCTCTAAATCATCTTCTTTGGATCACAAGTCTTTTCCAACTTCATTTTACCATACCAGTATCGACCTCCTAGTTTTTATTACCGTCAGTTTAGCAATTAACTTATTTCTCGAGGTCATCCATACTCGTGGCTTAATCAAATCTCATTATAGTTGTGGGCACAACCTTTCAAGACATGCTACAACCCTGTATCTCGTTCTCTTTCTATTCCAAAAATAAAATTGGCAGAGTTTCCTTTATATTCCTTACTATCCCAAACCTATACTCAGGAAATACCAATAGTGCCTCACAAGGCACACACATATATAGCCATATCATCTCATATCGCAGCCACATAGGGCGCCAACAATTAGCAGTATGAAAATGGACTTACCTCATTTGTCCACTTGAACTGCACCTGTTGTACTTTCTTGTTTACTTTTTCTTTCATTTTTCAACTTTATGTGTCAATCGTATTGTAAGTCCTTAACTAGTTAGGTCCTTCATACTTTACATACCTCATACGAGTTACTCTTTGTCACGTTCGCCTCGTCTTCCTTTGAACCTATTAAACATGGAAGTAATACGAATATCAACAACTCTTGACTTTCCAGCACCTTCAGTGGCACCTTAGTATTCATGGAATCTATTTCCTTGTACGCTTCCTCGACTAGTTCTTTAATTAGTTAAGGCGTTAATAAAAATTGGGCAGCATATCCCCTATAATATGCCCTATCCGAATTTCCAATCACACCCCTAATAACTACAGCCAACCAACAACAACAACCTGCAACATATATACAAGAAATTCACACCAACATTACACAATACAAACCCCAAACAACTCACTCCAAATTATCAAAACGTGAATTCTGGACAACTTACTGTCTTGCATTGTCGCTTCATTTCAAAGGGGTAATAGAGGGAAACAGGCTTTATGTCCTCCATGAAAGTTATATACATGTGTCTTAGGGTCGCATAAAATTTCTAATCATCCCTACATCAATTCGGTACAAAATGATATGCCCAAAATACCAACAACAGTCCGTGTAAGATGTTCAAAACCAAAATCTGGGCAGTACCTCCTCGATACTTCATCACCCTTTTTCAAGCAGATAAAGGCAAAACTAGATTTTAAAGTCTAACTGAAAGTTATAGACCTATGAAATATATTTCCAAAACATATTGAATCACTTTAAACGAAGTTGTACACAAGAAGTTATACCAATATTACTAACAATAGTCCCTTCCAAAATCTTTTTGTTAACTAGTTCTTAACATTTTCTCTCTTTGTTTTTTCAACTTTCTCTCAAGTTCCAAGCTGAAGAATTAATTACGTTTACATCACAAGATACATATATACATCTCCATGTGGTTGATAAACACCATAGATAATTAATTCATGAAGGAAAATTGAAACTTACCTTGAAAAGGAGCCATCCGTAGCTATGTTCCTTTGCTCTCAAACTTTTTTAGCTTTTGGTAAAGTTTTAAGGTAAGGAATGAATTCCTTAGTCACTTGACATACATATATAGGGTGGCTTTGGAGGTAACACGTGTCATTCCCATAGGGTAACACGTGTCTAGCCCTTATTGGTCCACGTATGCATGCTGCCAATAGGGTGCTGCCATGTGGTAGTGGGGTCCACCTCTGCCAAGCAGGTGGGTCACCTGCTTGCTTGAGGTGCTTCCATGTGTCGCCTTCCTAGGCTGCCACGTGTCATCTTTTTCTTTTTCTCGTGGATTCGTAATCTCGTCTTATTTTAAGAACCCATGTAATCCTTGCTACGTAGGCTTGGTATGTCCTTAAGTACCTCAAGTGTATAAGACTTCTAAATTAGTAGCTTAGGTAGGTAAATCGAGTTCTACAACTCATTTCTTGGCCTTCAACTCATTCCAGATTCCCATGACTCTATTTCCAACCTTCCCTACTACAGGGTATCACATCCTCCCCTCCTTAGAGTCATTTGATAGTGTCTGGACAATGGGATCTCATGTACACTTTCAAGAAGACTAGGAACACGTTTTAAGGTTCAAAAGTGCAGGGTGTAACATCCTCCCCCCCTTTAGAACATTCATCCCCGAATGTTAACAAGACTTCTCTTAGAACTTTATGCAGAGTATAGGGAGATTCTTTGCTATTACCATAACCCATACTATCATCCAGGTACTTAATATACGAGTTTTGAGATTTAGGGTTAGACATTGGGAAAAGGTACGAATACTTGCATTTTCTGTCCCTTTTTAATTTTCCAGGTCATTCCTTTTTTGGTTTTCGTTTTGCCATCATACCTTGATGGAAAGCACATTTTAGTTTGCACCGTTCTAACTTGCCGTTCTAGGATGGTTATAGGTTATTCCCTACAGGATTCCATTTCTTGAACATTACCTATGGGACACACTCTGGGTGGATCACCAGTACATTGTGAAGTACCCGTATAGACGTACTTGGCGTATAATTTCATATTCAGGTGGTAAGCTCAACTTCCGGCAACTTTGTCCACTTACAAGCAACTTGATAAGGTCTAACGTATTTTGGGTTAAGCTTTCTTTTTTGGGTAACTCTTTTATGCATACCTAATCATTGATTTGAACTCTGAATGTCGATATCGATTATTTGTATATCATTTTCTTCGACTCTGGGCTGCTAATCCTTAGCTTGCTCAATCATGTCGGGGCCTGTTAGCTTAGTATTTCTAACATCGACCCATCTAACAGGGGACTTACACGTCTTGCTCTAGCAGTCTTGTACGGGGCCATTGGGATACTAGAGAAGTAATTATCATTGTAGGCAACTTGATAAGTGATAGATAATCATCCCAACTATCTTCGAAGTTAACAACACCAGCTTATGACATATCTTCCAGAGTTTAAATAGTACGCTTTAGCCTGCTCATCAGGTTCGAGGGTCAAGTAGTGTACGAAGACTTATCTGTCTTCCTAGTTTCTTCGCGGACCGATCCTCGGTAGTTAACTATAACTTGGGCTCCTTTATCTGGGATAATAGCTATGGGGACTCCGTAAGGTCCTACTACACTTTTACCCTATAATTTTACACCTTCTCGGTTGAGAAGGTAGCCTTTGATCGAAGGAGCAGGGGTTAATATCGTTAATCCCAAGTAACATTCCCTCCAGAGTCCTCTGGCGCTGGAGTGCGAAGTGAGTCTTGTAGCCCTGGTCATATTGTGGGATTTTTGATCTCACGTATTACTTCCTGTCTTCCATAAATTACATCAACTGGTACCCTTACCTTTTGGGTTTTGCTTCTTTTTTTTCGCCCTAAGAGTTGGCTGCCAAGTGGTGTCAAAATTCTCTCCCCCACTAGCCCGTATAGCCATTTTGTGGTTTGCCTCTCATTAACTGGTACTATATTGAAGAGCTGTGGTATTTAAGTGCGTCGTTAGTTAGCAATTAGCTAATCCTTCTCGTCTTGCTTAAATCTTTTTCACGATACCCTTAATGTAACTTATAGTACTCCAGGAACATAATCTCATATTGTTTCTCCGCCGCTAGTTCAGATTCTTCCATCTCGCGCGATCACACCCGCACTATCGCACTAAATTCCACCAGAATTTAGAAGTTAAGCTTTCTTGGGCGAGAGTAATACTAGGATGGGTGACCTACTTGGGAAGTTCTCATGTCGCGTTTCATGGTAATCCTTGCAATAATATGCGGGGCACTCAACTTAGCCCAAAATTTATCTTTGTGTCATCTCACTCATCTTTATGTGTTGCCATGCCCTTTCCTCTGTTATCTTGCAACTGGCATAGGGGTAGATCTTTAGTTCCACTACGACCATGTTGCTTTTTGGTCATTTTAGTTTAAATCCTCCTATTGTATTCACCCCTTTTTGTATGCACCCATTCATTAGGGTTGGCTATCGAGTAGCGCTAAAGTTCGTTCATATAGTGACCTTTATAGCCGCTTTGAGTTTTGGTCTATTATTAGCTGGCATAGTTTTAAAGGTATTTGACATATAAGCTTGCCTATCCTATAGCAACCAGCTAGTCTTATCCGTCTTATTCAAACCATTTCACAATTTTCCTTACCCCTGCTTGTAATCTTCTTGACATATTTTCGTGTCATTCTTTACCTTTACAAGGATATGAGAAGGTTTTTAACTTAATCTTAGAGATATCTTAGCGTTGTTCCACTCGTCCCACTTTGTTGCAATTCTTTCTTTTCCCCTATTCACTCTGTGTTCTTCTAATTTTCTACCGCAGGAGGCTTTCTATTCCTTTTTCTTTGGTTATTTATCTATCGCAACATCATTTGCGACTAACTCTATAGCCAACATTTTAGCGTTTGGTCTAGCATGTTGTCATTGTCCTTCGTAATGTCCCTTGAGTTATTCGATATCCTTTCATTGCTATATTCCTTTGCTTTTATACGTACCCACCTTCTAGCGTTATGTTATTCTAGGTCTTGTTGGAAACTTCTTAACACTATCCTGCATAGCATTCTAACTTCTATCCAATTATTGACGATTTCCAGATCCTTCTAACTTGGTTCAACAAAGGATCTTATTGAAGTTTAAGCATCCATCTCGAATATGTTTCCACATCAATTGCCTTTATTATACCCTTTGTAGTTTTCTAACTTGCTTCCCTCCTTTAGAGGGTACTTATACCTTTATCCACTTATATCTTGCTCTATGTCTCTATGTCCAGTCTCAATTTCGTCCAATCTTTTCTCCAATCTACTTGGTACTGCATCAGGTCCCCATCTTCCTATATATTTTACAACCTGGTTATCCGTGTATGAAATCTTGGCTAAATTATGAAACAATGAGAACCTTTTCATACATAGTGTGACACCTCATCTATTACTCTGTACTTAAGTAATGGGACCTGTGGAACAACCCGTGTAAGGCCACATTTTACTTCTCTTCATCAAAATTTAACTAGTACTTGTAGTCGTTCCAATTTCAATTAGGCGGTGCTAGTATTCCGACGATAACTGTTCAAGGTTCTTTTGAAATAGTAGCTTTACCCCAACCTATATCCTTTATTCCTTGGGGTGAATGTAGGTTACACCAATTATTCCTTAAGTTTGTCATCCTCATCCTTTAAGGGTTCCATTATTTTGGGGCGACGTTGTGTACACGCGTAATTTCTTTATATATTACGCTCCATGCTCTTACTGCGTACTCAACACAGGCTTTTAACTTAGTCAACGTTTACCAAGTGCGCCTTACTAGTGGTCCTACTTTATCCCTGTATAATTGTATCACACCGTTCAATTAATACTTACATATCCCCCTTTTAGTTCGTACTCATTTTTAGTTCCTGACATCTCTTTAAGGTGCTCCTGTTAGAAGTTCTTTTCCCAATTAGTCGATAGAGAATTATAAACTGTTATCTTAAACCATTTTCCAACCATTGTTGGAAGAAACCGGAATTTTTGAAACATCACAGTACCTCTTTTAATACTTACTTGACCTACCTGGTCTCCTTCCGAGTTTATATTTGAGTTATGAACATCCCATCTAATTTACAATAGAAGTTGGGGGCTTGGTATTTTCAAAAAGAGTGAAGCTGAATTGCTGGATATCTTATTCTTCCACCTGAGCTTCTCCCTATTTTTTTCTTATAGAACAATTGCAGTTGGAGATACTGCGGTCCGAACTGTACTGCTCAGACAGACTTTTGTTTTTCCAAAATAAACTTTCCTAAGTAAAAAGGGTGTCCCTTATTGACGACCTAAAGGGTACCTCCTACAGCTTTAGTTAACCATAATAGGGGTACTTGGTATCAACCTCCAAGACATATTACGCCTCTATGTTTTATTCCCTTTTCTTGTTTTGAGAAAATTTTGACAGAGTTTCCTCTATACTCCTTACTTATCCCAAAACCTGCACGCAGAAAATACCAACAATGCCTCATAGGGCCAACACATATATATATTCATATCATATCACAGTCACACAGGGCTTTCAATATCACTTCATATCGCAGCCACACAGGGCTTTCAATATCAATACTAGTATAAAAATAATGGACTTACCTCGTATGTCCAACTTTGAACTCTATCTTCCGTACCTTTACTTTACTTACCTGCGTGCTTCGTAATGTCCCATGTCGTCAATTACTTCCTTCAGTTGATGTCGTCCTTCTGTTAAGATCCAAGGTTAGTATAAGGAATTGTCCTATGACTCAGATCTATAGCACGATCTCAGATGTAAAAGAAAGGTAACATCCTAAATGCCCTATAGCTTCTTGTTTATGGATGTGGCATGAAACACATCGATAACCAAGACTCTACTAGACACAGTCTGCAGACAATCCAAGGATAATCTACTCTGATACCACTTCTGTCACGACCCAACCCCGTAGGCCGCGACTGGGGTCCGACTTGGACCCCCATATACATATCTACCAGCCGTGGTCATATCAAATTATAAACATGCAATGCATATAAATCAAGTGTAGTCAAACCGGACTACAATAACATGATACGTACATAAGAACCTCCATGGGTCATAATATTTCATACATCTGTAGCCTCTTTCATTCGTATCATAATATGAAAGGGCATGCTAGCCGACAAGGCTGCCACAACATAATAACATATATCATACATCATGTAGACCCAGCTGAGTCAAACTGACATATACAACCCACACATATATATGTCTGTAGACCTCTAATAACATTAATGCCGATATATGATGGGACAGGGCCCCGCCGTACCCCTGAATAACAAAATAATACTATACATCAATAGCCAGTGCCAAAAACTAGGCTCTGATACAATGGAGCCTCTTCTAGCTGAGCTGAGCGGAATCCTAAGCTGATGGACTCCCACAACTTGTATCTATACCTACGGGCATGAAACACAGCCCCCCCTGAGAAAAGGGGGGTCAGTACGACATATGTACTGAGTATGTAAAATGTAACATAACACAACTAGAAGTATATCCGAAATAAAGAAGCAGGGGAACAAATTATCAAATTAGAAGCCTATACCTGTACTCTGTGAATTAAAAAAGCATGCATGCTCATATCAAACCATATAGCCGGCCCTTTCAGGGGTCCAATGAATCATATCTGTAAAACCATCATGGCCTCAGTGCCATCACCTCCAAACTATCAAAACGTGAATTTTGGATAGCTTATTGTCTTGCATTGTCGCTTTATTTCAAAGGGGTAATTGAGGGAAACGGGTTTTATGTCCTCCATGAAAGTTATAAACATGTGTCTTAGGGTCGTATACAATTTAGAATCACCCCTACCTCAATTCAGTACAAAATGATATGCCCAAGATACCAACAACAGTCCGTATAAGATGTTCAAAACCAAAATCTGGGCAGTACCTCCTTGATACTTCATCACCCTTCTTTGAGTAGATAAATGCAAAACTGGATTTTAAAGTCTAACTAAAAGTTATATACCAATGAAATATCTTTCCAAAACATATTGAATCACTCGAAACGAAGCTGTACACAAGAAGTTATACCAATATTACTAACAACAGTCCCTTCCAAAAACGGGTTTGTTAACTAGTTCTTAACATTTTCTCTCTGTTCTTTCAACTTTCTCTCAAGTTCCAAGCTGAAGAATTAATTACGTAGACATCATAAGATACATATATACATCTCTATGTGGTTGATGAACACCGTAGATAATTAATTCACGGAGGAAAATTGGAACTTACCTTGAAAAGGAGCCATCCGTAGCTATGTTCCTTTGCTCTCAAACTTTTTTAGCTTTTGGCTAAGTTTTAAGGTAAGGAATGAATTCCTTAGCCACTTGACATACATATATAGGGTGGATTTGGAGGTGACACGTGTCAGCCCCATAGAGTGACACGTGTCTAGCCCTTATTGGGCCACGTATGCATGCTGCCAATAGGGTGCTGCCATGTGGCAGTGGGGTCCACCTCCCCCAAGCAGGTGGGTCACCTACTTGACCCCAAGCAGGTGGGTCACCTGCTTGCTTGAGGTGCTGCCATGTGTCGCCTTCCTAGGCTGCCACGTGTCATCTTTTTCTCTTCCTCGTGGGTTCGTAATCTCGTCTTATTTTAAGAACCCGTGTAATCCTTGCTACGTAGGCTTGGTATGTCCTTAAGTAGCTCAAGTGTATAAGACTTCTAAATTAGTAGCTTATGTAGGTAAATCGAGTTCTACAACTCATTTCTTGGTCTTCAACTCATTCTGGATTTTCACGACTCTATTTCCAACCTTTCCTACTACAAGATATCACATTCTCCCCTCCTTAGAGTCATTTGATATTGTTTGGACAATGGGGATCTCATGGACACTTTCAAGAAGACTAGGAACACGTTTCAAGGTTCAAAAGTACAGGGTGTAACATGTAGTCATCTTAGCTGCCCTCTAAATGCCATTAGGCGCTATATTAATTAGCATCTTGGGGTCCCTTGACGTATACTAAAGTAATGCTAACCACTTAAGGACTCCAGATCACTTGCTTTCATATAGTCCTACGACTAGGAGTCCGTATATTCATTAAGTCCTTAGCATATAAAAGGTTCAAGGAAAGTAGTTTACTATCATAAAAGTTCAACATCCAGAACTGAATAAGCGACACTTAGGAATGGAATCACTTCATAGATCGTATCAGTTTTTACTTACCTCTAGACATGCCAAAAGAAGAGAAAGAACAGGCTTTACATACCTTTTACCGACTTCTCTTAATCACGTTCACGTCGTCGTCCTTCAAACCTATTTAACATGGAAGCAATGCAAGTATCAACAACCTTAGACTTTTCAACATCTTAGACTACCGATGAGTATTCATAGAACTCGTTTCCTCGCACACCTTTCACGACTAGTCGCTTACTTAGCTAAAGAGTTAACGAAAATCAGGCAACATCTCCCCTATAATGTGCCCTATCCGAATTTCCAATTACACTCATAATACCTACAACCAACAAACAACATTATCCTTCAGCATATTTTCAAGAAATTCACATCAATAATATACAACATAAACTCCAAACGACTCGCTCGAAACCATAATACCAAAATAAGGTTCCTAGTTTCCATTTTGCAACACTTTTAATCATACGAAATGGAGGGTCGGGTGGCTGCAACCAGAAGCACACACACCTATTTAAGAACATTTTACAGCACCTTAACACACCACCACACGACCAGCAGCATCCCCCACACTCACAATGCCTTATTTCGACTACAATTTAACTATAACGATTCCAATTTAGTTTATTTCAAACGTCGAGTATTTCCACAACTTTATTACACTTACAGCAGCATACAAGGTGTGTAATACACCCTATAACAACACCATAAACTTCAAATTGGAAGGGAATACCTTACCTTACCCGAAATTGGCCAAAACTCGCCAAAATTGCACCTCGGAACTTCTCTAGCGCGATTTAAACGTGTCTGCTTGCTATCCATTTTGTGCTGCACCAAGCCATGATTTTATACTACTAATACCTCCATATCATTTTGGTATACGCTAGATAATTAATTTATGGAACGAAATTGGGACTTACCCTTTTTTCTCCCTAAGTCGTCACTCTTTTCTCTCTAAGTTAGGGTTTGTTCTTCTCTTGTCTTGGCTGATTTTTTTGAACATGTAATGAAGTTAATAGTCACATATTACATATATATAGGTGTTCCTAGGAGGTGACACATTTCATCCCCTAAGGGTGACATGTGTCCAGCCCCTATTGGGCCACCGTATTATGCAATCAAGGAGGGGCTGCCACGTGGCAGTGGGGTCCACCCCCCAAGTAGGTGGGTCACCTACTTGACCCCAACCAGGTGGTCACCTGCTTGCTTGGGGTGCTGCCACGTGTCCTTCTCTTCTCTTTCTCGTGGGTTCGTAATCTCATCTTATTTTAAGAGCCTATATAATCCGGGCTACGTAAGCTCGGTATATCCTCAAGTAGCTTAGGTACATAAGACTTCTAAGTTGGTAGCTTACGTAGGTAAATCGAGTCGTACGACTCATTACTTGGTCTCCAATTCCTTTCGGATTCTTATGACTCTAGTTCCAACCTTCTCTACTATGGGGTGTCATATTCTCCCTTCCTTAGAGTCATTTGATAGTGTCGTAGCTTATCCGATACAACTTCTGTCATGACCCAACTCCATAGGCTGTGACTGGTGCCCGAATTAGGCACCCATACATACCTTTAGCCCCACTTAGCGTGTTAGAAGAATAAACAAAAGTAGAAATCGAAATGAGATCGTTAGAGAGCGCATGAAAATAGATGTAGCACACGAAGGTCGTTATGGCCGTCACTGAACACAAGCCCGAAACACATATACAGAACCCACAACACAATTCTATAGACCTCTACAAAATGATAGCATAATCATATAATGGGATAGGGCCCCGTCGTACCCTTAACAATTACGTATAAATATACAACAGAAAAGTTAGTGCCAAAACAGGGCTCCAGACAAAGGAGCACTGGCAACCAACATGGTGGATGTCCTAGGCGAGCGGATCAACAAACCGAGCATCTGTACCTGCAGACATGTAATGCAGCCCCCCCGAAGAAAGGGGGTCAGTACGAAAAATGTACTGAATATGTAAAGCATGGACTGTAATAAGTAAAGCCATTACCAGAACAGAAGGTCCACAAATGAGCAAACTACCTAGAATACCAAAATGCTTTTCATAACCACAAATATTGTATGCAGAAAACATATGCCATATCCGGCGCCATTATGTGACTGGGTTAACAAATTATGGTCGCTGCCCCATCACAGGTGCCACAGCATATCATAACTTCAGAGTAGAAAATACCTCCGTAACAGATCATATCATATCAGATGGTCATATCAGATTATATCATATCATATGTGTACATGGTACATCATAACTCCATAAATCCTATGTACAGGTCGTACCTGCCCCCTCATGTCGGGGCACGATGAATAATGCAGATAATTACGCATGATAATAAATCTTAGCCCGGGCTCAGTGAAGAAAGCATTGAGGTATCCACGAGTGGAGTAGTGAGAAACTATATGCAATTTAAAATACAAGACATTTCCAGAGACTCGAGAGCATAACTCCGATGACAAGTCATATAAGAGAAATTGAGCGATAATCATAGTGTATGTCTTTCAGATGTCACGATGGTCTATGTCCAAATAGTCTTTCTGAAATTGTTTCCATATTTTAAAATATATTTTGGGGCTTAATGGACTGATTAAAATAACAATCGTTTAATATTTGGAAGCATAGAAAAAAGTTTCGTTTGAATTCTACTCAACATAAGTCAAATGGAATAATTAAAATGAGCTATCGTTCAAAATCAAGACAAGAGTCATATCAAGTACCTTTTTAAAGTCTCTATGGATTACATCAAAATAGAACTTCTGGAATTATATACTTTTATCAAAGCGTAATAAAATGTCTTTTGGGAAATCAAGAAATTGGCCATCCTAGTGGCTCTAGGAATAGAAACTTTCTTGGAACCATATAAAATTCATATATTTGCTTCCATGCCAAAAGAAAGATTAGGTTTTCATACTTGTGTCAAAACATGCCAAGAGAAGGAATAAGATTTAAATACTTATGCCAAAAACATACCAAAAGAAGGAAATGTTAGCGTTACATACCTCTTACGAATTACTCTTAAACGTTTGCCTCGTCGTCTCTTGAACCTATTTAACATGAAAGTAATACGAATATCAACCATCCCTGACTTTTCAGCATCTTAAGTTGCACATGAGTCTTCATAGAACTCATTTCCTCGCTCGTCTTCTCGACTAGATACCTAATCACTATAGCCAACTAAAAAAAATAACCTGCATCTCATATACAAATAAAACATGGCAACATTACCCAACATAAGCTCCAAACAACAACAACAACAACAACCCAGTGAAATCCCATATCGTGGGGTCTGGGGAGGGTAAAGTGTATGCAGACCTGACTCCTACCAATGTAGGACGGCTGTTTCCGAAAGACCCTCGGCTCAATAGAAGCATAGGAAAAAAAGTCAGACAAGAATATTAAAAGTAAAAAAGTAGATAACGAAAGAGTTCCAAACAATAGTATAATCAAAGCACCAGAAAACAGTAGATATCGTCAAATAATAACATAAATACCATAATAAGGTAACATAACATACATAACATAAATAACATAAATAAGAGTACAAGAAATCATAGTGCGTTAATACGCCTACGGATAAGGGGGAATAATGTCACTATGTACTAGCCTTCTACCCTGATGTGTGTCCTCCACACCCTTCTATCTAAGGTCATATCCTCGGTAAGTCGTAAATGCGTCATGTCCTGTCTGATCACCTCTCCCCAATATTTCTTCAGCCTACCTATACCTCTTCTGAAACCATCCATGGCCAACCTCTCACATCTCCGCACTGGTGCCTCTGGGACTCTCCTCTTCACATGCCCAAACCATCTCAGTCGCGTTTCACGCATCTTGTCTTCCACCGGGGCCACTCCTACCTTGTCTCGAATAGCCTCATTTCTAATTCTGTCGCTCCTGGTATGCCCACACATCCATCTCAACATTCTCATCTCGGCAACTTTCATCTTTTGCATGTGGGAGACCTTAACTGGCCAACATTCCGCCCCATATAACATAAGCTCCAAACAACTTGCTGAAAATTACGATACCAAAATAGGGTTTCTAGTCTTTATTTTGCAAAACCATTAATTATACGAAATGAGGGGTCGTGGGGATGCAACCAGAATCCCCCACACCTATTTTAGAATACTTTTAGGCCCTTAAACACACCACCACACACCTGCATCAGAACACCACAAGCACAACACCTTGCTTCGACTACAATTTAACTATAGCGACTTCAATTTAGTTTGTTTCGAACGTCAAGCCCCTATATAGAATTTTTATACTTCAAGCCATATAAAAGGCATATAATACACTCCCTAAACACACCATAAAATTCAAATTGAAATTAAATACCTCACCTTAACCGAAATTAGCCAAAACTTGCCAAAAGTCGCCTCGGAAGTTCGTCTAGCGCGGCTGAAACATTGCGGCTGTTTGTTGTACGCTTGGTGCTGCTCCAAACCTTAAATTTAAATTATTAAAGCCCTAATAACATGTCCAAACCCTTACTAAAATGTGGGAGAAGAGAACCAAGACATACCTTGCTAAAACTTGCTAAAACTTGTCTCGGAAGTTCTCTTAACATGCTGAAAATTAGCGGACTGTTCGTATCTCTTCCTTGCTGCCCCAAAATGAAATTTCACGGTATTAAACACCGATATACCACCATAGGATACCTTAAATAATTAATTTATGGAACGAAAGTCAAGACTTACTTTTTTTCTAGCCAAACCCGTGGCTGCTCTCTTTTGCTCCTTACATTTTCTCTCTCTTTTTTTTTGTTCAACTTGCTGAAGTTTAAGGTATCTACAGCATGTAACACCTATATATATGAATCCTTAGGAGGTTCCACATGGCATCCCCCTAGGGGTGACACATGACAGCCCCCTAGGGCACCACCTCATTCATGCCTCCAATCATTGGCTGCCACATGGCAACATGGGTCCACCTAAGCCTCTGCATCACCTACTTGACCCTAAATAGGTGCATCACCTTCTTGTCCAAGTAGGTGCATCACCTACTTGCTTCGAGTAGGCGCGTCATTTCCTTATTTCTCTTTCGTGAGCTCGTAATCTTCTCTCACTTCAAGAGCCTATGTATTCCTTGTTACTTAAGCTCGACATTTTCTCAAGTAGCATAGTATGTAAAATGTCCCAAGTAATAGCTTTCACAAGTAAGTTGAGTCCTATGACTCACTACTTAACCTCCAACTTCTTCCAAATTCTTATAACCCTATTTCCAATCTTCTCCCTTATGGAGTATCTCCTTCTCCTTTCTTTAGGATTATTTGATAACGTTATAGATTACCCAACTCACATGACGACTTCTAAGAAACTTAAGAGCCTTCCCAAAAACTTAAGAAGCGTTCCAAGGTACCAAAGTACAGGGTGTAACAGCTTTCAGCCACATCACATCCCGTTTTGTGTGGTTAAGATTTTACAAAATAAAGATTGAAAACCGTATTTTAAAGTCGTAGTTTGAGCGGGCTTTTTGGGACTTTTTTTGTGTAATGTTGAAGTGGTAAGTGTGTATTGTCTTCTATTTTTTGTGATTAATATGGATGCTAAGGTTTGGAGGTTAATTGGAAGTTCGGATAGGGCGAGTTATAGAGGAGATGCTGCCTGAATTCCATTAACTTCATAACTAACTAATAGACTAGTCGAGACTAGTCAAGAAAGGCGAATAAGGAATTGATTCCTATGGGTACTTGGTTGTAGACTTGGAAGCTGGAAAGTTAAAGGTTATTAATATTAGTATTACCTTCGTGTTAAATAGGTTTGGAGGACAACAAGACAAGCTGGGTTAAAAGCAATTGATAAGAGGTATGTAAAGCCTATATCTCCTTTCTTTTGGCATGTTTTCATGTTAAGTAATGAATGATATGAGATTGAGGGTAAATCTACTCATAAATTCCGTAACTTACGATCCTCATTTACTTCTTAATGAAAGCACTCTTACAGTAATTAAATTAGGGCTTCTCAAGCCTTTCATACGTTAGGAAGTGATCAGTATGTAAAGCTATCCTTCCTTTCTCTTGGCGTGTCTTAGTCTTAAGTATGATGTGCATATGAAATATGGGGACAAATCTACTCATGAAGCTCCAAATATGATTCACGACTCCTACCTACTTCTTGAAGTGAGAGCTCCTTTGCTAATTAAGTTAATGTCTCTCACTGTCTCCTAGAGGATGAAAAGTAGAGGGTATGTAAAGATTAACTCTTCTTCTCTCTTGGCATGTCTTAGGTATAAGTGGTTGGTGTATGAAATGTGGGGACAATTCCATTCTTAGAACCCCGAGCATGATTCGTACATCTTATTCACTTCTTGATGTTAGAACTCTTGCGATAGTTGAGTTATTGTCTTGTAAGCCTCTTACGTAATGAAAACTTTTATACGTGAAGCCTATCCCTCCCTTCTCTTGAAATGGCTTAATGTAAGTGAAACAATATGTTATATGAGTTAGAGATAGTTCCATTTATAGATTCTGGATGTAACTCATGACTTGTGCTCACTTTTGAATGATAAGGGCCTTGAGGTAGTTGAACTACGACCCTTGAGCCTTCTATAGGCTGAATAGTGATGGGATGTGTAAGCTCTTATACCTAGAGCTCTTGAACATTCTTTATGGTGATATCTGAGGGATGTTTGATATGTTACAGAGTTTTATGTGCACGTATATATATGCATTATGATATATATGGATCGGTCCAAATGTACCTCAACATATTTTACTATATAGGGATCGGGTCGTACATTCTACGTCATGATATATTATATACGGATCGTGCCGTCGTACTTTGACATTATTATATGATATATGGATTGGGCCGTACCTCAGAATTATTATATGAGATACAGATCGGGCCGTCGTTCCTTGGCATTATTATATGATATATGGATTGGGCCATCATTCCTCGGCATGTACTTGCTATATACATGGATCGGGCTGTACGTTCCACAGTGCTAATGGTACATATGTGCTTATGATGATAAAATGACGTAGTTGTTACACCAAGTCCCCGAATGGGCCAAATACAGTAAATGATGATAATATGTATGCCTTTATTTTATAAGATGCAGGTACGGTAGATGACTAAATGTTATACTTACCCCTTGCATCCCTATTTCAACTGTTGTCTCACTTATGATATTCTATGCTTTATATACTCAGTACATGTATTGTATTAACCCCCTATCTTTGGGGGGCTGCATTTCATGCCCGTAGGTACAGATGTTTATTTCAAAGATCTGCCAGCTTAGGATTTCTGCTCAGCTATGTTGGAAGTGCTCCACTATTTCGGAGCCTAGATTTTTTGGGTACTGGTCCTCCTATGTATATATTTGTTTATTCAGGGGTACGACGGGGGCCCTGTCCTGCTACATGTTGCTGTTACTATTCTTAGAGGTCTGTAGACATATGTATGTGGGTTATGTGTGAGTTTTGTTTCATTATGGTTGTACGATGAGTTGTAAATGTTATTATGCTATGGCAGCCTTGTTGGCTTGCTTGCCCTTTCATGACATAATGCAAATGAAAAAGACTACACGTGTATTAAAATTTTATCACCCACTGGGTTCATATGTATAGTTCTTATATTTGATACTTATGTATACGGGGGTCCAGGTCGGACCCCAGTCGCGGCCTACAAGGTTGGGTCATGACAGAAGTGGTATCAGAGCAGTTCATCCTTGGAGTGTCAATATGTCATAACCCAAAACCATAGGCCACGACTGGAGTCCAACCTGGACCCCCCATATACATATCTATCAACTGTGGTCACATTGAATTATAAATATGCAATGCATATAAATCAAGTGTAGTCAAACCGGACTACAAACAACACAACACCAAGCGTCAGAGCCCTATTGGGCGATAACATTTTTGTATATTTGTAGTCTCTTTCATTTACATCATATCATGAAAGGAAACGCAAACCGATAAGACTTCCATAACATAATAACATATATTATACATCATGTAGACCCAACTTAACCAAACTGACATATACAACCCATATATAATGTTTCCAGACCTTTAATAATATTAATGACAATATATGGTGGGACAGGTCCCCCGCCGTACCCCTGAATAACAAAACAATTATATACATTAATGGCCAGTGATAAAAACTAGGCTCCAATACAATGGAGCCTCTTCCAGCTGAGTTGAGCGGAATCCTAAACTAACGGACTCCCAAGACCTGTACCTATACCTGTAATTGCGGGTATGAAACACAGCCCCCCGAGAAAAAGGGGTCAGTACGACATATGTACTGAGGATGTAAAACATAACACAATAAGACTGGAGGCATATCTGAAATAGAGAAGCAGGGGATAAAATATCATATAAGGAATCTGTACCTGTACTCTGTGATTTATAAAAACATGCATGCTCAAATTTTCAATATAACCGGCCCCATCAGAGATCCGGTGAATCATATCTGTAGAATCATCACCTCCTTATTACAACACATCATCACATATATACATACGTATCCGACCCTCTAGTAAGGGTGCGATGGACAATGCAGTGGAATTGTGCACGAATCCGATAACTGGCCTGGGAATCGGAGAAGAAGTATTACAGTATACACGAGTAGAGTAGTGAGAAACAAAACACAATTTAAATCATTATCTGAGACTCAATGAAGTCCTCAAGCGAACCATCACTTGGAGATCAGGGTAGGAAGTATCTGACGTATACCCTCTAACTGTCACTAAAGACTAAGTAAAAAGGAGTTTTGGAAATCTTAGACACATACCAGTGTGAAATATCTTATAGAAGTCGGAGCATTAATTATCTCAGAGTCTTTAGGAAAAAGAAGGGCTCTGTCTAATCAATCACTATACAGTCACAGAGAAGACTTGAGAAATAGGGGCTTAACTATTTTAAGAGTCTTAACATTCAGAAGTGAATACGAATTATGAATCATGAATCATGTTCAGAGCTCATGAATTGAGTTGCCCCAAGCTTCATACATATATCATTGGTCACTTAAATGTAAGACATGCCTAAAATAAAGGAAGGATAGGCTTTACATACTTATGTCAAAAACATGCCAAGAGAAAGCTTCACATACCTGTTTCGGGTTACTTCTTATCCCATTCGTCTCGCTGTTCTTTGAACCTAAGTAACATAAAAGAAACACGAGTATTAAAAACCCTTGGCTTTCCCTCACCTTAGGCTACACATGAGTATTCATAGAACTCAACCCCTCGTTCGCCTTCTCGATTAGTTCCTTAATTAGCTAAGGCGTTAACGAAAATCAGGCAGCACCTCCCCTATAATGTGCCCTATCCTAATTCCCAATTTCACTCCTAATACCTAAATTAAACCAACAACAACAACCTGCATCATATGTTTAAGCAATTCACATCAACAATATACAACATAAACTCCAAACGACTCGCTCGAAACTACGATACCAAAATAAGGTTTCTAGTTTCTATTTTGCAAAACCTTTAACCATATGAAGAGGAGGGTCATGTGGCTGAAACCAGAAGCTCCCCCACCTCCTTTAGAACACTTTTAGGCCCTGAAACACACCACCACACGACCAGCAGCATCCCCCACACGCACAACGCCTCATTTCGACTATAATTTAACTATAACGATTCTAATTTAGTTTATTTCAAACGTCGAGCATTTACACGACTTTATTACACTTCCAGCAGTATAAAAGGTGTATAATACACTTAATAACTACCCCATAAATTCCAAATTTAAAGTATAAGCATTACCTTACCCGAAATTGGCCAAAATTGCGCCTTAAAAACCTTTTTAACGTGCTGAAAGTAGCGGACTGTTTGTAGCTCGTCCTTGCTGCCCCAAAATGGATTTTTATGTTTTCAAACATCGCTATATCATAGTAGGATACCCTAAATAATTAATTCATAGAACGAAATCGGAACTTACCTATTTGTTTCCTCCAAGTCGTCGCTAGTTTCTCTCTAGACTTAGAGTTTGTTTTCTTTGTTTTGCTGTAGTAAGTGTAGGAATTGAAGTATATGTTACATGTACATACATATATGTGGTCCCAAGAGGTGACACGTGTCATCACCTAAGGGGGACACGTATCCATCCCTTATTGGGCCACCGTGTCTATACAAGCAAGGTGGGGCTGCCATGTGGCAGTGGTGCCCACCTCCCAAGCAGGTGGGTCACCTTCTTACTTGAGGTGCTGCTATGTATCATGCCTTCATTGGCTTCCACGTGTCATCTTCTCCTCCTCCTTGTGGGTTCGTTATCTCATCTTATTTTAAGAGCCTATGTAATCTGTGTTATGTAATCTTGGTACGTACTCAAGTAGCTTTGGTATGTAGGACTTCCAAGTTAGTAGCTAAGGTTGGTAAATCGAGCCCTACGACTCATTACCTGGCCTCCAATTCTTTCCAGATTCTTATGACTCTATTTCTAACCTTCTCTACTATGGGGTATCACAATCTCCCCTCCTTAGAGTCATTTGATAGTGTCGTAGCATATCCGGCTCAGATGATAATGTCTAAGGAACTGAAGAGACATTCTGAGTTTAAAAGTGTGGGGTGTAACACTACAGACCATGTCTAGTAGAGTCTTATTTATCGGTGTGTTGTGTACCACATTTATGAATAGGAGGCTACAGTACATTTAGGATGTTACTTTCCTTCATATCTAAGATCGTACGATAGAGCCGAGTCATAAGGAATAAAATTCCTCATACTAACCTGTGATTTCAACAGAAGGACAATATAGATAGAAGGAAGTGACTGACAATATTGGAAGTTACAAAGCATGCAGGTAAGCAAAAGCATGAAAGATATATGTCAGGTAAGGTATTGAGGTATGATTGTAATGTAAAGTTGAAATTGAAAGGAAAGGTAGCCAGGAAAGTTTAACAGGTGCAGTTCGAGTGGACATACGAGGTAAGTCCATTTTCATACTGTTGATATTGAGCGCCCTGTGTGGATGCGATATGATATGATCTGAATATATACATACGTGCCCTGTGAGGCATTGTTGGTATTTCCTGCGTGCAGGTGTTGAGATAGGGATAAATACAAAGGAAACTCTGCCCAAATTTTCCTAGAAATAAAGAGAGAATGAGATACAATGTTGTAGTATGTCTTGAAAGGTCATGCCTATAATAAGAATGAGATGTGACTAAACTAGAGTATGGCTGACCTTGAGAAATAAGTTAATGACTGAAGTGATGGTAATAGTAATGAGGAGGTCAATATTGGTATGGAAAAAGAATTTGGAAAAGACTGGTGAGACTAAGGGATGATTTAGACAAAGATTAAGTACGTTTACCTTACCTAGCCTAAGTAACCCTTAGTAGTAATTGTGGAAAAGGTTGAAAAGTGTTATACTATGAGGATTAACACGAACATGATATAATGTGAATATAATGAGGATCGTAATGGAAATCAGTAAAGCCTAGTGAGGCGCCAAGGATAGGACATGGTCCGCGTGATAAGAATGTAAATATAGGTGTGAAACGGAAAGGTGAGCTATAGAAACAATAAGGAACACTTATCAAGTTCGGTAAGGAAAATTTTGAAAAGGTTATATGATAACGGAAATGATAGATAGGTCATAGAGTAGCTGTGTAAAGTAGTGCACGGAGGAGACTCTAATGTTACTAGATAACCAACACTAAAGATTAGGGTTAAGAGCTAAAAGGCGGAATGACAGTTAAAGTCCTCTAAAAGAAATTGAAGGGTGATACATGGGGCTGAAGATTCCTGAATAAACGTGGCTTGAATGCATTGCTATCTTAAGGATACTACTTAAGTACAAATCATCAGATACGATTTTATATGATATATCATGAATTTGAAGCACCTCATGATTGTATTAAGGTTTTGTACGGGGGCAACCTAAAGTATAAGTGATATAAAGGAAGATATGGATATGGTGCAGTATACCAAATATATTGGAAAGGTCTCATATGCATTTGGAAGGTTGAAAATAAGCAGACAATGACATGGACACACCCTAAAGGGGGGAAGTAGATATGAGATATACAAGCGTGAGATGAACCCAACCGGCATGATGACATGTTAATGTGAACACTTAAATTTTAGGTAATATCCCATGCTGGAACAAGCTGGCAAGATCTAAAAGCCAACAATAGACAGATAGAAGCCAAAATGATATCTGAAACAGTGTGGAGAATTATTGGTAAAGACATTGAACAATATGACATCATAGAGTGGGTGTATACAAACGAGATGAATACGATAAGAGAATAACACTGAATAACTTAAAAGGTATTTCAAAGGATAGCAAGGCTATTGTTACACCTCACCCTTTTAAACTTGGAATGTCTCATGAGTTCCTTGGACATTACCATATGAACCGGATATGCTACGACACTATCAAATGACTCCAACAAAGGGAGGATGTGATACCCCGTAGTAGAGACGGTTGGAAGGGGAATCATAAGAATCCGGAAGGAATAGGAGGCCAAGTAACGAGTCGTAGGACTCGACTTATCTACGTAAGATACTAATTTAGAAATCTTACATACGTGAGTTACTTGATTACATACCAAGCTTACGTAGCAAGGGTTTCATAGGCTCTTAAAGTGAGACGAGATTACGAACGAGATTACGAACCCACGAGAAAGAGAAAAAAATTTTGCGGGGCAGCCAATGGGAGGGTGACATATGGCAGCACCTAAGCAGGCAGGTGACCCACCTTCTTGGGGTCAAGTAGGTGACCCACCTGCTTGGGGGAGGTGGACCCCACTGCCACGTGGCAGCACCCCATTGGCTGCATGTTGAGGTGGCCCAATAAGGGCCTGACACGTGTCACCCTTAGGGGCTGACACGTGTCACCTCATATATATATGTGTATATGACTCTTAAGTTGTTCATTATCCAAAAATAGCAGCAGCCCTTGGGAGAAAAACGTGAGAAAGAGGCAGCCTTAGCGTTGGGAGCTTAAGAGTAAGTTTTCCAACTTTCTTCCATGAATTAATTATATACGGTGTTCCTTAAAATACGTGGAGGTGTATATATGTATATTACAATGCTTACGGAACTATATTTTCAGTTCTACACTTGGAAAACTAAGAGAAACTTAAAGAAAAAACGCTAGTCAACAAACCCATTTTTGGAAGGGACTGTGGTTAGTAATATTGGTATAACATCTTGTGTATAGCTTTGTTTTGGGTTATTCAATATGTTTTGGAAAGGTATTTCATGGTTCTATAACTTTAATGTAGACTCCAAAATCCATTTTTACTTTTATCAGCTCGAAAAAGGGTGATGAAGTGTAGAGGAGGTACTGCCCAGATTTTGGTTTTGGAAATCTTACACGGACTGCTGTTGGTGTTTTGGTCATATATTTTCGTACAAAATTGCTGTAGGAGTAATTCAAAATTGCGACCTTGATACACATGTCTATAACTTTCATTAGGACACAAATCCTGTTTCCCTCAATTACCCCTCCGAAACTAAGCGACAATATAAGACAGTGGGCTGTCCAGATTTCACATTTTGGATAGTTTTGGCAAGTTTGACAAGTTTAACATAAGGTAAGACCTTTCCTTTTAAATTGGAGTTTATGGTATGGTTATATGGTGTATTACACCCCTTTTATGCTGCTGGAAGTTTAATAATGTCGTAGAAATGCTCGACGTTCGAAATAAACTAAATTGGAATCGCTATAGTTAAATCGTCGTCGAAGGATAGTGTTGTTCGTGTGAGGTGCTGCTGCAGGGGTTTGATGTGTTGTTGCAGGGCCTAAATATGTTCTAATGTGGGTTAGGGTGCAGCTAGTTTAATCCACACGACCCCTCGTTGCGTATAATGAAAGGCGTTACAAAATAAAGGCTAGACGCCCTATTGTGCTACCGTATTTTTGAATAAGTCATTTGGAATTTATGTTGTATATGTAGGTTGTTGTTGTTGGTTGGCTGTAGGTCTTAGGTACCTAATTGGAAATTCAGATAGGGCATATTATAGGGAAGGTGCTACCCAATTTTCGTTAACAGCCTTAACAAACTAAAGAACTAGTCGAGGAAACGACTAAGGAAATAGATTCCATTAACATTAAGGCGTAACCTAAGATGCTGGAAAGTTAAGAGTAGGTGATATTCGTATTACTTTCATATTGAATAGGTTCAGAAGATGACGAGACGAGCAGGATAAAGGGTAACTCCCAAAAGGTATGTAAAGCTTTCTCTTGGCATGTTTTGGTATAAGTTTGTAAAGCTATCTTTCTTTCCTTTTGGCAAGTGTTGGCCTTAAGTGAACTGTGTGTGGACTGTGGGGATAATTCCATTTCTAGGATTCCAAGTACGCCTCATAACTCCTACCCACTGCTCAGTATTAGAATTCCTGTGAAGATTAAGTATTGCCTAGTAGGGCTTCTACGTGTCAGAATGGAATGTGTGGAAAGCTATCTCTCATTTCCCTTGAAATGTATTTGATACGAAAATGAGATTACAATGCCATGGTGGTTCACCGAGCCCCATGAAGGGCCGGGTACGAGATATGTATGTCATGACCACCAGAAGAAAAGTACAGACCACATAGAGTTTACTCACTTTCTTTTTGGCATGTCCTAGTTGTAAGCTAAATATGATATGAGCTCCAGGGTAATTCCATTCTTAAGTACCTCTTATTTACTACTGGATGTTGAACTCTACGGTAGTTAAACTATTTCCCTGGAAACTCTTATACGTTAAAGAGGTATGAATGTACAGACTCCAAGTCTTAAAACTAATTGATAAAAAATGTTCTGATTCCATAAATGAATTGGCCTTACTTTAGTATGCGTCTAGGGTACCTGAGATCTTAACTGATATAGCCCCGAGTGAGAGTTAGAGGGCACTTGAAACAACTACATTCCTACCCTGACCTCCAAGTGATGATTCGCTTGATGACTTCATTGAGTCTCAGATAATGATTTAAATTGTGTTTTGTTTCTCACTACTCTACTCGTGTATACTGTAACACTTCTTCTCTGAGTCCCAGACCGGCTATAAGATTCATACAATTCACTGCATTGTCCACCGATCCCTTCACTAGAAGGCCGGGTACGTATGTATATATATGATGATGATGTATTGTAATAAGGTGGCGATGGCATGGGGCCTGATACTGATACTACATATATGATTCACCGGATCCCTGGTAGGGCCAACTATATTGAAAATTTGAGCATGCATGATTTTACTTTTCCAGGTACTGATTTCTGATTTGACATTTTATCCCCTGCTTCTCTATTTTAGATATGCTTCCAGTTGTATCATATTATGTTTTACATACTCAGTACATATGTCGTACTGACCCCTTTTCTTCAGAGGGGCTGCGTTTTATGCCCGCAGGTACCGATACAGGTTTTAGGAGTCCGTCAGCTTAGGATTCCGTTCAGCTCAGTTGGAAGAAGCTCCATTATGTCGGAGCCTAGTTTTTTTGGATACGGACCAATGATGTATAAATTTTTTTTGTTTATTCAGGAGTACGGCGGGCCCTGTCCCGCCATATGTTCTTATTTATATCTTTAGAGGTCTGCAGACATGTATATGTGGGTTGTGTATGTTAGTGTGATTCATATGGGTCTACATGGTACATGATATATGATATGATGTTATAGTAGCCTTATCGGCTTGCGTGCCCTATCATGTTGTGATACCAACAAAAAGGGCTACAGATTTACAAAAATATTATCGCCCAGTGGGGCTTGGTTACATAATATTGTTTTAATTGCAGTTCAATGTTACCACAGTTGATAGCTAAGTGTACGGAGGGGTCCAGGTCGGACCCCAGTCATGGCCTACGGGGTTGGGTCGTGACAGAAGTGGTATCAGAGCAATTCGTCCTCGGATTGTCTGCAGACCATGTCTAGTAGAGTCTTATTTATCGGTGTGTTGCGTGCCACATTTATAAACAGGAGGCTACAGGATATTTAGGATGTTACCTTTCTTCTACATCTGAGATCGTGCTATAGATCTGAGTCATAGGAAAATTCCTTATACTAACCTTGGATCTTAACAGAGGGAGGACACCAACAAAAGGAGGTAATTGACGACATGGGACATCACAAAGCACGCAGGTAAGTAAAGTGAAGGCACGGAAGATATCCGTTTGGTAAGGTAGTGAAGTATTATTTGAAATGTAAAGCTGAAACTTGAAGGGAAAGCAGTCAGGAAGTGCAATAGATGTAGTTTGAAGTTGGACATATGAGGTAAGTCCAGTATTTTTATATTATTGTTGATGTTGAAAGCCCTGTGCGGCTGTGACATGAATATATATATGTGTTGGCCTTGTGAGGCATTGTTGGTATTTTCTGCGTGCAGGTTTGGGATAAGTAAGAAATATAGAGGAAACTCTGTCGAAATTTTCCCAGGACAAGAACAGGGAATGAAACGTAGATTTTTAAGATGTCCTGGAGATTGATATTAAGTACCCCTATTATGTTCAGTTAAAGCTATAAGAGGTACTCTTCATGTCGTCAATAAGGGATACTCTTCTTACTCGAGGAAATCATTTCGAAGAAATAAAAGTCTATTTGAGCAGTATAGTTCAGACCGTAGTATCTCTAACCATAATTATGTTGTAGAAAAAAAAGAGAAGCTCCGATGGAAAGGTAAGATGCCCAATAATTGAGCTTCACTCATTTTGGAAGTACCAAGCCCTCAACTTCTAATTGTAAATTAGATAAGTTGTTCCTAACTCGAGATAAACTCAAAAGGAAACCAAGTAGGTCGAGTATAAAAATGGAAGTACTATGATGATTAAGGGATTCGAGTCTCTTCCAACAATGATTAGAAAAGGGTTTACGATAACAGTTTATAGTTTTCCACCGACTTATTAGGAAAACAGCTTCGAATAGAAGCACCTCATAGAGATGTCAGGAACTGAATACAAATACTAACAAAATGGGGGATATGTAAGTATAAGTTGAATAGTGTGATACGAGTAGGCAGGGATAAAGTGGGACCACTAGTAAGGCGCACTTAGTATGTGTTGATTAAGTTAAAAGCCTGCGTTGGGAACGCAGCAAGAGCATGGAGCTTAAGATCAAAAAAATGACGCGTGTACACTACGTCGCCCAAAAATAGTAGAACCCTCAAGGGACGAGGATGGCAAACTTAAGGAATAAAGGGCGCAACTTCTATTCGCCCCAAGAAGCAAATGATATAGGTTGGAATAAAGCTACTACTTCAGGAAAATCGTAAATAGTCATCATCAGAATACTAGTACTGCCTAATTGAAATTGGAACAATTACAAGTACAAATAGAGGAAAATACGAGTACCCTCTAAAGGGGGGAAGTTAATGAGAAAATGGCAAAAGTAAGGTGAAGGCAATTGATATGGGATTATATTTGAGATGGGTGTCTAAACTTCAAAAATATATCTTGCCGAACCAAGTTAAAAAGGTCCAGAGGCCGCCAATAATTGAATGGAAGACAGAACGCTACATAAAGCAGCGTTAAGAAGGTTGTGACGAGACCCTGAACAGCATAACACTAGAAGGCGGCGGCGTATAAAAATAGAAGAATGTACCAATGAAGGGATATTGAATAATTCAAGAGACACTACGAAGTATAATGACAGCATGCTAGACCAAAAGCCGAAACGTTGGTTATAGAATTAGTCGCAAATGATGTTGCGATAGACAAATAACCAAAGAAAAAGGAATAGAAAGCCTCCTGTGGTAGAAAATGAGGAGAACACAAAGTGAATAAAGGATCGTGGAGCTAAAGGTCTACGCCGATACTGAATGCAAGATAATAGAAGAGAGGATGGGGCAAAATATAAAGACTCGCGAGACAACGCTAAGGTAAATCTGGAGCTGAGTTGAGTGCCCCACACATTATGGCAAGGATTACTATGGAACGCGACACGAAGACTTCCCAGGGAGGTCACCCATCCCAATATTACTCTTGCCCCAGCATGCTTAACTTCAAAATTCTGATGGAACTTAATGCGTTAGTGCTGGTATGATCACGCGAGATGGAAGAATCTAAGCTAGCGATGGGGAAACGATATGAGGTTATGTACCCAGAGTATTATAAGATACGTTAAGGAAAATTATAACAAGGTTTTAAGAAAAACAAGAAGGATTAGCTAATTGCTAATTGACGACACACTTGAATGCCACAGTTCTTCAATATAGAACTAGTTAACGAGTGGAAAACCACAGAATGACTATATGGGCCAGTGGGCAAGAGAATTTCGACACCACCTGGGCAACCAACTCTGAGGGTGAGAAAAAGCAAAACCCAAATGGTAAGGATATCAGCTGATGTAACTTACGGATGACAGGAAGTAATACCCAAGGTCGAAAATTCCACAGTATGACCTGGGCTACAAGACTCACTTCACACTCCATTGACAGATGGCTCTAGAGGGAATGTTACCTGTGAATTAATGATATTAGTCCCTTCTCCTTCGATCACAGGTTACCTATTCCGCCGATAAGGTATAAAGTTGTAAGGTAAAAGAGTGGTAGGACCATACGGAGTCTCCACAGCTATTGTCCTAGGCAAGAGAGCCCAAGTTGTGATTAACTATTGAGAGATGCAGAGATGGGTTAAGTCAAACTATCGAGATGGATCTGATACTATGGGTGAAGTGAGACATGGCCACGAGTGGACCAAAGATCTTCCCCGACATCGAATATAGGATAAGGGAGAAGAAAGACCCAAAAGAATAAAGTGCTAGTTAAAGTTCTGAAGAAAGTTGAGAAAAACTATACGAAACTAAGGATTCCCGAATTATCAATGTCATCACGCACCTATTCTATACACTTCAAGAGTAGGGTGCTATGTGGGTTATTGCAGGAAGGCTAACGAATCAGCCCATTTACTTTCAAGCAAGACAACCTATGCAACTGGAACTAGGTGAAGTTATATAACAAGGAAGTAGTAAGATTCCGTGAAGTTCCCCAGCTAATATTTCAGATAGAGGGACTTCAAATATGATTAGCATTTGGACCTCAGTCCAAGAAGAGGTCGGGGGCACAAACAGGCCTTCATACCACATTTACCTCGGGCTTCCGAACAGACTAATCATAGTAGCAACTGCTAGAAAGTATATTGCGAGCTTATGAGGTTGGCTTTAAGTGTAGCTAGGACTATTGTCCACCAATTATTGGGTTTGCCTATGAGAAGGGCCACCGTTCCAGTAATCAGATGACCCCCTACAAGATGTTGTAAGGAAGAGCACATAAGTCCCCCCCTGATGGGGAAAAGACTAAGCTGGTAGGCCAAACAGTATTAAACAAACTATTGAATAACAACCCAGAGTCGACAGAAATGATATACAGATAATCGACATCGACATTCAGAGTTCAAATTGATGATTGGATATCCATAACGGGTCACCCAGAAAAGGGGACTTAACCCAAAATATGTTAGACTGTCTCAAGTTGCGCGTAAGGTGGGCAACGCGGCTGGTAAGTTGAGCTTACCACCTAATTTGGAGACCACACGCCCAGTCTATCAGATATAGATATTTCGCGAATGTACTAGCGATCCACCCATAGTGTGTCTTATAAATGAAGTCCATGAGATAGAAGAGTTATCCTGCGAGGAGAAACTTATTGCCATCTTCGATTGGAAAATTGGAAGGTTACGAACTGAGGACGTGCCTTCCGTCAAGGTACTATGGAAAAATCAAAACCAGAAAAGGGGATGACCTAAGAAATTAAAAAGAGGACATAAAACACCAGGTCAACAGGTAACCCCAACTCCTGAAACTCGTATACTAAGTACTTCGATGGAAATATGTGTGTAAGAAAATAGATACGAATCCCCCGATAGTCTGTATAAGTTCTAAGGGAAGTTTTGTTTAACATTCGGGGACGAATGTTCTAAAAAGGGGGAAGGATGTTACACATCACCCTTTTAAACTTGGAATGTCTCATGAGTTCCTTGGACATTACCATATGAATCGGATATGCTACGACACTATCAAATGACTCCAACGAAGGGAGGTTGTGATACCCCGTGGTAGAGAAGGTTGGAAAGGGAATCATAAGAATCCGAAAGGAATAGGAGGCCAAGTAACGAGTCGTAGAACTCGACTTATCTACGTAAGCTACTAATGTAGAAATCTTACATACGTGAGTTACTTGATTACATACCAAGCTTACATAGCAAGGGTTTCATAGTCTCTTAAAGTGAGATGAGATTACGAACGAGATTACGAACCCATAAGGAAGAGAAAATTTTTTTGCGGGGCAGCCAATGGGAGGGTGACATGTGGCAGCACCTAAGCAGGAAGGTGACCCACCTTCTTGGGGTCAAGTAGGTGACCCACCTGCTTGTGGGAGGTGGACCCCACTGCCACGTGGCATCACCCTATTGGCCGCATGTTGAGGTGGCCCAATAAGGGCCTGACATGTATCACCCTTAGGGGCTGACACGTGTCACCTCATATATATATGTGTATATGACTCTTAAGTTGTTCATTATCCAAAAATAGCAGCAGCCCTTGGGAGAAAAACGTGAGAAAGAGGCAGCCTTGGCGTTGGGAGCTTAAGAGTAAGTTTTCCAACTTTCTTCCATGAATTAATTATATACGGTGTTCCTTAAAATACGTGGAGGTGTATATATGTATATTACGATGCTTACGGAACTATATTTTCAGTTCTACACTTGGAAAACTAAGAGAAACTTAAAGAGAAAACGCTAGTTAACAAACCCATTTTTGGAAGGGACTGTGGTTAGTAATATTGGTATAACATCTTGTGTATAGCTTTGTTTTGGGTTATTCAATATGTTTTGGAAAGGTATTTCATGGTTCTATAACTTTAATGTAGACTCCAAAATCCATTTTTACTTTTATCAGCTCGAAAAAGGGTGATGAAGTGTAGAGGAGGTACTGCCCAGATTTTGGTTTTGGAAATCTTACACGGACTGCTGTTGGTGTTTTGGTCATATATTTTCGTACAAAATTGCTGTAGGAGTAATTCAAAATTTCGACCTTGATACACATGTCTATAACTTTCATTAGGACACAAATCCTGTTTCCCTCAATTACCCCTCCGAAACTAAGCGACAATATAAGACAGTGGGCTGTCCAGATTTCACATTTTGGATAGTTTTGGCAAGTTTGACAAGTTTAACATAAGGTAAGACCTTTCCTTTTAAATTGGAGTTTATGGTATGGTTATATGGTGTATTACACCCCTTTTATGCTGCTGGAAGTTTAATAATGTCGTAGAAATGCTCGACGTTCGAAATAAACTAAATTGGAATCGCTATAGTTAAATCGTCGTCGAAGGATAGTGTTGTTCGTGTGAGGTGCTGCTGCAGGGGTTTGATGTGTTGTTGCAGGGCCTAAATATATTCTAATGTGGGTTAGGGTGCAGCTAGTTTAATCCACACGACCCCTCGTTGCGTATAATGAAAGGCGTTACAAAATAAAGGCTAGACGCCCTATTGTGCTACCGTATTTTTGAATAAGTCGTTTGGAGTTTATGTTGTATATTGTTGGTCTGAATTGATGCAGGTTATTGTTGTTGGTTGGCTGTAGGTCTTAGGTACCTAATTGGAAATTCGAATAGGGCATATTATAGGGGAGGTGCTGCCCAATTTTCATTAACAACCTTAACAAACTAAAGAACTAGTCGAGGAAACGACTAAGGAAATAGATTCCATTAACATTAAGGCGTAACCTAAGATGCTGGAAAGTTAAGAGTAGTTGATATTCGTATTACTTTCATATTGAATAGGTTCAGAAGATGACGAGATGAGCAGGATAAAGGGTAACTCCCAAAAGGTATGTAAAGCTTTCTCTTGGCATGTTTTGGTATAAGTACGTAAAGCTATCTTTCTTTCCTTTTGGCAAGTGTTGGCCTTAAGTGAACTGTGTGTGTACTGTGGGGATAATTCCATTCCCAGGATTCCAAGTACGCCTCATAACCCCTACCCACTGCTCAGTATTAGAATTCCTGTGAAGATTAAGTATTGCCTAGTAGGGCTTCTACGTGTCAGAATGGAATGTGTGGGAAGCTATCTCTCATTTCCCTTGAAATGTATTTGATACGAAAATGAGATTACAATGCCATGGTGGTTCACCGAGACCCATGAAGGGCCGAGTACGAGATATGTATGTCATGACCACCAGAAGAAAAGTACAGACCACATAGAGTTTACTCACTTTCTTTTTGGCATGTCCTAGTTGTAAGCTAAATGTGATACGAGCTCCAGGGTAATTCCATTCTTAAGTACCTCTTATTTACTACTGGATGTTGAACTCTACGGTAGTTTAACTATTTCCCTGGAAACTCCTATACGTTAAAGAGGTATGAATGTACAGACTCCAAGTCTTAAAACTAATTGATAAAAAATGTTCTGATTCCATAAGTGAATTGGCCTTACTTTAGTATGCGTCTAGGGTACCTGAGATCTTAACTGATATAGCCCCGAGTGAGAGTTAGAGGGCATTTGAAACAACTACATTCCTACCCTGACCTCCAAGTGATGATTCGCTTGATGAATTCATTGAGTCTCAGATAATGATTTAAATTGTGTTTTGTTTCTCACTACTCTACTCGTGTATACTTTAACACTTCTTCTCCGAGTCCCGGGCCATCTATAAGATTCGTGCAATTCACTGCATTATCCACCGAGCCCTTCACTAGAAGGCCGGGTACGTATGTATATATATGATGATGATGTATTGTAATAAGGTGGCGATGGCACGGGGCCTGATACTAATACTACAGATATGATTCACCGGATCCCTAATAGGGCCGGTTATATTGAAAATTTGAGCATGCTTGATTTTACTTTCCCAGGTATAGGTTTCTGATTTGATATTTTATCCCCTGCTTCTCTATTTCAGATATGCCTCCAGTCGTATTGTGTTATGTTTTACATACTCAGTACATGTAGCCCGCAGGTACAAATATAGGTTTTGGGAGTCCGTCGGCTTAGGATTCTGCTCAGATCAGCTGGAAAAGGCTCTATTTATCGGAGCCTAGTTTTTGGTACTAACCACTGATGTATAAAATTGTTTTATTTATTCAGGGTATGGCGGGGCCATATCCCGCCATATGTTGTCGTTAATATTTTTAGAGGTCTGCAGACATGTATATGTGGGTTGTATATGTAAGTTTGGTTCAACTGGGTCTATATGATATATTTTATGTGTTGTTATGTTAGGGCAGCCTTGTCGGCTTGTGTGCCCTTTCATATCATGATACGAATGAAAAAGGCTACATATATATGAAATGTTATGACCTATGGGGGTTCTCATATATGTATCATGTTAGTTGTCATCCAGTTTGACTACACTGTATGTATATGCATTGCATGTTTATAATTCGACGTGACCACAACTGATAGATATGTATAAGGGGTGTCACGACTCAATCCCGTGGGCCGCGACTGGGGTCCGACCTGGACCCCCCATACACATATCTATTAGCTGAGGTCACATTAAATCGTAAATAAGATAATTTTAGGTCACAGAGCCCCACTGGGCAATAACATTTTCATAAACCTGTAGCCTTTTTCGATTGTATCACAACAATGACAGGGCACGCAAGGCGACAAGGCTGCCATAACATAATAACATATATCATCTATCATGTGGACCCAGCTGAATCAAACTGACATAAACAACCCACATATACATGTCTGTAGACCTCTAAACATATAAATGACAACATATGGCGGGATAGGGCCCCCGCCATACCCCTGAATGGATAAAACAATTTCTATACATCCGTGGACAGTATCAAAACTTGGCCCTGATACAATGGAGCCTCTTCCAGCTGAGCTGCGTGGAATCCTAAGCTGACGGACTCCCAAAATCTGTATCTGTACCTACGGGCATGAACGCAGCCCCTCGGGAAAGGGGGTCAGTACGACATATGTACTGAGTATGTAAAATGTAATATAATACACTGGAGGTATATTCGAAATAGAAAAGCAAGGGAACAAATTATCAAATCGAAGTTATGTACCTGTACTCTGTGAATCACAAAAGCATGCATGCTCAATTTATACAATATAGCTGGCCCTTTCAGGGGTCCGGTGAATCACATCTGTAGGACCATCATAAGCCTGGTGCCATCACCACCACCTTATTACAACACATCATCATATATCTATACACGTATCATGGCCCTCTATTGAGGGACTCAGGGAATAATGCAGTGAACTATGCACGAGAACATATCCTGGCCTGGGACTCAGGGAAAGAAGTGTTACAATATACACGAGTAGAGTAGTGAGTAACTATATGCAATTTAAATCATTATTAGAGACTTGACCATATAAGAAGATTAAAATTTTGTCGGAGGACTCGAGTAGTAGTGTAGTCATCTTGAGTGACTTCTAAATGCCATTATGGGCAATATCAATTATAATCTCGAGGCTCCTAGACATTTACTAAAGTAAAGCCAAATCGCTTATGGAACCAGAAACATTTGTTAACATATAGTCTGTAAGACTTGGAGCCTGTACATTTGTTACCTCTTTGATATATAAAAGTTTCCAGGGAAATAGTTCAACTACTATCAGAGTTCGATACTCAAAAGTAATTAAGAGATGTTTAAGAATGGAGTTACCTCGGAGTTCAGATCAGATTCAACTTACAACTAAGACAAGGACATGCCCCAAAAGAAGAAAGAGAATAAGCTCTATCTAGTCTGTACTTTCCTTCAAGTGATCTTCATATACATATTTCATACCCGGCCCTTCATGGGTCTCGGTGAACCACTGTGGCATTGTAACCTCATTTTTGTATCAAATACATCTCAATGGAAATGAGAGATAGCTTCCCATACATTACATTTTGACACATAGAAGCCCTGCTAGGCAATACTTAATCTTCACAGGAACTCTAATACTGACCAGTGGATAGGGGTTATGAGGCATACTCGAAATTCTGGGAATGGAATTATCCCCGCACTTCATATACAATTCACTTAAGGCTAAACATTGCCAAAAGGAAAGAAAGATAGCTGTACGAACTTATACCAAAATATGCCAAGAGAAAGCTTTACATACCTTGTCTGAGTTATTCCTCATCCTGTTCGCCTCGTCTTCCTTTGAACCTATTCAACATGAAAGTAATATGAATATCAACCCCTCTTAACTTTCCAGCACCTTAGGTTACATCTTAGTATTAATGGAATCTATTTCCTTAGTCATTTCCCCGACTAGTTCTGTTATTCGCTAAGGCGTCGACGAAAATTGGGCAGAACCTCCCCTATAATGTGCCCTATCCAAATTTACAATTAGGTCCCTAAGACCTAAAGCCAACCAACAACAACAACCTGTAGCAATTAATACCAACCATATACAACATGAATTCCAAACGACTTATTCAAAATTACGATATCAAAATAGGGTTTCTAATTTCCATTTTTGTCAAACCTTTAACCGTACGAAGCGGGGGGTCGTGTGGCTGCAACCAGCAGATCCACCACCTCATTTAGAACATTTTTATACCCTGCAACCACAATACACACCCCTTCAGCAACACCTCACAAGAACAACACTCTATTTCGGCAACAATTCCACTATAGCGACTTCAATTTAGTTTATTCCGAACGTCGAACTTTTTATGACTTTTCCACAACTTCCAGCAGACCAAAAGGTGTGTAATACACCCTATAATAACACCATAAAGTCCAAATTTAAAGGAGAAGCCTTACCCTACCCGAAATTGGTCAAAACTAGCAAAATCGCAACTCGGAACTTCTTCAAACGCGCTGAACTTGAGCGGGCTGTTTGTGAGACTTCCTCGCTGCCCCAAATTGGATTTTCTTATTATTAAACATCATCATATAACCACGGTATACCATAATTAATTAATTCATGGAACGAAACCTGGAAGCTTACCCAAAAGGGGTCAAATCCGTAGCCCTTCTCCCTTCTCCCTTTCACGTTTATCTCTTATTTTCTCTTCCAAATTCCAATTGCAAAGCTGGAGTTTTAGTTCCATGAACTTCTTAAAATACATATATACGTATCCACGTACTTAAGGTACACCGTATATAATTAATTCGCAGAAGAAAATTGAAAAACTTACCTTTAAACTTCAAAGGCCATGGCTGCCTCTCTATGTCTCTCTTTCACGTTTTTTTCTTCATGTTGGCTGATGTTTTAATGAAAAAATGAAGTATATGATACATATACACATATATATGTGGCTTTAGGGTGTGACACGTGTCAGTCCCAAGAGGTGACGCGTGTCCAGCCCCTATTGGGCCACCGCACCTACATGTTCAAGGAGGGGCTGCCACGTGGTAGTGGGGCCCACCTCCCCCAAGCAGGTGGGTCACCTACTTGACCCCAAGAAGGTGGGTCACCTACTTGACCCCAAGCAAGTGGGTCACCTGCCTGCTTAGGTGCTGCCATGTGTCACCCTCCCATTGGCTGCCCCGATTTTGTTTTTCTTCCTCATGGGTTCGTAATCTCGTTTGTAATCTCGGCTCACTTTAAGAGACTATGAAACCTTTGCTACATAAGCTTGGTATGTAATCAAGTAACTCACGTATGTAAGACTTCTAACTTAGTAGTTTACGTAGATAAGTCGAGTCCTACGACTCGTTACTTGGCCTCCAACTCCTTTTGACTTCTCTTGACCCTATTTCCAACCTTCCCTACCACGAGGTGTCACATTCTCCCTTCTTAGAGTTGTTCAATAGGGTCGTAACTTAAGTGGCTCACATACTAGCTTCTAAGTAACTTAAGGAACCTTCCGAGTTTGAAGATGTGGGGTGTAACACGGGGTGTCCAGGTCGGACCCCAGTCGTGGCCTATGGGGTTGGATCATAACAGAAGTGGTATTAGAGCAGTTCATCTTTGGATTATCTGTAGACCATGTCTAGTAGAGTCTTGATTATCGATGTGTTGCATGCCACATCTATAAACAAGAGGCTACAGGACATTTAGGATGTTACCTTTCTTTCACATCTGAGATCGTGCTATAGATCTGAGTCATAGGACAATTTTTTCATACTAACCTTGGACTTTAGCAAAAGGACGATATTAATAAAAGGAAGTAGTTGACGACATGGGAAAGTTATGGAGCACGCAGGTAAGTAAAGTAAAGGCACAAAAGATATCTGCTGGGTAAGGTATTGAAGTAAAATTGAAATGTAAAGTCAAAAACTGAAGGAAAAAGTAGACAGGAAAGTGCAATAGATGCAGTTCGAAGTTGGACATATGAGGTAAGTCCATTATTTTATTTATTATTATTGACATTGAAGGCCCTGTGTGGTTGTGATATGAGCTGATATTGAAAGCGTTGTGTGGTTGTGATATGATATGAAGATATATATGTGTTGGCCTTGTAAGGCATTGTTGGTATTTTCTGCGTGCAGGTTTGGAATAAGTAAGGAGTATAGAGGAAACTCTGCCGAAATTTTCCCAGAACAAAAAAAGAGAATGAAACATAGACTCTTAGTATGCCTTGAAAGTTGATATCGAGTACCCCTATTATGTTTAACTAAAGCTATACGAGGTACCCTTCATGTCGTTGTTAAGGGGCAACCCTTTTTACTTGGAGAATTTTATTTCGGAGAAACAAAAGCCTATTTAAGTAGTAAAGTTCAGACCATGGTATGTCCAACCGTATTTGTGATGTAGGAAAAAAAATAGGGGGATCAAGTTGAAGGGTAAGATGTCCCGCGATTCAATTTCACTCTTTTTGAAAAGTACCAAGCCCCAACTACTAGTTGTAAACTAGATAAGTTGTGCATAACTCGAGGATAAATTCAGAAGGAGACCATGTAGGTCAAGTGTTAAGAAGCACTATGATGTTTAAGGGATTCTAGTTTTCTTGTAACGGTGGTTGGAAAGTGTTTTATGATAACAGTTTATTAGTTCTTCACTGATTGATTGGACAAAGAACTTCTAACAGAAGCTCCCTAGAGAGATGTCATGAACTAAAAATGTATACGAATGTAAAGGTGTGGTATAACAATATGGGGATAAAGTAAGACCGCTAGTAAGGCGCACTTGGTATGTGTTAACTAAATCAAAAACCGTTGTTGGGTACACAGTAAGGGCAAGGGGCATAAGGTATAAAGGAATGACGCGTGTACACAATGTCTCCCCAAAAATAATGGAACCCTTAAAAGACAAAGACGGCAAACTTAAGGATTAAATGGCGCAACTTCCATTCACCCTTAGAAACAAAGGATATAGGTTGGGATAAAGCTACTACCTCGAGAAAACCTTGAACAATTATCGTCGGCATACTAGCACTGCCTAATTGGAATAGGAATGGCTATATGTGCTAATTAATTCTTGGATAAAGACAAGTAGAAAGTGGCCTTGGATAAGTTGTTCCATAAGTCCCATTACTCAAGTACAGATTAATAGATGAGGTGTCGCACAATGTATGAAAAGTTTCTCGACGCTTCGTGATTTAGCCAAGATTCTGTACATGGATAGTCAGGTTATAAAATATCCAGAGAGACGGAGACAAGATAAATATCAAGTAGATTGGGGAAAGAGATTGGATGAAATAGAGATTGGACATAGAGACATAGAGCAAGGTACAAGCAGATAAAGGTGTAGGTACCCTATAAAGGGGAAAGCCATTAAGAAAATTGCAAAGGTAAGGTAAAAGCAATTGATGTGACAGGATATTTAAGATGGATGTTTAAAACTTCAATGAGATCCCTTGCTGAACCAAGTTAGGAAGATTTGGCAATCATCAATAATTGGATAGAAGTCAGAATGCTATGTGAGGCAGTGTTAAGAAGTTTTTAACAAGACCTTGAATGACATAACGCTAAAGAATGAATGCGTATGAAAAGAAAAGGGTATAGCAGTAAAAGGATATCGAGTAACTTAAGAGACATTACGATGGATAATGACATCATACTGGGTCAAAAGCCAAGATATTGGCTATAGAGTTGGTCGTAAATGACGTTGTGATAGAAAATAAAAGGAAAAAGGAACACGAAACCTCCTATGATAGGGGATGAGAAGAGCAAAGAGTGAATAAGGGAAAAGAAAGAAGTATAACAAGATGGAACAAGCAAGTTTATATATGAGTAAGATGTGTACAGTAGAATAAACCAGGGGACAAAAAGACTACGTCTACCTCCTACAAGTTGCATCAGAATGATTGTGCATCCTACGGGTATGTATATATTACAGCATGCTAGGTGAGTATTGTACAGGTTAAAAGGAAAAAGGCTTAATAATGACAAGGCAATTATGATATTTTGGATACCCACCAAAGGCTATGAAGATAGGAAAGGCAAACTATTGGGATGAAATTAGTACCACGGGCAACGTAAAGCATGGTCACAATTGGACCAAAGGTCTATCCCGATACTGATTATAGGATGAGGGGGAAAATGACAAGGAAACACACGAGACCTATCAAGACAATGCTAAGGTATTTCTTAGATTAAGGTGAGCACCCTCTCGTATTCTCGTAAAGGTAAAGGGTGACATAGGATAACGTATCTAAAGTGTTATAAGCTAGGACAAGCTGAGGTAAGGAAATTGTAAAAAGATTTAAACCAACAGGAGAAGAACTAGCAGGTTACCAGAAGATGGCAGACTTATATGTCAAATTCCATCGGAACTATATCAAGTAATGATAAACGGAGCACAGAACGACTATGAAAGCTAACTCTGAGGATGGAGAAACAAAACCCAAAAGGTAGAGTGTCAATTAAAGTTTTGAGAGGAGTCGAGAAGGACTATACGAGACTAAGGAGTCCCGAATTATGAACGTCACTACGAACCTATTTTATACTTTGCGAGAGTAAGGTACTATACGGATTATTGTGGGTAGGCTAATGAATCAGCCCATTTGCTTTCAATCAAGACCACCTATGCAGTTGAAACTAGGTGAAGTTATAGGACAAGGAGGTAGTAAGACTCCGTGAGGTTTCCCCAGCTAATATCTCAGATAGAAGAACTTCAATTATAATTAACGTCTGGAGATCAGTCCAAGAAGAGATCGAGAACACATGTAGGTCTTAATACCACAGTTTTCCCTCGAGATACTGGAAAGATTGAGCGTACTATTAAAATGCTCAAAGATATACTGCGAGCCTACATGGTTGGCTTCAAGTGTAATCGGGACGATTGTCTACCACTTATTGAGATCGCCTATAAAAATGACTACCATTCTAGTATCCAGACGACCCCCTATAAGATGTTATATGGTAGAGTGTGTAAGTCCCCCTATTGGAGCAAAGACTAAAAGACCCCAAAATGATTGAGCAACTTATTGACTAACAGCCCGGAATCGACAGAAATGATATACAGATAATTGAGATCGACATGCAGAGTTCTTATGGATGAGTAGGTGTTCGCAACAGAGTCACCCAGGAAGGGAGTAATAAGATTCGGCAAGAAAAGGAAACATAGCCCAAAATATATCAAACCTTATCAAGTTGCTTGCAAGATGGACAAAATAGTCTGTAAGTCGAACTTACCACCTGATTACGAAACTATACGCCCAATACATCTGATACAGATACTTCACAATGTACTGGTGATCCACCCAGAGTATGTCCCATAAATAATGTCTAGGAAATGGAATCCGGCGAGGAATAAACTATTGCCGTCTTGGATCGACAAGTTAGAAGGTTGCAAACTAGGACGTGACTTCCGTCAAGGTATTGTGGTAAAACAAAAACCAGAAAGAGGATGACTTGGAAAGTCAAAAAAAGGAATGGAGAAGATATCCGTACTTGTTCCCTATATACAAAGGTAGTCTAAACCACTAAATGGATTGAGAGACAACGGTTGTACAGAACGCCCAAAATCCTTGTGAAACCCTAGGAGGTAAGTTAACATTCGAGGAAGAATGTTCAAAAGGGGGGAAGGATGTTACACCACATACTTTTGAGCTCAAAATGTCTCTTAGGATTCTTAGAAGTTATCATGTGAGATGGATAATCTAAGACACCATCAAATGACTCTAAGGAAGGGAGAATGTGATACCCCATAAGAGGGAAGGTTGGAATTAGGGTCATGAGAAGTCGGAAGGAGTTGGAGGCCAAGTAATTAGTCGTAGGACTCGATTTACCTATGTAAGCTTACATAGCAAGGATTACATAGGTTCTTAAAATGAGACGAGATTACGAACCTACGAGGAAGAGGGGAGAATGACATGTAGCAGCAAGAGGAGGTGCCACGTGACAGCATGGGATGGTTCCACATGGCAGCAAGTGACCCACCTGCTTGGGTTCAAGTAGGTGACCCACCTGCTGGGGGGTGGGCCCCACAAGGACATGTGGCAGCCTAGGAGACAAGGCATGGATCTGTGGCCCAATAGAGGCTGGACATGTGTCACCCTATAGGGATGACATGTCTCACCTCCAAATCCACCCTATATATGTATGTTATGTGACTAAGTACTTCATTCTTCATCCAAAAATTCAGCCAAGAACAGCCAAGAACAAAGAGAGAAAACGTGAGAGAGAGAGACTAGCTACGGCTTAGAAGAATTTAAGGTAAGCTCTCTACTTTTTCTTTTGAATTAATTATCTACGGTATTCCTCAACCACGTGGAGATATATATATGTATCTTATGATTCCTACGGAACCATATCTTCAGCTTTACACTTGGAACAAATAAGAGAAAGTTGAAGGAAAAACTTGAAAAGCAAGAAGAGGGACCTACAGGTTTGAGCAAGAAGAGGGGTAAGGATCGATTTCGTTCTGCGAATTAATTATTTAGGGTATCCCATAGTGATATGTCGGTGTTTAATAATAATAAATTTCAATTCGGGACAGCAAAGAAGACATACAAACAGTCCGCTAAAGTTTTAGCACGACAAGGAACTCCCGAGGCTAGTTTGGTGAGTTTTGGCTAATTTCAGGTAAGGTAAGACCTTTCCCTTCAATTTGTAGTTTATGGTGTTGTTATGAAGTGTATTACACATTGTGTAAGTGGCTGGAAATATGAAAATCCCATAAATATGCTTGACGTTCGAAACAAACTAAATTGGAGTCGCTATAGTTAAATTGGAGCCGAAGCAAGGTGTTATTCTGGCAAATTTCCAAAATAAACATCTGTATCTGCGGGCATGAAATGGAACCCCCCGAAGAAAAGGGGTCAGTACGATACATTTACTGAGTATATAAAGCATAACATAGTATAAGTGAGATTACAGCAGAACTAGGGGTGCAGGAAATAAGTATAACATTTAATAAATTACTACACCTGCATCTTATAAAATGAGGGCATGTGTATCATCCTCCCATATCGTACCCGGCCCGTTATGGGACTCGGTGTTATCATATCATCTTATACGGAATTATACCATCTTATACTGCATCATCTCATATGTCACAAATACATCATTATGTTTTCATATGCATGCCTATATATTGTATCTGGTCCTTTAGTAAGGGGTTCAGTTAAGAGAGTAGTGTACATATAGCGTACAAATATACTGTATTTGGCTCATCATAGGACTCAATGTCTCAAATGTTTCATTTGGTCATCATATACATATATGTATTGTACCCAACCATCTAGTGAGTGACTCGGTAAACAATCATACTATCATAATAATCATACTATCATATATGGTACCCGACCCTTTATGGGACTCGGTGAATGCTCATATCATCATATATCATACCCAGCCCTTTATGGAACTCGGTCATACCCGACCTTTCATGGGACTCGGTGAATAATCATGTTATTATATATCGTACCCAACCCTTTATGGGACTCGGTCATACCTGGCCCTTCGTGGGACTCGGTAAATAATATATTAACAACATGCACGAGTAAAGTAGTGAGTAACCAGATATAATTAAATCATCATCCAAGACTCGGTATAACAATCGTCGTGAACTATCATTTGAGGATCAAAATGATCACCATCTCAAGTGTCCTCTAAATGCCATTAGGGGCCATATCAATGGAGTCTCAGGAGTCATAGACTTTTATTCAAATAATGCCAAACGGCTAATGCAATCAGAGACACTTGTCATTATAGAGTCCGTAAACACAGGAGCTCATACATTCAATTACTTTTTCATATATAGAAGGCTTACAAGGCAATAACTCAACTATTGCAGGAGTTCTAACATCCCGAAGTGAATAAGATTTATGAATCATACTCGGAGTTCTATGAATGAAATTATCCCCACATTTCATATACAAACCACTTAAGATTAAGACATTCCAAAAGAAAAGAAGATAGCTTTACATACTCATCACTTCCTAACGTATGGAAGACTTGAGAAGCCCTAGTTCAATTACTGTAAGAGTGCCTTCAGCAAGAAGTAACTAAGGACCGTGAATTACGCTTGGCATTTATGAGTAGATTTACCCTCAAGATCATATCATTTATTACTTAAATTGAAGACATGCCAAAAGAAAGGAAGAGATAAGCTTTACATACTTATTCCAAAAACATGCCAAGAGAAAGAATGGGGCTTCACACACCTCTTATCGATTGCTTTTAACCCGGCTTGTCTCGTCGTTTTCTAGACCTATTTAACACGAAGGTAATACTAATATTAATAAACTTTAACGTTCCAGCTTCTAAATCCACAACTAAGCACTCATAGGAATTAATTCCTTATTCGCCTTTCTTGACTACTCTCGACTAGTCTATTAGTTAGTTAATAAGGTAACGAAATTCGGGTAACACCCTCTCTATAACTTTCCCTATCCAAACTTCCAATTACATTTTCAATTATTATAGACAACCAAAAACAACAAACAACAGCCAATACACAATTATACCACCTCAACATCACAGCAAACAAGTCCCAAACAGCCCACTCAAAACTACGACTCCAAAATACGGTTTTCAATTTTTATTTCATAAACTCTTCACCACACGAAATGGGGTGTCATACGGATGAAACCAGCAGCACTTATACTCATGTTTAGACATGTTTCCATCCCTGCAACACTACAAAACAATTCCCAATATGACACTACAATAACAACGACACTAGTTACATTTTAAGCCACTAGAAGACGTCAAAACAGTCCCTACACGACTTGCAACTTCCTTCAGCCGTGACGTCCATATATTCACGTCTCCAACTCATGTTTACACGCCCATAATATTCTTAAACCTTTATCAAAATGTGGGAGAAGAGAATCAAGCCATACCTTAACAAACGGCTTCCCAAACTTGCTGAAAATTGGCTTCGGAAGTTCCTTAACATGCTGAAACTTTAGCGGACTGTTTGTATCCTTTTGGTGCTGCTCCAAACCATAAATTTACATTACTAACACCTTCATTTCATCATGGTATTCCCTAGATAATTAATTCACGAAACGAAATTCGGAGGCTTACCTCAAATTGTCCAAATCCGTGGTTGCCCTCTCTTGTTCCTTAATGTTTTTCTCTTCTTTTTCCAAGGATAAACATGCTGAAAATGAATTATATTTCAGCATAATGTACATATATACACCTCCTTAGGTGGTGACACGTGGCATCCCCCTAGGGTACCACCTTAGGCCATGCCTCCAACCGTTGGCTGCCACGTGGCAGAATGGGGTCCACCCAAGTAGGTGAGTCACCTACTTGGTCCAAGTAGGTGCGTCACCTACTTGGTCCAAGTAGGTGCATCACCTACTTGCTTCCAAGTAGGTGCTACGCCTCCTTCTGCCTCTTCCGTGGGTTCGTAATCTTGTCTCACTTTAAGAACCTATGTAATCCTTACTACGTAAGCTCAACATGTACTCCAGTAGCTTAAGTACATAAGACATCCAAGTTGGTAGCTTACGCAAGTAAGTCAAATCCCATGACTTGTTATTTTGGCCTCCAACTCGTTCCAAATCCTTATAACCCTATCTCCAAGCTTCCCACTTATGGCGCATCACATCCTCCCTTCCTTAGAATTATTTGATAATATTATAGATAATCTTGGTCATGTGGCAACCTTTAAGAAGTTTAAGAAAGCTTTTCGAAGTACAAAAGTACGGGGTATAACACCCATATCCTAACCAAGATAATATTCAACTAACTGCAAAAGCACAAAATAAAAATAAAAATCCAAATATTTTTTATCTCTAACAGAATTTCCATATCTTAAAACAAAATACTACAACTATTAAGATTTAATCCGAGCTAAAAGTTGAAGAAAGATTTAAAGATATACACACTTTGAGATCACAGTAGTCACTCTTCAAGTTTAGTGATGTCATTTTCTTCTCTCAAATTAGGTCAAGTTAGATAAATGATAGGTCTTAGATAGGTCTGTGATATGCTTTCCAATGGTTGAGAAGCCTTTTATTAGGATTGAGATTTCCAAGAGATAAGAAATGAAAATTTGGGCATCACTGTAGCTCATCAATCGCTTATGCAGATATTTTGTCATAGGTGCAACTCCACTGCGGCGATTATTTTTCTACAGGTGCAAATAGAGCACTGTTGGCTTGGTATCGCTGGGCCGAACCTTTCTTTATTTCTGCAATATCGCAGTGGCTATCACACCTCCACAGGAGTGACTACAATTAGCTGATTGAATATTTGTTATGGCGGACGATATTCCACAGATGTGGCTCCGTTGGTGCTGGTGCTTCCTAGCAGAAGCGAAGGAGTTGGCAATAAATTGTGCACATCATCTTCTATTTTTGCTTTCTTTTAATTCATTTCTATTCAAGTCACTTTCAGCCCTCTCCACCTAAAATACTCTTAAAACATACATAAATAGTCTTAATCAATGATTAAAACACCCAAAAGCATAAGAAAAGAGACATAACAACATATTAAAAGCTCAAAAATACTGAGATAAATACAAAACAACATCTAAAAGAAACCTACACACATGAATCTACATTTAAACACTTAAAAACACTCTAAGGATCCTAAATTGCCAAATCGATACTAAAGCAGATCCTAACTAAGGCTTTAATGGCTAAATTTATAGTCTAAAGTACACCATGGAAAAATATAACTAAGAAAGGTACAAGCCTAAAAATTCACCCTACAACCTTCCTAATCATCATGCAATCAAATTTATATATAAACAAACTAAGCTAAGTCAAACGGGAGAAGTTGTAACTTACCTTAAAGCTGAAACCATACTCAAACCATTACTTGCGAGATTTTCCTTTCTGAAGAGACTTGAAATGGGGCCATACTATCAAAAACATAAACTACATGTCAATACAGGACTAACAATGTTACACCCCACACTCTTGAGCTTAGAATATATCTTAAGCTTCTTAGAAGTTATCATGTGGGTCAGATAATCTACGACACTATCAAACAATCCTAAGGAATGGAGAATATGATTCCATATAGTAGAGAAGGTTGTAAATCTGTCATAAGAATTTGGAAGGAATTGGAGGCCAAGTAATGAGACGTAGGACTTGATTTACCTACGGAAGCTACTAACTTAGAAGTCTTACATACCTAAGCTACTTGAGGATATACCAAGCTTACGAAGCATGGATTATATAGGCTCTTAAAATAAGATGAGATTACGAACCCGTGAGGAAGAGAAGAGAAGGACATGTGGCAGCACCTCAAGCAAGCAGGTGACCCACCTACTTGGGAGCAAGCAGGTGACCCACCTACTTGGGGTCAAGTAGGTGACCCACCTTCTTAGATGACCCACCTAATTGGGAGCAAGCAAGTGACCCACCTACTTGGGGTCAAGTAGGTGACCCGCCTGCTTAGAGGGGGTGGACCCTACAACCATATGGCAGGCCCTCCTTGATTGCATGGATACGGTGGACCAATAGGGGCTGGACACGTGTCACCCTTAGGGGCTGACACGTGTCACATCCTAGGAATACCTCTCTATATATACATGATTATTAACTTTAGTTCCTTGTTCAAAAATCAGAAGCAACAAAGGGAACAAAACCCTAAAACTAAAGAGGAGAGGGGCGACGACTTGGGAAAAAAGTGTAAGTCCCTATTTCATTCCATCAATTAATTATCTAGGGTATATCATGGTAATATGGAGGTATTAATAGTATAAGATCATGGCTTGGAGCATCACCAAATGAGTAGCAAGCAGTCACGCTGTTTTAATCGCGTTAGAAAAGTTTTCGAGGTGAGTTTTGGCCAATTTCAGGTAAGGTAAGTTTTTTCCCTTCAATTTGAAGTTTGTGGTGTTATTATAGGGTGTGTTATACATCTTTTATGTTGCTGTAAGTGTGAGAATGTCATAGAAATGCTCGACGTTGGAAATAATCTAAATGGTAGTCATTATAGTTAAATTAAAATCGAATAGTGAGTTGCGTGTGTGGTGCTGCACCTGCTGGTCATGTGGTGGCATGTTAAGGTGCTGGGAAATGTTCAAAAAGAGGTATGGGTTCTTCTGGTTTTATCTACACGACCCTCCATTTTGTATAGTTAAAGGTTTTGCCAAATGGAAACTAGAAACCCTATTTTGGTATCATGGTTTCAAGCGAGTCATTTGCAGTTTGTGTTGTATTATATTGATCTGAACTGCTTATACATGTGCTGCAGGTTGTTGTTGTTGGTTGTCTGTAGTTATTAGGAGTGTGATTAGAAATTTGGATAGGACATATTATAGGGGAGGTGCTGCCCGATTTCCGTTAACTCATTAACTAGTTAAGGAACTAGTCGAGAAGACGAGCGAGGAAATGGGTGTTGTGAACACTTGTGTATAAACTTAAGGTGCTGAACAGTTAAGGGTTGTTGATACTTGCATTACTTCTATTTTAAATAGGTTTGGAGGACAACGACGTGAGCGTGACAAAGAGTAACCCATAAGAGGTATGGGAAGCTTTCTCTTAGCATGTTTTTGTCATAAGTATGTAAAGCTATTCTTCTTTCTTTTGGCATGTCTTAAATATATGTTATGAATGGTTTGTATATAAAACATGGGGATAATTTCATTTGTAAAGCTCCGATAACAGTTCATAATTCTTATCCACTTCATGATGGTAGAACTTCTGTAATAGTTGAGATATTGCCTTTGTAATATGTAGAGCCTATTTCTCCTTTCTTTTGGAGTGTCTTAAATGTAAATGAAATGAGATATGATATGAGTGTGGATGTAGTTCCAGTTGTAGGCTCTGAGTATAACTTATGACTTCTGTTCATTTTTGAATGTTAAAGTTCTTGAAGTAATTGAACTACTACCCTCTAGTCTCCTATATGATGAATAATATTTAAATGTATAGGCTCCTATTCCTAAACACTCTGCGATGACGAACGTCTCTTATTGTATGAGCTGCTTAGCCTTGTCTGGTTATACGTCTAATATTCCTGAGACACCAGTAGATATGACCCCTAACAATATTTCATAGGGTACTTGAGATGATTATTGCTCTACTTTTCAAGTGATGGTTCACTTGGCGATTTTATTGAGTCTTAGATGATGAGTTAAATTGCATATGGTTCCTCACTACTCTACTTATGTATGCTATTAATACATCCTTCACCGCATCCCATGAAGGGTCGGGCATGATAAATGATGAATTCATCACGTCCCATGAAGGGTCGAGCATGATACACGATGAAATGACAACTTCACTGAGTCCCTCACTAAAGGGCTGGATATAATAGACAAACATACATACAAAAATATAGTAATGTACTTGTAAGGTATGAAACGATGTCGTATACAATGGTATGATGCCGTATACATTGATCTGGTAATACTAATTCCCACAGTGGGTCGAGAGTGATATATAAGGGTGATATACATGCTCTTTTTTCATAGGATGCAGGTATAGTGAACTCTTAACTGTCATACTTGTTTCCTGCATCCCTATTTCAGTTGTTATCTCAGTTATGTGTTATTATGCTTTATATACTCTGTACATATATCGTACTGACCCCCCATTCTCCGAGGGGCTGCATTTCATGTCTGCAGGTATAGATGCATGCTTTGGGGATCCGCCAGCTTAGAATTCCACTCGGCAAGTTTAGGAGAAGCTATATTGAATTGGAGCCAAGCCTTTGGGTATTAGACCTTCTATGTATATATTTGTATATTCAGGGGTACGATGGGGGCCCTGTCCCGCCATATATTCCGATTACTATTCTTAGAGGTCTTTAGACATATGTATGTGGGTTGTTTGTGAGTTCGTTTCGATTATGCCTATATGGCATGTTGTAAATGTTTTTATATTACAGAAGCCTTGTCGGCTTGCGTTCCCTTTCATGATATGGTATGAATAGAAGGGGACACACGTACTCAAAAAAGTTTTAACTCATTGGGATTTTGTAAGTAGTATCACTTTGTGCATAGCTCGACTTGACTACAGTTGATAGGAATGTATACGGGGGTCCAGGTCGGACCCCAGTCGCGGCCTAGGGGTTTAGATCATGACAAACAATACCAGGAATTGGGTTAAAATTTGACCCTAATAGGTCAACAACAAAATAGGAACTAACTCTATCATTATGTTCCCCTAGAGGTGATGATCACAGACCCTAAAGTTGAGAAAAAATAGTCAATTTGTGTTATACCCCACACTTTTGTACCTTGAAACGTTTTCCTAACCTTCTTGAAAGTGGCCATGTGACCCATACTCTCTATATACTTATCAAATACCTCTAAGGAAGAGAGGATGTGATGCTCCATAATAGGGAAGGTTGGAAATAGGGTTATAAGAATTCGAAAAGAGTTGGAGGCCAAGTAATGAGTCATAGGACTCAACTTACTTGCGTAAGTTACCGACTTGGATGTATTACATACTTAAGCTACTTGAGTACACGCCGAGGTTAAGTAGCAAGGACTACATAGGTTCTTAAAGTGAGACGAGATTACGAACCTATGAAAAGGAGAAGAGATAACACGTGGCAGTATGAGGAGGTGACACATGGCAGAAGGTGATGCACCTACTTAGGGTCAAGTAGGTGATGCAGCAGCTTGAGGTGGACCCCACCTGCCACATGGCAGCCTTAGATTGGCTGCATGGATGCGGTGGCCCAATAAGGGCTGGACACATGTCACCCTTAGGGGCTGACACGTATCACCTTCTAAGGTGGTATATATATATGTATAAGATGAATAGAATTCATTCTTCAGCCATTTTACACTTAGAATTAGAGAGGAAATCTTGGAGAGAAAGAGAGTAGCTACGGTAGCAAGAAGGGAACAAGGTAAGCTCTCCGATTTTGCTTCATGAATTAATTATCTATGGTATCCTACGATGAAGTGAAGGTGTTTAAAAATGTGAATTACTTATTTGGGGCAGCGAGATAGGGTCCAATGAACAGCCATCAACTTTTAGCCCTTGTTCTTGTTCTAGACTTAGAAAATAATAGAAAGAAAGGAGAAAGAGAGCCACAGCCATGGCAGCAAGGTGAGGCCTTCAATTTCACTCAATCAATTATTTATATAATGTATTCTTCGACTAAATAAAGGTTCTTAACAACGTAAAGTTTAATAGTTGGGGCGGCAAGGAGGTTCGATGTAAACCTACAACTTTCGGCAAGTTTCAGAAGCTCGCTTGCTAAGGTATGGATTGATTCCCTTCTCCCATCTTTGGTAAAGTGTTTAAAAATGTTGTGGGTGTATAAATATGAATTGGAAACATGAAAATATGCACGTTACAGCTGAAGAATGTTGCAGGTCATGTAGGGACTATTTTGATGCTATTCTAGCAAGTTAAAGTGTGGCTAGTGTTGTCGTTAGCGTGGTGTTGTGTTTGGAGGTGATTTATCTATGTTGAAGGGATGGAACATGGTTAAATATGAGTATATAGGCCGTTGGTTTCATCTTCGTAATACTCCATTTCGTATGGTTAAGATTTTTCAAAATAAAGAGCTAAAACCCTACTTTGGTGTCATAGTTTTGGGTGAGTTGTGTGGAACTTGTATTGCGTGATATGGTAGTGATTTGATGGTGTATGGATGATGATTGTTTTTTTTGATATGTATGCTAATGTTAGAGGTTAAAATTGCAAGTTCGAATAGGGCAAGTTATAGGGGAGATGCTGCCCAATTTCTGTTAACTTCGAACTAGCCAACAGACTAGTCGAGGAAGGCGAGCAAGGAAATGGTGCCTATATATACTTGAGTATATATTGGGAAGATGGAAATTTAAAAGTTAGTAATCTTGGTATTACTCTCATCTTTAATAGGTTGAAGGAGAAACAAAATAAGCTGGACTACAATCGAGCTACCACAGGTATGTAAAGCATATCCTTTCTTCTCTTTTGACATGTCTTAGATGTAAGTGTTATGTATGTGAAATTTGAGAGTTATTCCATTCCTAAAGCTCTGAGTATAAGTGTAGACTCCTGTTCACTTATTGATGTTAGAACTCCAGTAATAGTTGACTTACTACCTTCCAAGTCTTCTAAGAAATGAAAATCAACACATGTAATGCCTGTCTCTTCTTACTTGTGGAAAGACTTGACTGTATGTAATGTAGGATATGGATTTGAAGGTAACTCCCTTATAAACTCTGGGTATCACTCGTGACCTGTAGGCACTTTTGAATATTAAGAGTCTTAAAGTGGTTCGACCATTACTCCTTAGCAACCTTATGTTGAATAGTAAGGGGAGATACAAGCTCCTCTTCCTAAAGGCTCTGAAATGATCAATGTCTCCGATTGCATAAACTGTGCCTCTGATTACATAAGTTGAGTCTCTGACTGCAGCGTTGTGCTTCTGATTGCATAAATTATGTGGCATTATCTTGATGTATATATGTGATCTCTGAGGCCCCAGCTGATGTAAGCCTAATGACATCTAAAGGGGTACCTCAGATAATTACTTTCTGGGTCTTCAGGTGACGGTTCACTTGACTATTTCATTGAATCTCAGATGATGACTTAGTTGTATATGGTTTCTCACTACTCCAGTCGTGTATGTTGTAACCCTTCTTTCTCCGCATCCTATGATGGGATAGAAATTATATTGGGTGCAGCCTTAGTACTCCTTCACCGAGTCCCGGGATGGCTATATAGAAATATGTATGAAGTATATGATGATGAAATGCCATATATGATGAAGTTGAAGCATACGATGACGCTGTATGTGATGATGTTATTCACCGAGTCCTGGGCTGGATATATATATATATATATATATATATATATATATATATATATGATGATATGATAAAAATATGGATCGAGCTGTATGTTCTGTACCATTATTTTAAATTATAGATCAGGCCGAAAGTTCCTCGGCATATTTTACCATGTGATAATGACACCTAGTCCCTCCCTAGAGGTCCGAGTATGGTATGTATATATATGATGATGGTACGCTATAGACGTACAGTACTTCCTTCACCCAATTCCTCACTAAAGGGCCGGATACTTTACGTAGGCATGCATATGAAAATATGGTGATACACTTGTAACCCCGAGCCCCATAATGGACCAAATTAATATGATGACATATACGATAAGATTATACCGTATACGATGATATGATGTCGTATATGATTACATGATGAAATAATGTACATGATGGAAAAAGATGATGACATGATGATATGATGATATGGTAATATGATAAAATAATTATGACACCGAGTTCCTTAGCGGGCCAGGCACAGTGTATGATGATGTATATGATTACATGTCCTAAGGTGCAAGTACAGTAATTTGTTAATTGTTATGTTTGTCCTTTACATCCCTGTTTCAGCTATGGTCTCAGTTATGGTGTGTTATGCTTTACATACTCAGTACATATATCGTACTGACCCTCTTTTTCTTCAGGGGGCTGCATTTCATGCCTGCAGGTACATGTACTTACTTTGGAGATCCTTCAGCTTAGGGTTTCCACTCAGCGATTTGGAAGCGCTCCATTGTGCTAGAGCCTAGATTTTGGTAATGACCCTTGATATATATGTTTGTTTATTCATGGGTATGGAGAGGGCCTTGTTCTGCCATATGTTACCATTGATATTCTTAGAGGTCTGTAAACATATGTACGTGGGTTGTTTATAAGTTTGTTTCAATTGTGCCTATACGACATATTGCAAATATTATTATGTTAAGGCAGCTTTGTTGGCTTACATGCCCTTTCATGACATGATGTAAATGAAAGAGGTTATATATATGCACATATGTTATCACCCATGGAGGTTCTGGTGTATAGTCCTTATATTTGATAGTTAAGTAGATGGGGGTCCATGTCGGACCCCAATCACAGCCTGTGGGGTTGGGTCATGACAATTTGGACCTCAAATAGTCCAAAAAACTTACTTTAAAGAACTCAAAGAATCAAAGCCCTATTCCAGAAGTAATCACAAAAATAGAGCTAAAATAAAGAATAAAAAGTAAAGAGGGAAAGAATTTATTACACCCCGCACTCTCGAGCTCGGAATGTCTTCTTAAGTTTCTTAGACACAATCATGTGAGCCGGATAAGCTACGACACTATCAAACAACTCTAAGGAAAGAAGATTGTGATACCTCATGAGAAGGAAGGTTGGAAATGGAGTCATAAGAATCCGAAAGGAATTGGAGGCCAAGTAATGAGTCATAGGACTCGATTAACCTACGTAAGCTACTAAATTGGAAGTCTTACATACTTAAGCTATTGGAGTAAGTACCAATCTTGCGAAGCATTGATTACATAGGCTCTTAAAGTAAGACGAGATTACGAATCTACGAGAAAGGAAAAAAATAATGACATGGCAGCCCAGGAGGGTGACACGTGGCAGCACCTCAAGCAGGCAGGTGACCCACCTGCTTGGGGGAGGTGGACCCCACTACCATGTGGCAGCACCCCATTTCCCGCATGGTTGAGTTGGCCCAATGGGGGCCGAACACGTGTCACCCTTAGGGGCTGACACGTGTCACTTCCTAAGGAACCATATATATATATATGTTAATGACTCTTAAGTCATTTGGGGTCCAAAAAAATCAGCCAAACATAGAGATAAAACGTGAGAGGAAGAGAGTACTACGACAGCCATGGTTCAAGAAGAATTAAGGTAAGTTCTTCACTTTTCTTCCGTGAATTAATTATCTACGATGTTCCCTAAGTACATGGATATGTACATATGTGTTTTATGATGTTTATGGAACCAAAAACTTCAAATTTACAATTGGAAATTTGGAAGAAAAAGAAGAGAAAAACGTTAAAGGGGCAAGGAAGGAGGGCTAGGGGTTTGGCCCTTTTGGGGTAAGATTCCGGGTTTTGTTTCGTGAATTAATTATTTGAAGTGTACCTAAGTTGTATAATGGTGTTTAATAACATAAAAGTTCAATCTGGGGCAGCGAAGAAGTAACACAAATAGCCCACTCAATTTCAGCGCGTTGGGAGAAGTTCTGAGTTGCTCTTTGACAATTTTTGCTAAATTCGGGTAAGGTAAGGTTTTGCCTTTCAATTTGGACTTTATGGTGTTGTTATGGAGTGTATTATACACCTTGTGTGTGGCTGGAAACGTGAAAACAGTATATAAATGCTTGGCGTTGAAGACAATCCAAATTGTAGTCGTTATAGTCGAATTGTCGTCGAAGAAAGGCGTTGTTCTTGTGAGTTGCTGCTGCAGGGGTGTGATGTGTTGTTGCAGGGACTAAATATGTTATAATGTGGGTTAGGGTTATGCTGGTTGAAGCCACATGACCCCTCATTGGGTATAATTAAAGGCATCACAAAATAAGGGCTAGACGCCCTATTGTGATATCGTATTTTTGAATAAGTCGTTTGGAGTTTATGTTGTATATTGTGGGTGTGAATTGCTTAAACATATGATGCAGGTTGTTGTTGTTGGTTGGTTGTAGGTATTAGGGACCTAATCGGAAATTCGAATGGGGCACATTATAGGGTAGGTGCTGCCCAATTTTCGTTAACGCCTTAGCTAACTAAAGAACTAGTCGAGGAAACGACTAAGGAAATAGATTCCATTAATACTAAGGTGTAACCTAAGATGATGGAAAGTTAAGAAGGTTTGATATTCATATTACTTTCATGTTGAATAGTTTCAAAGGACGGCGAGGCAAACAGGATAAGGAATAATTCAGACAAGGTATGTGAAGCTTTCTTTTGGCATGTTTTTAGCATAAGTATGTAAAGCCTATCTTGTTTCTTCTTTTGGCATGTATTCAAGTTAAGTAATGAATGATATGAGATTGAGGGTAAATCTACTCATAAATGCCAAAAGTAATTCCCGGTCCTCATTTACTTCTTCATGAAAGTACTCTTACAGTAATTGAACTAGGGCTTCTCAAGCCTTCCATACGTTAGGAAGTGATGAGTATGTAAGGCTATCCTTCCCTTCTCTTAGCATATCCTTGATAGAAGTGCAATATGTATATCTGCGTATGCAAGTGGGGATAATCCCATTCATAAGGCCCCGAGCATACCTCCTGATTCTTATCCACTGCTGAATACTAGGACGCCTACGATAGGTGAATTATTGTCTCTCAAACTCCTTTGGGATAGGAAGGGACAAACAAGTGAGGCCTACCCTTTCTTTCTTTTGACATGTCTTAAAAAAACGATACATGATACGAGCACTAGAGTAAGTCCATTCTTAAGATCCGAATATGCTATATGTCTCATATTCACTCCTTGGCAGGAAAACTCTCATCGTAGTTGAGCTACCATCCCTGAACCGTCTATATGTTGATTAATAGTGGGACTTAGAGCTCCTATTCCTAAGGACTCTGTGATGACAGATGTCTATGATTCCCTTAAGCCGGTTGGCATTACCCTAAAATATGTCTATAATTCCAGAGACTTCACTTAATATAGCCCTAGTGGCACTCAAAAGGCACTGGAGATGATTATTATCCTGATCCACGAACAATAGTTCAGTATGATTACCCTAGTGAATATCAGATAATGATCTACCTATATATGATGATTATGACGCCGAGTCCCCTAAAGGGATGGGTACGGTATACGATGATATGATTATGACACCGAGTCCCCTAAAGGACCGGGTACGGTATATGATGATATGATAATAACATCGAGTCCCCTAAAGGTCCGGGTACGATATATGATGATATGATTATAACACCGAGTCCCCTAAAGGGCCAGGTACGGTATATGATGATATGATGATAATACTGAGTCCCCTAATAGGCCAGGTACGGTATGTGATGATATGGTTATAACACTGAGTCCCTTAATGGGTTGGGTACGGTATGTGATGATATGATTATAACACCGAGACCCATACAGGGCCGGGTATGGTATGATATGTAATGATAGATAGACATGCATGTGAAAACATAATTAAGTAATTGTAACATATGACACGATGCCGTATGCAATGTCATGGTAACACCGAGTCCCCTAGCGGGCCGAATACAGTATATGAAGATGGTGTACATACCTTTATGTTATAAGATGCAGGTATAGTGCCTTATTAACTATTATACTGGTTCCCTGCATCCTTATTTCAGTTGTTCTCTCAGTTATGCTGTGTTATGCTTTATTTACTCAGTACATATATCGTAACTGACCCCCCTTTTTTCGGGGGGCAGCATTTTATGCCCGCAGGTACAAATGTCCATTCTGGAGATCTGCCAGCTTAGGAGTTCCTCTCAGCTATATTGGAAGTGCTTCACTGTTCTGGAGCCTAATTTTTTATACTGCTCACTTAATGTATATGTTTGAACATTCAGGGGTACGGCGGGGGCCCTGTTTCGCCATATGTTGCTATTACTATTCCTAGAGGTTTGTAGACATATGGATGTGGGATGTTTGTGAGTTCGTTTCGATTGTGCCTATACAGTATTTTGTGAATATAGTTATGTTACTACAGCCTTGTTGGCTTGCACGCCCTTATGTGCTATGAAACGAGTGAAAGAGGCCATACATGTACGAAAAAGTTTTAACTCATTGGGTTTTTTGCGAGTAGTATCCCCTTGTTCATAGTTCAGTATGACTATAACTGATAGGTAGGTATATGGGGGTCCAGGTCGGACTCCAGTCACGGCCTACGGGGTTGGGTCGTGACAGAAGTGGTATCAGAGCAGTTATTCCTTGGAATGTCTACAGACCGTGTCTAGTAGAGTCTTGTTTATCGGTGTGTTCTGCACCACATCTATAGACAGGAGGCTATAGGACATTTAGAATGTTACTTTCTTTCATATCTAAGATCGTGCAATAGAGCCGAGCCATAGGAAATGAAATTCCTCATACTAACCAGCGATTTTAGCAGGAGGACAACGCCGATAGAAGAAAGTAACTAACAATATTGGATGTTACAAAGCACGCAGGTAAGCAAAGGCATGAAGGACCTATGTCAGGTAAGGTGTTGCAATAAAATTGATATATAAAGTTGGAAAATGAAAGGAAAATTATACAGAAATGTGCAATAGGTGCAGTTCGAGGGGACATACAAGGTAAGTCCATGTTCATACTACTAATGTGGGTGCCCTATATGGCTGCGATATATGATGATATGAATATATATGTGTGCCCTGGGTGGATGCGATATGATACGATATGAATATATATATGTGTGCCTTGTGAGGCATTGTTGGTATTTTCTGTGTGCAGCTGTTGAGATAGTAAGAAATACAGAGGAAACTCTGCCCAAATTTTTCTAGAAATAAGAGGAGAATGAGATACAGGGCTGTAGTATATCTTGAAAGGTTGTTCTCGCAACAATGATGAGATTTGACTAAACGAGTATGGCTGACCTCGAGAAATAAGTTAATTGCTAATTTAATGGCAATAGAAACTAGGAGGTCGATACTGGAATTGTAGAACGAAGTTAGAAAGGACCTATAAGCCAAAGAAGATGACTCAGAGATGTTATATCCCGTACTTCTATACCTTGAGACGTGTTCGTAAGCTTCTTGAAAATCTCCATGTGATCCCTATTATCTATTACGTTACCAAATAACTCTAAGGAAGGGAGGATGTGATGCCCCGTGAGAGTAAAGGTTGGAAATAGAGTTATAAGTATTTAAAAGGAGTTGGAGGCCAACTAACAAATCGTGGAACTCGACTTGCTTGCGTAAGCTACTAACTTAGAAGTCCTACACACTTAAGCTACTTGAGTATACGTCGATCTTAAGTAGCAAGGAGTGCATAAGCTCTTAAAATGAGACGAGATGACGAACCTACGAAAGGGAGCAAAAATTAGTTTCCGAACTTACGAAAGTAAAGAAAGTAGGTGACAAGCAAGCAGATGACAAGCAAGCAGGTGATAAGCAAGCTGGTGACAAGCAAGCAAGTGACTCACCTACTTGGGATGGGCCCCATGCTGCCACGTGGCAGCTTTGGATTGGAAGCTTGGATGAGGTGGCACCCTAGAAGGCTGCCACATGTCACCCCTAGGGGGCTGCAATGTGTCACCTCCTAAGGAGGTGTATATATACATGTTGGCTGACTCTTAATTCATTTTCCATCAAAACATAAGCCAAAAATAGAGAGAAAACGTAAGAGAAGAGAAGGAGGCAGTCATGGCTTGAAAGAGTTCAAGGTATGTTTTCCAACGTTTTCCTCCGTGAATTAATTATCTACGGTGTTCCTCAAGCACGTGGAGATATATATATGTGTTTTATAATACCTAAGGAACCATACTTTCAGCTTTACACTTGGACCAAACAAGAGAAAGCTGAAGGAAAACGTTGGAGACAAGGAAAGGAGGGCTACGGGTTGGGGGCTGCCAAGGTAAGCCTCCGGGTTTCGTTCCGTGAATTAATTATTTAAGGTATAGAACAGTTATGTAATGGTGTTTTATAACATAAAATTCAAATTTGGGGCAGCGTAAAAGGGGCACAAACAGTCCGCCCCAATTCAGCATACCAAGAAGTTTCCGAGATGCAGTTTTGGCAAGCTTTGGCCAATTTCGGGTAAGGTGAGACCTTTCCCTTAAAATTGGGGTTTATGGTGTTGTTATGAAGTGTATTATATGTTTTTTAAGTGGCTGGAAACGTGAAAACATCATATAAATGCTTGACGATCGAAACAAACTAAATTGGAATCGCTATAGTTGAATTGTCGTCGAAGTAAAGTGTTGTGCTTGTGGTGTACTGCTGCAGGTGGGTGGGGTTTTTTTGCAGGGCCTAAATGTGTTCTAAAAGGGGTGTGGGTGCTTCTGGTAACAGCCACACGACCCTTCGTTTTGTATAAATAAAGGCTTTGCGAAATAAAGACTAGAAACCCTATTTTGGTGTCGTATTTTTCAGCAAGTTATTTGGAGCTTGTGTTGCGTGATGTTGGCATGTTTTATATTTATGTTCTGCAGGGTGTTGTTGTTGGTTGGCTTTAGTAATTGGGGATGTAATTGGAAATTTGGATAGGGCACTTTATAGGGGAGGTGCTGCCCAATTTTTGTTAACGCCTTAACTAATTAAAGAACTAGTCGAGGAGACGAATAAGGAAATAGGTTCCATGAATACCAAGGTGCAACTGAGGGCACTGAAAAGTTAAGGTTGTTGATACTCGCATTTCTTCCATGTTAAATAGGTTCGGAGGACGACGACGTGGACGTGATTAAGAGAAGTCCATACGAGGTATGTGAAGCTTTCTTTTGGCATATTTTTGGCATAAGTATGTAAAGCTATTCTTCTCTTTTTTTTAGCATGTCTTAGACATTAGTAATGAATGATATGTATTTGAGCTTAAGGTAATTCCATTAATAAATTCCAAGCATGAGCCATGAGTTTCATTGACTTCGTGATATTAGAACTCCTGTAGTAATTGAGTTGTTGCCTTTTAGGGCTTTTATTTGATGAAAGTGGTATGTGTAAAGCCTGTCTCTTCTTCCCTTTGGAATGTCTTAAATGTAAGTGAATTGAGGTATGATATGAGTGTAAAGGTAGTTCCAGTTGTAAGTCCTGAGTATAACTTATGACTCGAGTTCACTCCTAAATGCTAAGGGTCTTGAAGTAGTTAAACTACGACCCTCGAGCCTTCTATAGGCTGAATAGTGATTGGGTGTGTAAATTCCTAAATCTGGGGTTTCTTAGGCATATTTATGATAATGGTTGGGGGATGTCTGATGTGTTACCAAGTCTTACATGCTCGTATATGCATTGTTGTGTGATATGTGGATTGGGCCATCATTCCTCGGCATTATTATATGATATGCATGTATACGGATCGGGCCGTCATTCCTCGGCACTAATATATAAGATACGGATTGGGCCATCGTACCTCGTCATTATCATGCGATATATGGATTGGACCATCGTACCTCGGCATTATCATACGATATATGGATCGAGCCATTGTTCCTCGGCATTATTACACGATATGTGGATCGGGCCATCGTTCCTCGGCATGTGGTTGCTATATACATAGATAGGGCTGTACGTTCCACAGCACTAATAGTATATATATGCCTATCATGATAGATGATGTGTTTGTAACACTGAGTCCCTGAGCGGGCCGGATACAGTCCGCGATAATGATATACATGACTTCGTTTTATGAGATGCAGGTAGAGTACCCTATTAAATGCTATACTTGGTTTCCTGCATCCCTGTTTCAGTTGTTATCTCAGTTATGTATGCTTATATACTCAGTACATGTATCGTACTGACCCCCCTTTCTTTAGAGGGCTGCGTTTCATGCCTGTAGGTACAGATGTTCATTTCGGAGATCCACTAGCATAGGATTTCTGCTCAGCTATGTTGGAAGTGCTCTACTGTTTCGGAGCCTGGCTTTTGGGTACTGGTCCTGTGATGTATATATTTGTTTATGCAGGGGTACGACGGGGGCCCTGTCCCGCCATATATTGTCGTTCCTATTCTTAGAGGTCTGTAGACATATGTGTGTGGGTTATTTAGGAGTTTATTTCGGTTATGCCTATGCGATATGTTGTAAAAGCTATTATGTGGTGGCAGCCTTGTCGGCTGGCTTTCCCTTTCATGACATGATGCAAATGAAAGAGGCTACACGTGTATGAATATTTTATCACCCACTGGGTTCATGTGTTTGGTTCCTATATCCAGAAGGCTATGTGAACATGAAAAAGTTTTAACCCATTGAGGTTTTTGTGAGTAATATCACGTTATACATAGTCTAATTTGACTATAGTCGACAGATAGGTATACGGGGGTCCAGGTCGGACCCCAATCGCAGCTCACGGAGTTGGTTCGTGACAAGAGAGGACTGATAGATCGGGATAAAATGATATAGTAAGGCATCGCCTAAATTGATACATAGGGATAAACTATGACACGTTATAGTTGAAGGAAGTAATAGTATGATTAAGAAGAGTACGAGGGATAAAGAATTGTGACGGATATGAAGTGTTAATAAGACAGCTTGTGAAACATTAAGGATAATACTAAGTAAGAAAGGTAGGTAGCCCATAGTAAGAATCATAAAGAAAGTCAAGTGGTGTTATACTATGGGACTGAATGTGAATAGGGTACCAGGTGAATATAATAAAAACCGTTGTGAGAATAAGTAAAGCTTAGTAAGGAAAGTTTCGAATAAAGGTTATGTGATGATAAAAAGGATAGCTAGTACAAGGAAATAAAGAGTAATATGGAATTTCTTGCGCCCAACCAAAAATGGAAATGAGCTCGAAGAATAATAGAGAAGTTATAATATAGGCGTTCAAAATAGATGTGATTAATTAAGTATGAGTACCAAACAAAATGGGAGATAGACAGTTAAGAATTGAAAGTATAGTATGATGAAAGAGTAATAAGATAAGGCCCCTACTACAACGAAGTTAATATAGTTTTAAGCAGAATTAGAAGGGAGCCTGAAGCACATGACAAAGATGAAAGTTCAGAAGGCATAACGAGGTTAATATACATGACTCCACCTTGATGATTAGTGAGATCCTGCAAGGAGAGGGTATGTCGATTTGCAGAACAACTGCTGCATTGCGAGGTTATTAGAAGAATAAGCTGTATCCACGGGAATAAAGTTAGTATAATGACGAAGCTTGGAATATGAGTCATTAAAGTATAAGTACACTCGAATGGGGAATTTGCACCAATTATGAGCCCCCGCTAATTACTGATTGGGATAAATGGAATGTGGTTTTAAATGCACTGCTACGTTATGGATATTCTCGAGTATCAATCGTTAGATGAGAGTTTATACGATATATTCTAAATACTAAAGCACCGTACGGTTGTGCTAGGGTTTCCTATAAAGGCAACCTAACATATGGAAGATTTAACAGAACATGTAGATATGGTGCAGCACGTTAAATATGTTGGAATGGAATCATTCGCGTGTGAATAGCTGAAAATAAACGGAGGATGACATGGGTACACCCTAAAAGGGGGGAAGTGGACAAGAGAAGTACAAGCATAAGAGAAAATCGACTAACGCTATCGTATGTAAATGGGAACGCTTAAACTTCAAACGAGACCCCATAAGGGATGGACGCGATCATACCCACACTAATGCACCGGATTCCGTCAAAACTCCAAAGTTAAGCGTGCATGAACGAGAGTAGCACTGGGATGGGTGACCCCCTGGGAAGTGAGAAAGGGAACAAAACAAGTATAACAAAAAGAGATTATAAAGGCGTGTTAGTACAACGACACATATAGAACAAAGTAAGCCAAGAGCAGAAAAAACTTATGACTGAAATACAATGCACCTCGTGAAAATGGCACAAGAATAGTTGTGCAGCTTACGAACATTGGCATACTAAGAGCTAGGTCAAATGATTACTCGATAAAAGAAAGTCAGTAATAGCAATGTGATTGCCATATTTAGAATCTATTAAAGAAAAGTGTAAGATGGTTCGAGGCAGAACTATTAAGATATAATCGGTATTAAGGACAAAAGCCATAGCAGAGCCCTGACCTCGACCGAAGGAGGTAAGCCGCTAGTATAGCGATACTAAAGCATTTTCTGAATGGCTCTACGTACCTACACACGTTTGTGTAAGAATTATAGTATAACGTGTGGTAATAAAACTTGAAGGAAGATCTGAGTAAAGGAGCAAGATAGCATGCCTAAGGTGTTACATGTTGAATTAAGAGGAGTTGTATAATGGCTTAAACGAAGAGGAGCATCAGAGGCTTGATAGCCTGTTGCGGGGGATGGGAATCCCTACTCGGAAATGAAAGGTGATTAATGTAGGTTATAGTGCAGGCTGACCTCGCACTCTACGGAAGTATAAGTTCATATGGGTTATGGTAGATAAGCTGACAAAATTAACCCATTTTCTTCCAATTAGGAAGGTATATTCAGCTAAGGGTTATACGAGATGACATAGCAAGGAAATAATAAGATTTCACAGGGTTTCCACATCTATTATCTCGGAAGGAGAAGTTCAACGTACAGCTAATCGCTGGAGATCGTTTCAGTAAGGATTGGGAACACATGTAAATCTTAGTATGACATTTCACCCTTCGATTAATGGATAGGCCCAGAGGGGATCCAGTAAATTATTGATGAAGTAAAGCTTAATCGAGGACAAGCTATCGATTAGAAGCCTAGAGTTGGCAAGAAAGAGATACATTGATCCTTCTCAGGTCATTTGTAGAATAGATAAAGCTGCCTATGTATGGGACCTACCGTACGATTTGAAAAAATACATTCGGTTTTCACAGATCAATGCTCCGCAAGAATGTAAACGACGCTCCTAGAATATTTCCCGTGGAGGAGGTCCACGTAAGAGGGAGCTATCCTATGAGGGGAAACGCATTTCCATCCGGGATCAGCAGATTAAATGGGTTGCGAACTAAGGACATATCTTCCGTCAAGGTATTGTGGCAGAATAAGAAACCTGAAGACATAACCTGGGAGGTTAAAGAGGATAGAAACACAGGTGTCCGTACCTATTCCCGATGTCTACAGATAATCCCCAGTCCTGGAACTCGTATATTAATTACTTGGATGAAAATGTATGTTATTCCAGTAGAAAGGAATCTCCTTACAATTTGTATGAAGTTTTAAGGGAAATGTTATTCAACATTTGGGGACAAATGTTCTAAAGAGGGGAAGGATGTTACATCCCGCACTCTCAAGCTCGGAATGTCTTCTTAAGTTCCTTAGACACTATTATGTGAGCCGGATAAGCTAAGACACTATCAAACAACTCTAAGGAAAGAAGATTGTGATACCTCGTGAGAAGGAAGGGTCATAAGAATCCGAAAGGAATTGGAGGCCAAGTAATGAGTCGTAGGACTCGATTTACCTACGTAAGCTACTAACTTGGAAGTCTTACATACTTAAACTATTGGAGTACATACCAATCTTGCGAAGCACGGATTACATAGGCTCTTAAAGTAAGACAAGATTACGAATCCACGAGGGAGGAAAAATATGATGATGTGGCAGCCCAGGAGGGTGACACGTGGTAGCACCTCAAGCAGGCAGGTGACCCACGTGCTTGGTGTCAAGTAGGTGACCCACCTTCTTGGGGGAGGTGGACCCCACTACCATGTGGTAGCACCCCATTGCCCGCATGGGTTAGGTGGCCCAATAAGGGCTTGACACATGTCACCCTTAGGGGATGACACGTGTCACTTCCTAAGGAACCATATATATATGTGTGTTAATGACTCTTAAGTCATTTCGAGTCCAAAAAAATCAGCCAAACATAGAGAGAAAATGTGAGAGGAAGAGAGTACTACGACAGCCATGGTTCAAGAAGAATTAAGGTAAGTTCTTCACTTTTCTTCCGTGAATTAATTATCTATGATGTTCCCTAAGTACTTGGATATGTACATATGTGTTTTATTATGTTTATGGAGCCAAAACTTCAGCTTTACAATTGGAAATTTGGAAGAAAAAGAAGAGAAAAACGTTAAAGGGGCAAGGAAGGAGGGCTAGGGGTTTGGCCCTTTTGGGGTAAGATTCCGGGTTTTGTTCCGTGAATTAATTATTTGAAGTGTACCTAAGTTGTATAATGGTGTTTAATAACATAAAAGTTCAATCTGGTGCAGCGAAGAAGTAACACAAACAACCCGCTCAATTTCAGCGCGTTGGGAGAAGTTCTGAGTTGCGCTTTGACAATTTTGGCTAAATTCGGGTAAGGTAAGGTTTCTCCTTTCAATTTGGACTTTATGGTGTTGTTATGGAGTGTATTATACACCTTGTGTGTGGCTGGAAACGTGAAAACAGTATAGAAATGCTTGGCGTTGAAGACAATCCAAATTGTAGTCGTTATAGTCGAATTGTCGTCGAAGTAAGGTGTTGTTCTTGTGAGTTGCTGCTGCAGGGGTGTGATGTGTTGTTGCAGGGCCTAAATATGTTCTAATGTGGGTTAGGGTGCTTCTGGTTGAAGCCACATGACCCCTCATTGCGTATAATTAAAAGTGTTACAAAATAAGGGCTAGACGCCCTATTGTGATATCATATTTTTGAATAAGTCGTTTGGAGTTTATGTTGTATATTGTGGGTGTGAATTGCTTAAACATATGATGCAGGTTGTTGTTGTTGGTTGGTTGTAGGTATTAGGGACCTAATCGGAAATTCGAATGGGGCACATTATAGGGTAGGTGCTGCCCAATTTTCGTTAACGCCTTAGCTAACTAAAGAACTAGTCGAGGAAACGACTAAGGAAATAGATTCCATTAATACTAAGGTGTAACCTAAGATGATGGAAAGTTAAGAAGGTTTGATATTCATATTACTTTCATGTTGAATAGTTTCAAAGGACGGCGAGGCAAACAGGATAAGGAATAATTCAGACAAGGTATGTGAAGCTTTCTTTTGGCATGTTTTTAGCATAAGTATATAAAGCCTATCTTGTTTCTTCTTTTGGCATGTATTCAAGTTAAGTAATGAATGATATGAGATTGAGGGTAAATCTACTCATAAATGCCAAAAGTAATTCCCGGTCCTCATTTACTTCTTCATGAAAGTACTCTTACAGTAATTGAACTAGGGCTTCTCAAGCCTTCCATACGTTAGGAAGTGATGAGTATGTAAGGCTATCCTTCCCTTCTCTTAGCATATCCTTGATAGAAGTGCAATATGTATATCTGCGTATGCAAGTGGGGATAATCCCATTCATAAGGCCCCGAGCATACCTCCTGATTCTTATCCACTGCTGAATACTAGGACGCCTACGATAGGTGAATTATTGTCTCTCAAACTCCTTTGGGATAGGAAGGGACAAACAGGTGAGGCCTACTCTTTCTTTCTTTTGACATGTATTAAAGAAAACGATACATGATACGAGCTCTAGAGTAATTCCATTCTTAAGCTCCGAATACGCTATATGTCTCATATTCACTCCTTGGTAGGAAAACTCTCATCGTAGTTGAGCTACCTTCCCTGAACCGTCTATATGTCGATTAATAGTGGGACTTAGAGCTCCTATTCCTAAGGATTCTGTGATGACAAATATCTATGATTCCCTTAAGCCGGTTGGCATTACCCTAAAATATGTCTATAATTCCAGAGACTTCACTTAATATAGCCCTAATGGCACTCAAAGGGCATTAGAGATGATTATTATCCTGATCCATGAACGATAGTTCAGTATGATTATCCTAGTGAGTCTCAAATAATGATCTACCTATATATGATGATTATGACACCGAGTCCCCTAAAGGGCCGGGTACGGTATATAATGATATGATAATAACATCGAGTCCCCTAAAGGGCCGGGTACGGTATATGATGATATGATAATAACACCGAGACCCCTAAAGGGCCGGGTATAGTATATGATGATATGATTATAACATCGAGTTCCCTAATGGGACGGGTACGGTATGTGATGATAACATCGAGTCCCTTAAAGGGCCGGGTACGGTATATAATGATATGAAGATAACACCGATTCCCTTAATGGGTCGGGTACGGTATGTGATGATATGATTATAACACCGAGTCCCCTAATGGGTTGGGTACGGTATGTGATGATATGATTATAACACCGAGACCCATACTGGGTCGGGTATAGTATGATATGTAATGATAGAGAGGCATGCATGTGAAAACATAATAATGTAATTGTAACATATGACACGACGCCGTATGCAATGACATGGTAACACCGAGTCCCCTAGCAGGCCGGATACAGTATATGAAGATGGTGTACATGCCCTTATGTTATAAGATGCAGGTATAGTGCCTTATTAACTGTTATATTGGTTCCCTACATCCTTATTTCAGTTGTTCTCTCAGTTATGATGCGTTATGCTTTATATAATCAATACATATATTATACTAACCCTCCTTTTCTTGGGGGGCTACGTTTCATGCCCGTAGGTATAGATGTCCATTCTGGAGATCCATCAGCTTAGGAGTTCCTCTCAGCTATGTCAGAACTGCTTCACTGTTCTGGAGCCTAATTTTTGATACTGGTCACTTAATATATATGTTTGTACATTCAAGGGTACGGCGGGGGCCCTGTCCCGCCATATGTTATTGTTACTATTCCTACAGGTCTATAGACATATGGATGTGGGATGTTTTTGAGTTCGTTTCGATTGTGCCTATACGGCATTTTGTGAATATAGTTATGTTACTGCAGCCTTGTCGGCTTGCACACCCTTATGTGCTATGAAATGAGTGAAAGAGGCCACACGTGCACAAAAAAGTTTTAACTCATTGGGGTTTTTGCGAGTAGTATCCCCTTGTTCATAGTTCAGTATGACTATAACTGATAGGTAGGTATACGGGGGTCCAGGTCGGACACCAGTCGCGGCCTACGGGGTTGGGTCGTGACAAAATTACATTAGAAGCAAGTGAAATAGACAATAAATAATAAAAATCACCTTCAACCAAGCTCAATAATGAAAGTATTTCTCCTTTACTGATTTGGAGAAATGAAGGAAGTAGACTTAGTGATCACCTTTCCGGTGAACTAAAGGTTGTCGGAGCGACATTACCGAAGAGATGATCTTTCATAGGAACTGAGTTCAATAGAACCCCCAACACCACAGAAGCAAGCCTAGTCTCACTATAGCGATCCCATCGGATCGAACAAAGTTATGCTAGAGCTTTCATACCCTAAATTAAGAGAGGCACAACTGGCATCCGATAGTTTTTTAGAAAAGAACTAGCCACTAAAATTGTAATGACCCTCCATGCCATTTTTATTTCAATGCATTCTTTTCATTGTTTAGAGCACTTCTAGAGAAACCGTAAGTCATTTATGACTTGTTAGCATTGATTGTTCGATTGTCTGATCATTCAGTTGAGTTTAATGCCCATTTCTATGTTTTGGAGCTTTTGAAATATGGATAGTTGACTTCGATCAAAACATTATCTAAATAGTCTCAAAATAAAAATTTTGATGGTTCCATCAGCCCTAAAAGGGTAATTTTAGGCTAGTGGCAGGGTCGGCTCGAGTCTTGAGACTTTTAGTGTGAGTTTGTGCCATTAGGCATTTTAAATTTTAAGCTTTGGCCTAAGTTTGACGTTGGTCAAACTTCTAGGAAAATGTGCTCGAATGAGAATCCTATCAGTGCAGTTCGCTCCAAAAAATTGATTTTGGTCTTGAACAATCCTTCATGTACTTCCTAGGGCTTTAGGTCTAATTACGAGCCACCTTTTGAAATTTGGTTAAAATGGAACTTGAGTGTGGAACCCACTTCTCATCGAGATGACTTTAGAAATTTTAACTTTGTTGTTGAGTCCAAAATGTTGAATTTTATGGGGTAACATTTTCACGACCCAACCCCGTAGGTCACGACTGGGGTCCGACCTAGACCCCCCATATACATATCTATCAGTTGTGGTCACATCGAATTATAAACATGCAATTTATACAAGTCAAGTGTAGTCAAATCAGACTACCATAACATGAGACGTACATGAGAACCCCCCATAGGTCATAACATTTCGTATATCTGTAGCCTCTTTCATTCGTATCCTAACGTGAAAGGGCACGCAGGCCGATAAGGCTGCCATAACATAACCACGTGTATAATATATCATATAGACCCAGCTGAACCAAACTGACATATACAACCCACATATACATGTCTGCAGACCTCTAAACATTTTAACGACAACATATGACGGGACAGGGCCCCCGCCGTACCCCTAAATAGACAAAACAATTTTATACATCCATGGTTCGTATCAATAACTAGGCTCCGATACAATGGAGCCTCTTCCAACTGAGCTTGAATGGAATCCTAAGCTGACGGACTCCCAAAACCTGTACCTATACCTGCGGGCATGAAATGTAACCCCCGGAAGAAAGGGGGTCAGTACGACATATGTACTGAATATGTAAAACGTAACATAATACACTGGAGGTATATTCGAAATAGAGAAGCAGGGGAACAAATTATAAAATTGGAGATATGTACCTGTACTCTGTAAATCACAAAAGCATGCATGCTCAATTTATACAATATAGTCAGCCCTTTCAGGGGTCGGGTGAATCACATATGTAGAACCATCACAGGCCCGGCGCCATAACTACCTTATTACAACACATCATCATATATATATACATACGTACCCGGCCCTCTAGTGAGGGGCTCGGTGGACAATACAGTGAATTGTGCACGATAACGTACCCGGCCTGGGACTCGGTGAAAGAAGGGTTACAGTATACACGAGTAGAGTAGTGAGTAACTATATGCAATTTGAATCATTATTAGAGACTCGACAGAATAAGAAAGTTAAGCTTTTGCCTGAGGACCCGAGTAGTGGTGTAGTCATTTCGAGTGTCCTCTAAATGCCATTATGGGCTGTCTCAATTGTAATCTCGGGGACCCTAGATATGTATTCACATAGGGCCAAATCGTTTATGGAATCAGAAACACTTGTTACCTTATAGTCTTTAGGACGTAGAGCCTGTACATTTATTACCTCTTTAACGTATAAAAGTTTCCAGGGAAATAGTTCAACTACTATAGAAGTTCAATATTCAGAAGTAAATAAGAGATGTTTAAGAATGGAGTTACCCCAAAGCTCAGATCATATTAAACTTACAACTAAGACAAAGACATGCCCAAAAGAAGAAAGAGAATAAGCTCTATATAGTCTGTACTTTCCTTCAGGTGATCTTCATATACATATTTCGTACCCGGCCCATCATGGGGCTCGGTGAACCACTATGGCATCATAATCTCATTTTCGTACCAAAAACATATCTAGGGAAATGAGAGATAGCTTTCCGCACACTACTATTTAACACGTAGAAGCCTTACTAGACAATACTCAATCCTTACAAAAACATGCCCAAAAGAAGAAAGAGAATAAGCTCTATATAGTCTGTACTTTCCTTTAGGTGATCTTCATATACATATTTTGTACCCGGCCCATCATGGGGCTCGGTAAACCACTATGGCATCATAATCTCATTTTTGTACCAAACACATATCAAGGGAAATAAGAGATAGCTTTCCGCACACTACTATTTAACACGTAGAAGCCTTACTAGACAATACTCAATCCTTACAAAAATTCCAATACTAAGCAGGGGATAGGGGTTATGAGGCATACTTGGAGTTTTGGGAATGGAATTATCCCCACATTACACATACAATTCACTGAAGGCTAAAGATTGCCAAAAGGAAAGAAAGATAGTTGTACGAACTTATACCAAAATATGCCAAGAGAAAGCTTTACATACCTCTTGTGAGTTATTCTTTATCCCGTTTGCCTCGTTATCCTCTGAACCTATTCAACCTAAAAGTAATACGAATATCAACCACTCTTAGCTTTCCGGCATCTTAAGTTACACCTTAGTATTCATGGAATCTATTTCCTTGTTCGTCTCTTCGACTAGTTCTTTAATTAAGTAAGGCGTTAACGAAAATTGAGCAGCACCTCCCCTATAATGTGCCCTATCCGAATTTCAAATTCCACTCCTGATACCTACAGCCAACCAACAAAACTAACCTGCAACATACGTTTAGGAAATTCACACCAACAATATACAACACAACCTCCAAATGACTCGCTCGAAATTACGATATCAAAATAGGGCGTCTAGCCTTTATTTTATAACCCTATTAATTATACGAAACAACGGGTCGTGTGGCTGAAACCAGCAACACCCACACCCCTTTTTGAATATATTTACGCCCTGAAAAAGCCCCCACACACCTGAAACAGCACACCACAAGCCCAACACTTCACTTTGACGACAATTTAACTATAGCGACTACAATTTGGATTGTCTCCAACGTCAAGCATTCCTATACCATTTTTACGTTTCCAGCCACACAAAAGGCATATAAAACACTCCATAAAAACACCATAAATTCCAAATTAAAAAGAGAAACCTTACCTTACCCGAAATAGGCCACAATCTGCCATGACGCGCCTCAGAACTTCTCTAGACGCGCTGAAATTATGTGGACTGTTTGTATGACTTCCTCGCTGCCCCAAATTGGAATTTCTAATTATTAAACATCGTTATATAACTGCGGGATACCATAATTAATTAATTTACGGAATGAAACTCGGAGGCTTACCTCCAATGGGCCTAACCCGTAGCCCCTCTTTTCTTGCCTCCAACGTTTTCCTCTTCTTTCTTTCACTTTTCTAGACGTAAAGATGAAGAGATGGTTCTGTAGATGTAGTAAGATACATATATACATATCCACATGGTTGAGGAACATCGTAGATAATTAATTCACGGAGGAAAATTGGAAAACTTACCTCAAACTTTTCAAACCATGGCTGCCTCTTCCTCTCACGTTTTCTCTCTGTGTTCTTGGCTGATTTTGGATAAAGAACAAGTGAAGAGTCACATAGTGCATATATATGAGGTGACACGTGTCAGCCCTTAAGGGTGACATGTGTCAAGCCCTTATTGGGTCACCTCCACCATGCTGCCAATAGGGTGCTGCTGTTATACCCCACACTTTTAAACTCGAAATGTCTCCTAAGTTCCTTAGACATTATCATGTGAGCCGTATATGCTCCGACACTATCAAACGACTCTAAGGAAGGGACAATGTGATACCCCATAGTAGAGAAGGTTGGAAATAGAGTCATAAGAATCCAAAAGGAATTGGAGGCCAAGTAATAAGTCGTAGGACTCGATTTACCTACGTAAGCTACTAACTTGGAAGTATTACATACTTAAGCTATTGGAATATGTACTAAGCTTGCGTAGCATGGATTACATAGGCTCTTAAAATAAGACGACATTACAAACCCACGAGGGAGGAAAAAAGTGACACGTGGCAGTCTAGGAAGGTGACACGTGGCATCACCTCAAGCAGGCAGGTGACCCACCTGCTTGGGGTCAAGTAGGTGACCCACCTACTTGGGGGGAGGTGGACCCCACTGCCATGTGGCAGCATGTATGTGTTGGCCCAATGGGGGCCGAACACGTGTCACCCTTAGGGGCTGACACGTGTCACCCCCTAAGGCAACATATATCTACATGTATTGTGACTAAGGACTTCATTTGTTGTCCAAAAATCAGCCAAAACATAGAGAGAAAACGTGAGAGGAAAGGTAGCCATGGCTTTGGAAAGTTAAAGGTAAGTTTCTCAATTTTTCTCCATGAATTAATTATTTATGGTATTCCTCAACCCTGTGAAGATGTATATATGTATTATACGACAGCTACGGAACCATCTCTTCATCTCTACATCTAGAAAAGTGAAAGAAAGAAGAGGAAAAATGTTGGAGGCAAGAGAGGAGGGGCTACGGATTCAGCGAGGAAGTCGTACAAACAGAAGGACGAGTTGCGATTTGACAATTTTGGCCAATTTCGGGTAAGGTAAGGTTTATCCTTTTAATTTGGACTATATGGTGTTGTTATGTAGTGTGTTAAAAGCCCTATAGGTGGCTGTAAATGTGAAAATGGCATAGAAAAACTTGACGTTCGGAATAAACTAAATTGGAGTCGCTATAGTTGAATTGTCGTCAAAATAAAGTATTGCTCTTTTGAGGTGCTGATGCAGGGGTGTGGCTTGTTGTTGCAGGATATAAATATGTTTTAAATGAGGTGGGGTCGCTGCTGGTTTCAGCCACATGACCCCCCACTTTGTACGGTTAAAGGTTTTGCAAAATGGAAACTAGAAACCCAATTTTGATATTGTATTTTTGAGCGAGTCGTTTGGAGTTTATGTTGTATATTGTTGGTGTGAATTGAGTAAACATATATTGCAGGTTGTTTTTGTTGGTTGTATGTAGTTTTTAGGGATCTAATTGGAAATTTGGATAGGGCACATTATAAGGGAGGTGCTGCCCAATTTTCGTTAACGCCTTAATTAATTCAAGAACTAGTCGAAGAGATGAACAAGGAAATAGATTCTATAAATACTAAGGTGCAACCTAAGATGCTGGAAAGTCAAAAGTGGTTGATATTCGTATTACTTCTAGGATGAATAGGTTCAAAGGACGACAAGGCGAATGTGATGAAGAGTGACTCGTATGAGGTATGTGAAGCTTTCTTTTGGCGTGTTTTGGAATAAGTACGTAGAGCTATCTTTCATTTCTTTTGGCATGTCTTAGATGTAAGTTATGAATGATATGTATGTGATATTTGGGATTCAATCCATTCGTAAAGCCCTGAATATAAATCGAAACTCTCATTTACTTTTGATGTTAGAACTCCTGCAATAGCTGGGTTGTTGCCTTTAAGTGTTCTATGTGATAAAAAGTAGTACATGTAAAGTCTATCTCTTCTTTCCTTTAGAATGACTTAATTTTAAGTAAAATGATATATGATATGGGTTTAGAGGTAACTCCATTTATGAGCTCTGAGTGTAACTCGTGACTTGTAGTCACTTTTGAACATCTAGAGTCTGAAAGTAGTCAAACTACTATTCTCAAGCCTGCTATATAATAAATAGTACCAGCTCCTCTTTTTAAAGGCTCTAAAATGATAAATGCCTTTGATTGAATAAGTTGAGTCTTTGACTAGATAAATTGTGTTTCTAATTGCATAAACTATATTTCTGATTGCATAAATTGTGTGGCATTATCATGATGCATGTCTGTGATCCCCGAAGCCCCAACTGATGTAAGCCCTAATGACATCTAAAGGGGTACCTCGGATAATTACTTCCCTGGTCTTCAGGTGACGGTTCACTTGACTGTTTCATCGAGTCTCAAATAATGACTTAGTGGCATATGATTTCTCACTACTCTACTCATGCATACTGTAACCCATCCTTCCTCGAGTCCCACAATGGGCTGGGAATGTTATCGTGCATAGTTTTACTACTTCTTTCACCGCATCCCAGGCCGGATGTGTACAGTTCCATACACGAGGAGATGATTCCGTACCTGAGGTGTGATATATATTATATGTTATAACGATACGATAATTCACCGAGTCCTGGGTCGGCTGTAATATGATGGTATATGTGGCGAAATAAGGAAGGAACACCGAGTCCCTCCTTAGAAGGCCGGATACAGTATGTATATTATAAAGGTACGCTATAGACGTACACCACTCCATTCATCGAGTCCCTCACTAAAGGGGCTGGATATTTTATGTAGGCATGTATATGAGATTAGAGAGATATATTTGTGACCCCGAGCCCTGCAGTGAACCGGGTGTAATACAATGACATACATAATAAGATTATACCGTGTACGAGGATATGACACCGTATGCGATGATATGATGAAATGAAATGCATGATGGTACGATGACATGTGAATATGAGGAAATGATTATGACACCGAGTTCACTAGCGGGCTGGGCATAACATATGATGATGTGTATGATTACGTGTCCTAAGGTGCAAGCACAATAATTTGTTAATTGTTATACTTGTCCCCTGTATCCCTACTTCAGTTATGGTCTCAGTTATGTGTTGTTATGCTTCATATACTCAGTATATATATCGTACTGACCCCCCATACTCCGGAGGGCTGCGTTTCATATCCGCAAGTATAGATATTCATTTTGGAGATCCGTCAGCTTAAGAGTTCCTCTCAGCCATGTTGGAAGTGCTCCACTATTCTGGAGCCTAAATTTTGATACCGGTCATGTAATATGCATATATTTGTATATTCAGGAGTACGGCGGGGGCCCTTACCCGCCATATGATGCAGTTATCACTCTTAGAGGTCTGTAGACAAGTTTATGTGGGTTATTTATAAGTTCATTTCAATTGTGCTCATATGACTTATTGCAAATATTTTTGTGGTATGGCAGCCTCATCGGCTCGCGTTCCCTTTCCTGTTATGATATAGGTGAATGAGGCTACAGGTTTATGGAAAATTTCTTTGACCCATTAGAGTTGTGTATAGTATTACCTCACACACGGTTCAACTTAAGTTTAGCTGGTAGATACGCATATGGGGGTCCAAGTCGGACCCCAGTCGCAGCCTATTGGGTTGGGTCGTGACAGAAGTGGTATTAGAGCAGTTCATCCTTGGAGTGTCTGCAGACCGTGTCTAGTAGAGTCTTGATTATTGATGTGTTGCGCGCCACATCTATAAACAGGAAGCTACAGGGCATTTAGGATGTTACCTTTCTTTCACATCTAAGATCGTGCTATAGATCCGAGTCATAGGAAAATTCCTTATACTAACCTTGGATCCTAACAGAATACGATACCAACAGAAGGAGGTAATTGACAACATGGAACATTACGAAGCACGCAGGTAAGTAAGTAAAGACACGGAAGATATCCGTTGTGCAAGGTATTGAACTAATATTGAAATGTAAAGTTGAAACCTGAAAGGAAGGCAAACAAAAAGTGCAATAGACGTAGTTTGAAGTTGGACATATGAGGTAAGTCCAGTATTTTTATATTATTGTTGACTTTGAAAGCTCTGTGTGGCTGCGATAGGAGATGACATTGAAAGCCCTGTGCGGCTGTGATATGAATATGTATATATATGTGTTGGCCTTGTGAGGCATTGTTGGTATTTTCTGCGTGTAGTTTATGGGATAGTATGAAGTGTAGAGGAAACTCCACCGAAATTTTCCCAAAACGGGAAAAAGGAAATGAAACATAAAATTTTGAGATGTTTGAGAAATTGATACCAAGTACCCCTACTGTGCTTAACTAAAGCTGTAAGAGGTATCCTTCAGGTCGCCGATAAGGGGCACCCTTTTCACTAGAAGAATTTTATTTCGGAGGAACAAAAGCTTATTTAAGTAGTAAAATTTAGACTACGGTATCTCCAACCGTATTCATACTGTAGAAAAAGAAACAGAGGGCTCAGGGTGAAGTATGTCCCATGAATGAGTTTCACTCTTTTTGAAAGGTACCTAGCCCCAACTCCTAATTATAAATTAGATAAGTTGGTTATAACTTGAGGATAAACTTGGAAGGAGACCAGGTCGGGCAAGTATTAAAAGGAAAGTACTGTGATGTTTAAGAGGTTCTAATTTCTTCCAACAATGGTTGAAAAATGATTTACGATAACAGTTTATAGTTCTCCACCGACTAATTGGGGAAAGAACTTCTAATAGAAGTACCTCAAAGACATGTCAGGAACTGAATATGAATACGAACTAAAAGAGGGATATTGATATGTAAGTATGAATTGAACAGTGTGATACAAGTATACAGGGATAAAGTAAGACCGCTAATAAGGCGCCGTTGGTAGAGGCTAAATAAGTTAAAAACCGGCGTTGAGAACGCAGTAAAAGCATAGAGCTTAAGATATAGAAAAAAATGATGCATGTACACAATGTCGCCCCAAAAATAGTGGAACCCTTAAGGGACGAGGATGGCAAACTTAAGGAATAAATGACGCATCTCCTATTCGCCCCAAGAATCAAAGGATATAGGTTGGGATAAAGCTACTACTTCAAGAAAACCTTAAATAGTTATCGTCAGAATATTAGCACTGCCTAATTGGAATTGGAACGACTACAGGTGCTAAGTAATTCTTGAAAAAGGAAAAGTAGAAGGTGTCCTTGGACTAGTTGTTCCCTAGGTCACATTATTCAAGTACTGATTAGTAGACAAGACATCACATTAGATATGGAAAGGTTCTCGTCACTTCGTAATTTAATCAAGGCTCCGCACACGAATAGTCAGGTTATAAAAAAATACAGATAGACGGAGACATAATGCTGTATTAAGTAGATTGAGGAAAGAAATTGGATGAAATTATGATGGGATATGGAGATATAGAGCAAGGCATAAGTGGGTGAAAGTATAGGCACCCTCTAAAGGGGGAAAGTCAATGAGAAACTGGCAAAAGTAGAAGGAGGCAATTGATATGGTAATATATTTGAGATGGACTTCTAAAATTCAATAAAATATTTTGCCGAACCAAGTTAGAAAGGTCTGAAAGCCACCAATAATTGGATGGAAACTAGAATACTACATAAGTCAGCGTTAATAAGGTTGTGATGAGACCTTGAACAACATAACACTAGAAGGCGGCGGCATATAAAAACAAAAGGGTATAACCATGAAAGGATATCAACCAACTTAAGAGACATTACGAAGGATAATGACAGCCTGCTAGACCAAAATGACCAAAAAGGGACATGGTCGTGGTGGAACTAAAGACCTACCCCTATGCCGGTTGTAAGATAATAGAGGGAAGGACAAGGCGAAACATCAAGACTCGCCGGACAACGCTGAGGTAAATCTTGGGCTAAGTTGAGTGCCCCACACATTATGGCAGGGATTACAATAAAACGCGACACGAAGACTTCCTAGGGAGGTCACCCATCCCAATATTACTCTCGTCCCAGCCCGCTTAACTTCGAAATTCTGATGGAACTTAATGCATTAATGCTGGTATGATCAGGCGAGATGAAAGAATCTGAACTAGCGGTGGAGAAACGACACAAGATTATGTTCCTGGAGTACTATACGTTATGTGAGGGGTATGGTAAAAAGGATTTAAGCAAGACGATAAGAATTAGCTAACTGCTAACTGATAACGCACTCAAATGCCACAGCTCTTCAACATAGAACCAGTTAATGAGAGAAAAACCACAGAATGACTATATGGGCCAGTGGGCGAGGGAATTTCGACACCACTTGGCAGCCAACTCTGAGGGCGAGAAAAAGCAAAACCCAAAAGGTAAGGTTACCAGCTAATGTAAGTTACGGATGACAAGAAGTGATACCCAAGGTCGAAAATTCCATTGTATGACCAGGATTACAAGCCTCACTTTGCACTCTAGCGCCAGATGATGCTGGAGGGAATGTTACTTGTGGATTAACGATATTACCCCTTGCTCCTTCGATAAAAGGCTACCTACTCAACCGGGAAGGTGTAAAATTGTAGGGTAAATGAGTGGTAGGACCTTACGGAGTCCCCACAGCATTATCCATCTTCATTACTATTTTCCAATTCTGACAAGGCTTTTTCAAGTCTTTTCTTTAGATCACTCAGAAATATATGTTTTATAATTTATTCATAATTTTCTTAAGAACTTACTATTACTATTCATTTATCATATTGCATAATATAATCAAAGGCATATCTCCTAAATGAATAATCATCAGTATACTGTCAATAGCGTTAATTTGTCTATCTCTAAGGTAGAAAATGATTTGCAAAACTGGTCTATTCCTAAAGAACCTTTAGAAAAGATTTACCAATTAGGTAATTTTTCACTTTTTAAAAAATATAATATTAAGACGTGTGAGTCTACTATTGCTATTAATAATTGCCTTGAAACTATCAAGCTATTAATTGCTAATGATATCTATAGATACCAGAAGGAGTTTAAGTTCCTTCATATTGGTCTTGTTCAAGTAGCTGTTAAACCTCTTTTCCGTAAAGGTCTGAACATCCCTATTTGTCTACTGCTTAGAGATGATAGGCTGCTCAACTTTGATGACTCTCTGTTAGGAGTCTTAGAAAGTAACCTCGCTAATGGCCCGGTATACTTTAATTGTTATCCCAATTTCTCGGTCGATATCCATGATCCAAACATTATGGATACCTTGACACTTAATGTCAAAACCAAGAATATGAATAGTAAAGCCGACACCAGAGAAATAGCTGTAATATATAGGGTATATTACAAGCTTATGAAAACCACTATAGCCCCTAAGGCTATATCTACTAGTGTCAAAGGAGTCACCATGCTCATGGAAGCAAACCAAGAGCACAGTACTACCTTCGTCCCCAGGCTTCTAAAATGGGACGATATCTTAACTGACGAAGAATGGAAATTTGATTCCATTACCAGTCCTTTACCTATTCAACCTGATAGATCTCAAATCGACCAAGTTATTCAATTTCCTGATGGATCTATTAACCTTAAGTTTTTAAGATCCAATTCTTACGGTCAAGCTTCTTCAAGTAGAAGAATGTCTTCGGCCAGACCTTCTTCCTTTTGCCCCCGGGAGAAAAGAGAAGATTCTACCAGTGAACCTATTGAACAGGGAAAAGTCCATGGAGTAGACTTCTCTGGAACGATCCCTAAAGTCTATTATGAAACGAACCCTACTAGTCCAACTCTTAGCGACATGAAACCAGATCATAAGAGAAAAGACTCCATAGGTGTCCTAACCTCAGATGATACCTTTGTACCTGACAAAAGGAAGATTAACAAATGGTGGAAACTTCCTACTATATAAAGGATCGTAGATACAGTAAGCAAAAACGTAAATACAACAGAGTGAACTTACTAGAATAACAGAGCTGAATGATTTATTGATGAAGCGGAAGCTTTACAAACATGATTACAGATGAACAAAGCTAAGAGAAATTTTTGTCGTGTAAATTTTCTGATGCCTTGTAATGAAAGCTAGATTTTCTAATTTAGGAAAGTCTTCCCTAGAAAATTCTGGAATCTTAAATATGGGGTTAGTCTCAATTTGAGGATTATTGTAAGAAGTACTAGGTTTATTTCCTATCTGGGAGATTCCTTTGTAACTGCTACTTTTGGATTCTTCTATCTATTTTGATACTATGTGAAGAACCTGATTGGTGTAGTTATTTTGCTCGTAAATGTTGTTGATATCAGCCCCTGTGAGGAGAGAGGTGTCCTTTTCAATGGGTTTTTTGAAAGGAGAAGCTTTGAGGATATTTTTCCTATAGGGAATACTAAGTCCTTCTAGAGGAGGAGTAACACTTTCTATCACCTGTTCTCTAGTGTACCACTTGTTAACTAAGACTTGGAGGGATGATTTGGTGTCATCTATTTGTCCCGAATGTTCAAACCACTTAAAAAAATTCAATTTCAGTCTTGAATCTTTCCATGTCTTTAAGGCATCAGAAAATTTACACGACAAAAATTTCTCTTAGCTTTGTTCATCTGTAATCATATTTGTAAAGCTTCCGCTTCATCAATAAATCATTCAGCTCTGTTATTCTAGTAAGTTCACTCTGTTGTATTTACGTTTTTGCTTACTGTATCTACGATCCTTTATATGGTAGGAAGTTTCCACCATTTGTTAATCTTCCTTTTGTCAGGTACAAAGGTATCATCTGAGGTTAGGACACCTATGGAGTCTTTTCTCTTATGATCTGGTTTCATGTCGCTAAGAGTTGGACTAGTAGGGGTCGTTTCATAATAGACTTTAGGGATGGTTCCAGAGAAGTCTACTCCATGGACTTTTCCCTGTTCAATAGGTTCACTGGTAGAATCTTCTCTTTCCTCCCAGGGGCAAAAGGAAGAAGGTCTGGCCGAAGACATTCTTCTACTTGAAGAAGCTTGACTGTAAGAATTGGATCTTAAAAACTTAAGGTTAATAGATCCATCAGGAAATTGAATAACTTGGTCGATTTGAGATCTATCAGGTTGAATAGGTAAAGGACTGGTAATGGAATCAAATTTCCATTCTTCGTCAGTTAAGATATCGTCCCATTTTAGAAGCCTGGGGACGAAGGTAGTACTGTGCTCTTGGTTTGCTTCCATGAGCATGGTGACTCCTTTGACACTAGTAGATATATCCTTAGGGGCTATAGTGGTTTTCATAAGCTTGTAATATACCCTATATATTACAGCTATTTCTCTGGTGTCGGCTTTACTATTCATATTCTTGGTTTTGACATTAAGTGTCAAGGTATCCATAATGTTTGGATCATGGATATCGACCGAGAAATTGGGATAACAATTAAAGTATACCGGGCCATTAGCGAGGTTACTTTCTAAGACTCCTAACAGAGAGTCATCAAAGTTGAGCAGCCTATCATCTCTAAGCAGTAGACAAATAGGGATGTTCAGACCTTTACGGAAAAGAGGTTTAACAGCTACTTGAACAAGACCAATATGAAGGAACTTAAACTCCTTCTGGTATCTATAGATATCATTAGCAATTAATAGCTTGATAGTTTCAAGGCAATTATTAATAGCAACAGTAGACTCACACGTCTTAATATTATATTTTTTTAAAAGTGAAAAATTACCTAATTGGTAAATCTTTTCTAAAGGTTCTTTAGGAATAGACCAGTTTTGCAAATCATTTTCTACCTTAGAGATAGACAAATTAACGCTATTGACAGTATACTGATGATTATTCATTTAGGAGATATGCCTTTGATTATATTATGCAATATGATAAATGAATAGTAATAGTAAGTTCTTAAGAAAATTATGAATAAATTATAAAACATATATTTTTGAGTCTAAAAGCATAATTATGGAATTATAACAAGGATATTAAATTAAAGATCTTGGATTTTACAAGAGTTCAGTCAAACAAACTACCTTACAGTCTAAAACACCTAACGTCGGCTAAACGACTGTCTGTCGGCATCGGAACTATTTGACAAGATCTCTTCACCTCACTTTAATTACCAGAAATAATTTCCATACATATGAATTTAGACTAAGAGACTTATGTATTATAATTGAGACATAATAATACTAAGAAGTTTATTACTACAAATTTATCAAAGCATAAATATAATCTAGGCAAAGATTATTTAGCTATGCATGGCTAGTAAATACAGCAACATGGCTCTGATACCATATAAAGGATCGTAGATACAATAAGCAAAAACGTAAATACAACAGAGTGAACTTACTAGAATAACAGAGCTGAATGATTTATTGATGAAGCGGAAGCTTTACAAACATGATTACAGATGAACAAAGCTAAGAGAAATTTTTGTCGTGTAAATTTTCTGATGCCTTGTAATGAAATGATACAAGTCTTTATATAGACTAGAAGAGATAATGGGAATCTAAAAAGGACTGTCTGTCGGCATCGGAACTATTTGACAAGATCTCTTCACCTCACTTTAATTACCAGAAATAATTTCCTTGTTATAATTCCATAATTATGCTTTTAGACTCAGAAATATATGTTTTATAATTTATTCATAATTTTCTTAAGAACATACTATTACTATTCATTTATCATATTGCATAATATAATCAAAGGCATATCTCCTAAATGAATAATCATCAGTATACTGTCAATAGCATTAATTTGTCTATCTCTAAGGTAGAAAATGATTTGCAAAACTGGTCTATTCCTAAAGAACCTTTAGAAAAGATTTACCAATTAGGTAATTTTTCACTTTTTAAAAAATATAATATTAAGACGTGTGAGTCTACTGTTGCTATTAATAATTGCCTTGAAACTATCAAGCTATTAATTGCTAATGATATCTATAGATACCAGAAGGAGTTTAAGTTCCTTCATATTGGTCTTGTTCAAGTAGCTGTTAAACCTCTTTTCCGTAAAGGTCTGAACATCCCTATTTGTCTACTGCTTAGAGATGATAGGCTGCTCAACTTTGATGACTCTCTGTTAGGAGTCTTAGAAAGTAACCTCGCTAATGGCCCGGTATACTTTAATTGTTATCCCAATTTCTCGGTCGATATCCATGATCCAAACATTATGGATACCTTGACACTTAATGTCAAAACCAAGAATATGAATAGTAAAGCCGACACCAGAGAAATAGCTGTAATATATAGGGTATATTACAAGCTTATGAAAACCACTATAGCCCCTAAGGCTATATCTACTAGTGTCAAAGGAGTCACCGTGCTCATGGAAGCAAACCAAGAGCACAGTACTACCTTCGTCCCCAGGCTTCTAAAATGGGACGATATCTTAACTGACGAAGAATGGAAATTTGATTCCATTACCAGTCCTTTACCTATTCAACCTAATAGATCTCAAATCGACCAAGTTATTCAATTTCCTGATGGATCTATTAACCTTAAGTTTTTAAGATCCAATTCTTACAGTCAAGCTTCTTCAAGTAGAAGAATGTCTTCGGCCAGACCTTCTTCCTTTTGCCCCCGGGAGAAAAGAGAAGATTCTACCAGTGAACCTATTGAACAGGGAAAAGTCCATGGAGTAGACTTCTCTGGAACCATCCCTAAAGTCTATTATGAAACGAACCCTACTAGTCCAACTCTTAGCGACATGAAACCAGATCATAAGAGAAAAGACTCCATAGGTGTCCTAACCTCAGATGATACCTTTGTACCTGACAAAAGGAAGATTAACAAATGGTGGAAACTTCCTAAACACCAAAAGAGTATTGACTGGTACAAAGCCACTTATTCCTTAGAACAAAGAACCTCTTTTAGAGATAAATGGTAGGGTCGTGACAAAAGTGGTATCAGAGCAGTTCGTCCTCGGAGTATTTGTAGACCGTGTCTAGTAGAGTCTTGGTTATCGATGTGTTGTGCACCACATCTATAAACAGGAAGCTACAGGGCATTTAGGATGTTACCTTTCTTTCACATCTAAGATCGTGCTATAGATCCGAGTCATAGGAAAATTCCTTATACTAACCTTGGATCTTAACAGAAGGACGATACCAACATAAGGAGGTAATTGACGACATGGGACATTACGAAGCACGCAGGTAAGTAAAGTAAAGGTACAGAAGATATCCATTGGGTAAGATAATGAACTAATATTGAAATTTAAAGTTTGAAACCTGAAAGGAAGGCAAATAGAAAGTGCAATAGATGCAGTTTGAAATTAGACATACGAGGTAAGTCCAGTATTTTTATAATATTATTAATATTGAAAGCCCCGTGTGGCTGCGGTGTAAGATGATATTGAAAGCCCTGTGCGGCTGTGATTGGATATGAATATATATATATGTGTGTTGGCCCTTTGAGGCATTGTTGGTATTTTCTGCGTGCAGGTTGTGGGATAGTAAGAAGTATAGAGGAAACTCTGCCGAAATTTTCCCAAGACAAGAAAAAGAAATGAAAGATAGACTTTTAGTATGCCTTAAAACTTGATATCAAGTACCCCTATTATGTTTAACTAAAGCTGTAAGAGATACTCTTCATGTCATCGATGAGGAACACCCTCTTTACTTGGGGATGTTTAAATATGAATTAAACAGTGTGATACGAGTATGCAGAGATAAAGTGGGACCAATAATAAGGCGCACTTAGTATGCGTTGACTAAGTTAAAAGTCTGCGTTGAGAACACAGTAAAAGCATAGAGCTCAAGATACAAAAAAAAATGCCGCGTGTATACAACGTCGCCCCAAAAATAGTGGAACCCTTAAGGGATGAAGATGGAAAACTTAAGGAATAAATGGCGCAACTTCTATTCGTCCCAAGAAACAAGGGATATAGGTTGGGAAAGCCACTACTCCAAGAGAATCATGGACAATGAATATCGAAATACAAATGTGGCCTAGTTGAAAGGAAATTTAGGACGGCTACAAGGGTATATCAACTTTTATAAGGATAAGTAGAATGTGGCCTTGGGCAAGTTATTTCATGGGTCCCATTATTCAAGTACAGAGTAACAGACGAGATGTCGCACTATGTATGAAAAGGTTCTCATCGTTTCATAATTTAGACAATATTTCGTACGCGGATAACCAGGTTGTAAAACAAAATACAGGAAGACGGGGACCTGATGCAGTACCATGTAGATTGGAGAAAGAGATTGGGTAAAATCGAGACTAGACATAGAGACATAGAGCAAGCTACAGGCAGATGAAAGTACGAGTACCCTCCAAAGAGGGGAAGTTAATGAGAAAATGGCAAAAGTAGGAGGAGGCAATTGATATGGCAATATATTTGAGATGGACTTCTAAACTTCAATAAAATATTTTGCCGAACCAAGTTAGAAATGTCCGGAAGCCACCAATAATTGGATGGAAACTAGAATGCTACATAAGAAAGCATTAATAAGGTTGTGATGAGACCTTGAACAACACAACACTAGAAGGCGGCGGCGTATAAAAACAAAAAGGTGTAACCATGAAAGGATATCGACCAACTCAAGAGACATTACGAAGGATAATGACAGCCTGCTAGACCAAAATGACCAAAAAGGGACATAGTCGTGGTGGAACTAAAGATCTACCCCAATGACGGTTGCAAAATAATAGAGGGAAGAACAAGGCGAAACATAAAGACTCGCGAGACAACGCTGAGGTAAATTTGGAGCTAAGTTGAGTGCCCTGCACATTATGACAAAGATTACAATGAAATGCGACACGAAGACTTCCCAGGGAGGTCACCCATCCCAGTATTACTCTCGCCCCAACATACTTAACTTCGAAATTCTGATGGAACTTAATGCATTAGTGCTGGTATGATCGCACGAGATGGAAGAATTTGAACTAGCGACGGAGAAACGACATAAGATTATGTTCTTGGAGTACTATATGTTACGTGCGGGGGTATTGTAAAAAAGATTTAAGCAAGATAAGAAGGATTAGCTAACTGCTAACTGACGACACACTCAAATGCCACACCTCTTCAACATTGAACTAGTTAGTGAGAGGAAAACCACAGAATGACTATATGGGCCAGTGGGCGAGGGAATTTCAACACCACTTGGCAGCAAACTCTGAGGGCGAGAAACAGCAAAACCCAAAAGGTAAGGGTACCAGCGGATGTAAGTTACGGATGACAGGAAGTGATACCCAAGGTCGAAAATTCCACTGTATGACTAGGATTACAAGACGCACTTTGCACTCCAGCGCCAGATGACACTGGAGTGAATGTTACTTGTGGATTAACGATATTAGCCCCTACTCCTTTGATAAAAGGCTACCTACTCAGCCAGGAAGGTGTAAAATTGTAGGGTAAAGGAGTGGTAGGACCTTACGGAGTCCCCACAGCTATATTCCCAGGTGAAGGAGCCCAAGTTACAATTAACTACCGAGAGATGCAAATATAGGTTAAGCCAAACTACCGAGATGGAATTAGTACTACGGGTGAGGTAAGACATAGACAGGATTGGACCAAAGATCTACCCCAACATCAAATGTAGTATAAGGGAGAAAAAGGCAAGGTAAGACATGAGAACTAACGAGGTAGCGCTGGGATATTTCTTGTACCCTCTCATAAACTTGTAAAGGTAAATAATGACACAAGATAATGGGTCTAGAGGATTACAAGCGGGGGTAAGGGATATTGTGAAAGAGTTTAAATGAAACTGGCAGAACTAGCCGGTTACTACAGGATGGCGAGTATATATGCCAAAATTCTTTCAGAATTATACCAGATCATTCTAGACAAAGCATAGAACGACTATGAGAGCCATTATATGAGGGGACTGCAACATTATTCAGTAGCCAACCCTAAGGATGGGAAAAAGGGGAACCCAAAAGATAGAGTGCTAGTTAAGGTTCTGAAAAGAGTTAAGAAGGACTATACGAGGATAATGGTTCCCAAATTATCAACATCGTTATGAACCTATTTTATACTCTGTAAGAATAGGGTTCTATACGGGTTATTGCGAGTAGGCTAACGAATCAGCCCATTTACTTTCAAGCAAGAGCACCTATGCAGCTGAAATTAGGTGGAGTTATAGAACATGGAGGTAGTAAGGTTCCGTGAGGTTTCCCCAGCTAATATCTTAGATAAAAGGACTTCAATTATGATTAACATTTGGACATCAGTCCAAGAAGAGATCGGGAACACAGGTAGATCTTAGTACCCCAGTTTTTCCCTCGAGCTGCTGAAAAGACTAAGCATACTTCAGACGTTAGAAGGAATATTACGGCCTATATGGTTGGCTTTAAGAGTAACTGAGACGACCATCCACCACTTATTGAGTTTGCCTACGAGAAGGGCTACCGTTCCAGTATCCAGATGACCCCCTACAAGATGTTGTAAGGCAGGGCGTATAAATCCCCCTATTGGGGAAAAGACTAAGCTGGTAGGCCAAACAGGATTAAGCAAACTATTGACTAACAACCCAGAGTCGGCAGAAATGATATACAAATAATCGACATCGACATTCAGAGTTCAAATTGATGATTGGATGTTCAAAACGGAGTCACCCAAAAAGGGAACTTAACCCAAAATATATTAGACTGTATCAAGTTACTCATAAGGTGGGCAACGTGGCTGGTAAATTGAGCTTACCACCTCATTTGGAAACTATACGCCTAGTCCATCAGATAGGAATGCTTTGCAAGGTTACTGACAAGCCACCCAGGGTATATTCCATAGATGATGTCCAGGAGATGGAATCCTGTGAGGAAAAACCTATCGCCATCTTGGATTGGCAAGCTGACAGATTGTAGACTAAAGATGTGCCTTTCGTCAAGATGCGGTGGAAAAAACAAAACTAGGAAGAGAACAAGAAACACAAGTATTCGCACCTGTACCCGATGTTTGCAGGTAACCCCAACTCCTGAAACTTGTATATTAAGTGCCTGGGTAGAAGTATGTGTTATGGAAACAATAAAGAATCTCCCTACGATTTGTATAAGGTGCTAAGAGAAGTTTTGTCTAACATTCGGGGACGAATGTTCTAAAGGGAGGAAGGATGTTACACCCCACGCTTTTAAAACTAAGAATCTCTCATAAGTTCCTTGGACATTACCATGAGAGCTGAATATGCTACGACACTATCAAACGACCCTAAGGAAGGGAGAATGTGATACCCTATAGTAGAGAAGGTTGGAGATGGAGTCATAAGAAACCGAAAGGAATTGGAGTCCAAGTAATGAGTCGTAGGATCCGATTTACCTACGTAAGTTATTAATGTAAAAGTCTTATATACTTGAGCTACTGGAGGACATACCAAGCCTGCGTAGCACAGATTACATAGGCTCTTAAAATAAAGTGAGATGACGAACCTACGAGAGGGAGCAAAAACTAGTTTCCGAACATACGAAAGTGAAGCAAGCAGGTGACAAGCAAGCACCTCAAGCAAGCAGGTGACAAGCAAGCAGGTGACTCACCTGCCTGCTTGGGGGGGTGGACTCAGCTGCCATGTGGAGCGTGTGATAGGCCTCATGAACCTAGGTGGCGTCCTATGGGGCTGCCACGTGTCACCCCTAAGGGGCTGCCATGTGGCACCTTCTAAAGATATATATATATATATATATATATATATATATATATATATGTGTGTGTGTTATGTGATGTATAACTTCGGTTCTTATTCCAAAACTCCAGCAGCAAACAAAGGAAACCAAAAACCCTAAACTAGGGAGAAAAAGAGAGCGGCCAAGGGGAAAAAAATAGGTAAGTCCCGATTTCGCTTCGTAAATTAATTATATAGTGTATACCAAGATGATATGGATGTATTAGTAGTATAAAATCATGGCTTGGTGCAGCAAAAATCGGACAGCAAGCAGCCACGGCGTTCAAGTCGCGCTAGAAAAGTTTTGAGGCACAATTTTGGCTAGTTTTGGCCAATTTCGGGTAAGGTAAGACTTCTCCTTTAACTTTGGACTTTATTGTGTTTTTATAGAGTATATCATACACCTTTTAGGCTGCTGGAAGTGTAAGAAAGTCGTGGAAATATTCGACGTTCGAAATAAACTAAATTGGAGTCGCTATAGTTGAATTGCCGTCGAAATAAAGTATTGTTCTAGTGAGGTGCTGCTGCAGGGGTGTGGCTTGTTGTTGCAGGTTCTAAATATGTTCTAAATGAGGTGGGGTAGCTTCTGGTTTCAGCCACACGACCCCCCCGCTGCTTCGTATGGTTAAAGGTTTTGTAAAATGGAATCTAGAAACCCTATTTTGATATCGTATTTTTGAGCGAGTCGTTTGGAGTTTATGTTGTATATTGTTTGTGTGAATTGCATAAACATATGTTGCAGGTTGTTGTTGTTGGTTGGCTGTAGTGTTTAGGGATCTAATTGGAAATTTGGATAGGGCACATTATAGGGGAGGTGCTGCCTAATTTTCGTTAACGCCTTAATTAATTAAAGAACTAGTTGAGGAAACGAACAAGGAAATAGATTCCATAAATACTAAGGTGAAACCTAAGATGCTGCAAAGTCAAGAGTTGTTGATATTCGTATTACTTCCAAGATGAATAGGTTCAAAGGACGATGAGGCGAACGTGACAAAGAGTGACTCGTACGATGTATGTGAAGCCTTCTTTTGGCGTGTTTTGGAATAAGTACGTAGAGATATCTTTCTTTTCTTTTGGCATATCTTAGATGTAAGTTATGAATGATATGTATGTGATATTTGGGATTCAATCCATTCGTAAAGCCCTGAATATAAGTCGAAACTCTCGTTTACTTTTGATGTTAGAACTCCTGCAATAGCTGAGTCATTGCCTTTAAGTCTTCTATGTGATGAAAACTAGTACATGTAAAGCCTACCTCTTCTTTCCTTTGGAATGGCTTAATTTTAAGTGAAATGATATATGATATAGGTTTAGAGGAAATTCCAATTATGAGCTTTGAGTATAATTTGTGACTTGTAGTCACTTTTGACCATTAAAAGTCTGAAAGTAGTCAAACTATTATTCTCGAGCCTGCTATATAGTGAATAGTAAGTGGAGATACAAGCTCCTTTTCTTGAAGGCTCTGAAACGATCAATGTCTCTGATTGTATAACTGTGTCTCTGATTGCATAAACCATATTTCTGATTGCATAAGCTATGTGGCATTGTCTTGATGCATGTCTGTGATTCCTGAGGCCCCAATTGATGTAACTCCTAATGACATCTAAAGGGCACTTTGGATAAGTACCTTCCTGGTCTTCAGGTGATGGTTCACTTGAGTGTTTCATTGAGTCTCAGAGGGTGACTTAGTTGCATATAGTTTCTCATTACTCTACTCGTGCATGTTGTAACCCTTCTTTCTTCGCGTCCCATGATCGGCCGGATATTATGTCGGGCGCAGCTTTACTACTTCTTTCACCACGTCTCAGGCCGGATGTGTACAATTTCACACACGAGGAGACGATTTTGTATGTGAGGTGTGATATATATTATATGTTATAATGATACGATTATTCATTGAGTCTCGGGCCAGTTGTAATATGATAGTATATGTGGCAAAATAAGGAAGGAACACCGAGTCCCTCCTTAGAGGGCCGAGTATGATATGTATATTATGATGGTACGCTATAGACGTACACCACTCCATTCACCGAGTCCCTCACTAAAGGGGTCGGATACTTTATGAAGGCATGCATATGAGATTAGAGTGATACATGTGTGACCCCGAGCCCGTAGTGAACCAGATGTAATACGATGACATACATGATAAGATTATACCATGTACGAGGATATGATACCGTATACGATAATATGATGAAATAAAATGCATGATGGTATGATGACATGTGAATATGAGGAAATGATTATGACACCGAGTTCACTAGCGGGCTGGGCATAGCATATGATGATGTGTATGATTACGTGTCCTAAGGTGCGGGTACAATTATTTGTTAATTGTTATACTTGTCCCCTGCATCCCTACTTCAGTTATGGTCTCAATTATGTGTTATTATGCTTTATATACTCAGTACATATATCGTACTGACCCCCGTACTCCGGGGGGCTACGTTTTATGCTTGCAGGTACAGATGCTTATTTTGGAGATCCGTCAGCTTAGGAATTCCTCTCAGCCATGTCGGCAGTGCTTCACTGTTCTGGAGCCTAATTTTTGAAACTGGTCACTTAATGTATATATTTGTATATTCAGGGGTACGGCGGGGGTGCTGTCCCGCCATATGTTGCCGTCACTATTCTTAAAGGTCTAAAGACATATGAATGTGGGATGTTTGTGAGTTCGTTTCGATTATGCCTATACGGCATTTTGTGAATATTGTTATGTTACAGAAGCCTTGTAGGCTTGCATGCCCTTATGTGTTATGAGACGAGTGAAAGAGGCCACACGCACACGAAAAAAAAGTTTTAACTCATTAGGGTTTTATTTTTTTTGTGAGAGGTATCACCTTGTTCATAGTTCAATATGGATACAATAGATAGGTAGGTATACGGGGGTCCAGGTCGGACCCCAGTCATGGCCTACGGGATTAGGTCGTGACAGAAGCTCGGAGGCTTACCTTGGCAGCCCAAACCCGTAGCTCCTCTTCTTGCCCTCTAACATTTTTCTCTCCTTCTTTCACACTTCTTCTTGTTTGCTCCAAGTGTGAAGCTGAAGATATGGTTTCGTAGGCATCATAAAATACATATATACACCTCCACTTACTCGAGGAACACCATAGATAATTAATTCACAGAGAAAAATCAAGGAACTCACCTTTAATCCTTCAAAACTGTGGCTGCTTTGTTCCTTTTGTTCTTCACATTTTTTTCCTTTTCCTTGGCTGAAGTTTCAGCTCCAAAATGTTATAAGTAATGACTTAAGAGTCATATATATGTCTCCTCAAGAGGTGACACATGTCAACCCTTAAGGGTGACACGTGTCTAGCCCCCATTGGGTCAATATATTCATGCAGCCAATCCATGGCTGACACGTGTCCTTGGTGGGGCCCACCCTAAGTAGGTGGGTCACCTACTTGACCCCAAGCAGGTGGGTCACCTGCTTCCATGTGGCACTTTCCTAGACTGCCACGTGGCACCTGCTCTTGCTGCCATGTGTAATCTTCTCCTCTTCCCCGTGGGTTCATAATCTCGTCTTATTTTAAGAACCTGTGTAATTCATGCTACGTAAGCTTGGTATGTGCTCAAGTATCTTAGGTACGTAAGACTTCCAAGTTAGTAGATTATGTAGGTAAATCGAGTCCTACGACTCGTTACTTGGCCTCCAACTCCTTCCCATTCCCATGACCCTAGTTTCAACCTTCCCTACCATGGGGTATTGCATTTTTCCTTCCTTAGAGTCGTTTGATAGTGTGGTAGATTATCCGACTTACTGGATAACTTTTAAGAAGCCTAATAGACATTCCGAGCTCAAGAGTGGGGGTGTAACAATATCATCCTCACATACACTGCCTGACCCGGGACTCAGTGAAAGAAGTAGTAAAGTTGTGCACGACAATATTCCTGGCCCCCTTATGGGACTCGGAGGAAGATGGGTTACAATATGCACGAATAGAGAAGTGAGAAACCATATGCAATTTCAATCATTATCAGAGACTCAATGAAGTCATCAAGTGAACCATCACTTGGAAATCAGGGTAGTAATCATCTACAATTATCTCATCATATGTGTTATACCCCGCACTTTTGAACCTTGACACGTGTCCCTAATCTTCTTGAAAGTAGCCATGAGACCCTTACTGTCCACACACACCAAACAACTCTAAGGAAAGAATATTGTGATACCTCGCGAGAAGGAAGGTTGGAAATAGTCATAAGAATCCGTAAAAAGTTGGAGGCTAAGAAATGAGTGATAGGACTCGATTGACCTACGCAAGCCACTAAGTTAAGATTCTTATATACTTAATTTGCTTAAGGATATATCAAGATTACATAGTGCGAATTACATCGGTTCTTAAGACAAGACGAGATTAGAAACCTACGGGGGGAGAGGAGAAGGCAACACGTGGCAGCAAAAGAAGGTGCCATGTGGTAGCCTAGGGAAGTGCCACGTGGTAGCAGGTGACCCACCTGCTTGGGGTCAAGTAGGTGACTCACCTACTTGGGGGTGGGCCCCACCAAGGACACGTGGCAGCCTTGGAGGCTAAGGGTGGATCTGTGGTCCAATAAGGGCTTGACACGTGTCACCCTTAGGAGATGACACGTGTCACCCTTAGGGGATAACACGTGTCACTTCCTAAGGAACCATATATATATGTGTTAATGACAGTTAAGTCATTTGGAGTCCAAAAAAATCAGCCAAACATAGAGAGAAAATGTGAGAGGAAGAGAGTACTATGGCAGCCATGGTTCAAGAAGAATTAAGGTAAGTTTTTTAGTTTTCTTCCGTGAATTAATTACGATGTTCCCTAAGTATGTGGGTATGTATATATGTGTTTTATGATATTTATGGAACCAAAACTTCATCTTTACAATTGGAAGTTTGGAAGAAAAAGAAGAGTAAAACGTTAAAGGGGCAAGGAAGGAGGGCTACGGGTTTGTCCCTTTTGGGGTAAGCTTCCGAGTTTTGTTCCGTGAATTAATTATTTAAAGTGTCCCTAAGTTGTATAATGGTGTTTAATAACATAAAATTTCAATTTGGGGAAGCGAATAAGTAACACAAACAGCCCGCTCAATTTCAGCGCATTTGGAGAAGTTCCGAGCTGCGCTTTGACAATTTTAGCTAAATTTGGGTAAGGTAAGGTTTCTCCTTTTAATTTAGACTTTATGGTGTTGTTATGGAGTGTATTATACACCTTATTAGTGGATGTAAACGTGAAAAAAGTATAGAAATGCTTGGTGTTGAAGACAATCTAAATTGTAGTCGTTATAGTCGAATTGTCGTCGAAGTAAGGCGTTGTTCTTGTGAGTTGCTGCTGCAGGGGTGTGATGTGTTGTTTCAGGGCCTAAATATGCTCTACTGTGGGTTATTTTGCTGCTGGTTCAAGCCACATGACCCCTCATTTCGTATAGTTAAAGGCGTTACAAAATAAAGGCTAGACGCCCTATTGTGATATCGTATTTTTGAATAAGTCGTTTGGAGTTTATGTTGTATATTGTTGGTGTGAATTGCTGCAGGTTTTTGTTGATTGGTTGGCTGTAGGTCTTAGAGACCTAATTGGAAATTTTGATAGGGCACATTATAGAGGAGGTGCTGCCCAATTTTCGTCGACGCCTTAGCGAATAACAGAACTAGTCGGGGAAACGACTAAGGAAATAGATTCCATTAATACTAAGGTGTAACCTAGGGTGCTGGAAAGTAAAAGGGGTTTATATTCATATTAATTTCATGTTGAATAGGTTCAAAGGACGGCGAGGCAAACAGGATAAGGAATAATTCAGCCAAGGTATGTAAAGCTTTCTTTTGGCATATTTTTGGATTAAGTATGTCGAGCTATTCTTCTTTTCTTTTGGCATTTCTGAGATGTAGGCTATAAATGAGATGTATATGACATTTGGGATTCAATCCATTCGTAAAGCCCTGAGTATGAATCGAGACTCTTGTTTACTTCTTGATATTAGAACTCTTGATATTAGAACTCCTGCAATAACTGAGTCATTGTCTTTAAGTCTTCTATGTGATGAAAACTAGTACATGTAAAGCCTATCTCTTTTTTCTTTTGGAAATGTCTTAATTTTAAGTGAAATGATATATGATATAGGTTTAGAGAAAATTCCAATTATGGGCTTTGAGTATAATTCGTGACTTGTAGTCACTTTTGACCATTAAAAGTCTGAAAGTAGTCAAACTATTAATCTCGAGCCTGCTATATAGTGAATAGTAAGTGGAGATACAAGCTCCTTTTCTTGAAGGCTCTGAAATAATCAATGTCTCTGATTGCATAACTGTGTCTCTGATTGCATAACCGTATCTCTGATTGCATAAACCATGTTTCTGATTGCATAAGCTATGTAGCATTGTCTTGATGCATGTCTGTGATTCCTGATGCCCCAATTGATGTAACCCCTAATGACATCTAAAGGGCACTTTGGATAAGTACCTTCTGGGTCTCCAAGTGACGGTTCACTTGAGTGTTTCATTGAGTCTCAGAGGGTGACTTAGTTGCATATATTTTCTCATTACTCTACTCGTGCATGCTGTAACCCTTCTTTCTTCGCGTCCTATGATGGGCCGGTTATTATGTTACTTTTTTCACCACGTCTTGGGCTGGATGTGTATAGTTCCATGCACGAGGAGACGATGTCGTACGTGAGGTGTGATATATGTTATATGTTATGATGATACGATTATTCTCCGAGTCTCGGGCCGACTGTAATATGATAGTATATGTGGCAAAATAAGGAAGGAACAACGAGTCCCTCCTTAGAGGGCCGGGTACAGTATGTATATTGTGATGATACGCTATAGACGTACACCACTCCATTTACCGAGTCCCTCACTAAAGGGACCGGATACTTTGTGTAGGCATGCATATGAGATTAGGGTGATACATTTGTCACCCTGAGCCCCGTAATGAACCGGATATAATACGATGACATACATGATAATACGGTATATGATGATATGATACCGTATATGATGAAATGATGAAATGAAATGCATGATGATACGATGACATGTGAATATGAGGAAATGATTATAACACCGAGTTCACTAGAGGGCTGGGCATAACATATGAATAGGTGTATGATTTACGTGTCCTAAGGTGCAGGTACAGTAATTCGTTAAGTTGTTATACGTGTCCCCTGCATCCCTATTTCAGTTATGGTCTCAGTTGTGTGTTGTTATGCTTTATATACTCAGTACATATATCATACTGACTCCTCGTACTCTGATGGGCTGCGTTTCATGCCCGCAGGTACAGATGTTCATTCTGGAGATCTGTCAGCTTAGGAATTCCTCTCAGCTATGTCGGAAGTGCTTCACTATTCTGTAGCCTAATTTTTGATACTGGTCACTTAATGTATATATATTTGTACATTCAGGCCATATGTTGTTGTTACCATTCCTAGAGGTTTGTAGACATATGGATGTGGGTTATTTGTGACTTCGTTTCGATTGTGCCTATACGGCATGTTGTGAATGTTTTTTTGTTATAGCAGCCTTGTCGGCTTGCATGCCCTTATGTGTTATGAGATGAGTGAAAGAGGGCACACAGACATGAAAAAAAAGTTTTAACTCATTGGGGTGTTGTGTGAGTAGTATCACCTTGTTAATGGTTCAATATGACTACAACTGATAGGTAGGTATACAGGGGTCCAGGTTGGACCCCAGTTGCGGCCTATGAGGTTGGGTTGTGATAGAAGTGGTATCAGAGTAGTTCGTCCTTGGAATGTCTACAGACCGTGTTTAGTAGAGTCTTGTTTATCGGTGTGTTATGCACCACATCTATAGACATGAGGCTACAGGACATTTAGGATGTTACTTTCTTTCATATCTAAGATCGTGCGATAGAGCCGAGCCATAGGAAATGAAATTCCTCATACTAACCTACGATTTTAGCAGGTGTACAATGCCGATAGAAAAAAGTAACTGACAATATTGGATGTTACGAAGCACGCAAGTAAGCAAAGGCATGAAGGGCCTATGTCAGGTAAGGTGTTGCAATACAATTGATAAATAAAGTTGGAAAATAAAAGGAAAATTATGCAGGAAAATGCAACAGGTGCAGTTCGAGGGGTCATACGAGGTAAGTCCATGTTCATACTGCTAATGTAGGCACCCGTGTGGCTGCGATATGAGATGATATGAATATATATGTGTGCCCTAGATGGCTGCGATATAATACGATACAAATATATATTTGTTTACCCTGTGAGGCATTGATGGCATTTTCTGCATCTAGGGGTTGGGATAGTAAGAAATATAGAGGAAACTCTGCTCAAATTTTCGTAAAAATAAAAAGAGAATGAGATATAGGGCTATAGTATGTCTGGAAGGGTGTGCTCAAACCAATGATGATATTTGACTAAACAAGTATGGCTGACCTCGAGAAATGAGTTAATTATTGAATTAATGGTGATAGAAACTAGGAGGTCGATACTGATATAGTAGAACGAAGTTGGAAAAGAGCTATAAGCCAAAGAAGATGACTTAGAAAAGACTGATAGATCGGGATAAAATGATATTGTGAGGCATCTCTTGAATTGATACATAGGGATAAACTATGACAAGTTATAGTTAAAGGAAGTAATAGTATGATTAAGACAAGAGTACGAGGCATAAAGAATTATGACGGATATGAAATGTTAATAAGACAGCTTGTGAAACATTAAGGATAATACTAACTAAGAAGGGTAAGTAGCCCATAGTAAGAATCGTGAAGAAAGTCAAGCGGTGTTATACTATGGGACTGGCTATGAACAGGGTACCAGGTGAATATAACAAACGCCGTTATGAGAATAAGTAAAGGGTAATATGGAATTCCTTACGCCCAACCAAAAATGGAAATGAGCTGAAGGAATAATACAGAAGTTCTAATAGAGGCACTCAAGATAGATGTGATTAATTAAGTATGAGTATCGAACAAAAAGAGAAATAGACAGTTACGAACTGGAGGTATAGTAAGATGAAAAGGTATTAAGACAAGGCCACTACTACAACGAAGTTGAGATGGTTTTAAGCAGGATTAGAAGTGAGCCTTAAGTACCTGACAAAAAAATGAAAGTTCAGAAGGCATAAAGAAGTATTATGTATATGTGACTCCACCTTAATAATTAGTGAGATCCTGCAAGGAGAGGGAATGTCAATTTGCAGAACAACTGCTACATTACGAGATTATTAGAACAATAAGCGGTGTCCACTGGAATAAGGTTAGTCTAATGACGGAGGTTGAAACATGAATCATCAAAGTGTAAGCACTCTCGAGTGGAGAATCTAAACCAATTACGAGCTGCGCTAATTACCGATTGGGATGAATGGAATGTGGCTTTGAATGTACTGCTACACTATGGGTATTACTCTAGTATCAACCATTAAATGAGATTTTATACGATACATTGTGAATACTAAAGCACCCTACAGTTGTGCTAGGGTTTCCTAGAAAGGCAACCTAACATGGGGATGATTTAACAGAAGATGTAGATATGGTGCAGCATGTTAAGTATGTTGGAGTAGAATCATTCGCGTGTGAATAGCTGAAAATAAATGGAGGATGACATGGGTACACCCTAAAAGGGGGGAAGTGGACAAGAGAAGTACAAGCGTAAAAGAAAATCAACTAACGCTATCGTATGTAAATAGGAACGCTTACACTTCAAACGAGACCCCATAAGGGATGGACGAGATCATACCCGCACTAATGCACCGTATTCTGTCAAAACTCCGAAGTTAAGTATGCTTGGGTGAGAGTAGCAATGGGATGGGTGACCCCCTGGGATGTGAAAAAGGGAACGAAACAAGTATGACAAAAAGAGATTGTAAGTGCGTGTTAGTACAATGACACATATAAAACAGAGTAAGCCAAGAGCAGAAAAGATTATGACTAAATTGGAATGCACCTCGTGCAAATGGCACAAAGATAATTGTGTAGCCTATGAGCAATGGCATACTAGGGGTGAGATCAAGTGATTACTCGATAAAGAGAAGTCAGTAATAGCAATGTGATTGCCATAATTAGAATCTATTCAGGAAAAGTGTAAGATGGTTCGAGGCAGAACTATTAAGATATAACCGGTATTAAGGACAAGAGCCATAGTGGCGCCCTAATCTCGACTTTGGGAGGTAAGCCACTAATAGAGCAGTGCTAAGGTTTTTTTTCTAAGTGCTCTAGGTACCTACACACGTTTGTGTAAGGATTACAACATAATGTTTGGGAATAAAACTAGAAAGAAGATCTGAAGAGCAAGATAGCATACCTAAGGTATTACAAGTTGGATTAAGAGGAGTTGTACAATAGCTTAAATGAAAAGAAGCATCAGCAGCCTGATAGCCTATCACAGGGAATGGAAACCCCAACTCTGAGGTGGAAAGTAGTTAATATGTATTATAGTATGAGCTAACCTTGCATTCTAAGGAACTGTGAGCTCATGCGGGCTATGGTAGATAAGATGACAAAATTAACCCATTTTCTTCCAATTAGGAAGGTATATCAAGCTAAGGGTTATACGAGATGACATAGTAAGGAAATAATAAGATTTCACAGGGTTTCCACATCTGTTATCTCGGACGGGGAAGTTCAACGTACGACTAATTGCTGGAGATCATTCCGGTAAGAATTGGGAACACAGGTGAATCTTAGTACAACATTTTTCCCTTCGATTAATGGATAGGCCCAAAGGGGATCCAGTAAATTATTGATGAAGTAAAGCTTAATCCGGAAAAAGCTATCGATTAGAAGCCTAGAGTCGGTAAGAAGGGGATACATTTGTAACGACCTAACCTCGTAGGCCGCGACTGGGGTCCGACCTGGACCCTCCGTACACATGTCTATCAATTGTGGTCATATTGAACTGTAAATAAACAATATCATGTAATAAAGCCCTACTGGGCGATAACATTTCATAAATTTGTAGCCCTTTTTGTTTCTATCACAACATGATAGGGCACGCAAGCCGACAAGGCTGCCATAACATAATAATATATATCATATATCATTTAGACCCAGCTAAATAAAACTGACCTACACAACCCACATATACACGTCTGCAGACCTCTAAACATATAAATGACAACATATGGTGGGACAGGGGCCCCGCCGTACCCCTGAATGGATAAAACAATTTTTATACATTAGTGGACAGTATCAAAAAGTAGGCCCCGATACAATGGAGCCTCTTCCAGCTGAGCTGCATGGAATCCTAAGTTGACGAACTCCCAAAATCTGTATCTGTACCTGCGGGCATGAACGCAGCCTCTCGGGAAAGGGGGTCAGTACGACATATGTACTGAGTATGTAAAATGTAACATAATATACTGGAGGTATATTCGAAATAGAGAAGCAGGGGAACAAATTATTAAATCGAAGTCATGTACCTGTACTCTGTGAATCACAAAAGCATGTATACTAAATTTATACAATATAGCCGGCCCTTTCAGGGGTCCGGTGAATCGCATCTGTAGGAGCATCATAGGCCCGGCGCCATCACCATCTTATTACAACACATCATCATATATATACATATGTACCCGACCCTTTAGAGAGGGGCTCGGTGAATAATGCAGTGAATTGTGCACGACAACGTACCCGGCTCGGGACTCTGTGAAAGAAGTGTTACAGTATACACGAGTAGAGTAGTGAGTAACTATATGCAATTCAAATCATTATCAGAGACTCGACAGAATAAGAAAGTTAAGCTTTTGTTTGAGGACCCGAGTAACGGTGTAGTCATCTCGAGTGTCCTCTAAATGCCATTATGGACTGTCTCAAAAGTAATCTCAGGGACCCTAGACATGTATTAACATAGGGCCAAATCATTTATAGAATCAAAACACTTAATCTCGTATAGTCTTTAAGACTTGAAGCCTGTAGCTTTGGTACCTTTTTAACATATAATAGTTTCCAGGGAAATAGTTTGACTATTGTAAGAGTTCAATATTCAAAAGTAAATAAGAGATGTTTGAGAATGGAGTTACCCTAGAGCTCAGATAATATTCAACATACAACTAAGACAAAGGCATGCCCAAAAGAAGAAAGAGAATAAGCTTTATGAAGTCTGTACTTTCCTTCAGGTGATCTTCATATACATATTTCGTACCCGACCCTTCATGGGGCTCGGTGAACCACTATGGCATCGTAATCTCATTTTCGTATCAAATACATCTCAATGGAAATGAGAGATAGCTTCTCATACATTACATTCTGACATATAGAAGCCCTACTAGGCAATACTCAGAATTCTGGGAATGGAATTATCCCCGCACTTTATATACAATTCACTTAAGGCTAAACACTGCCAAAAGGAAAGAAAGATAGTTGTACGAACTTATATCAAAATATGCCAAGAGAAAGCTTTATATACCTTGTCTGAATTATTCCTTATTCTGCTTGTCTTGCCGTCCTTCGAACCTATTCATCATGAAAGTAGTATGAATATCAACCCCTTTTACTTTCCAACACCCTAGGTTACATCTTAGTATTAATGGAATCTATTTCCTTAGTCGTTTCCCCGACTAGTTCTGTTATTAGCTAAGGCATCGACGAAAATTAGGCAGCACCTCCCCTATAATGTGCCCTATACGAATTTCCAATTAGGTCCCTAAGACCTAAAGACAACCAATAACAACAACCTGCATCAATTCACACCAATAATATAAAACACAAACTCCAAACGACTTATTCAAAAATACGGTAGCATAATAGGTCGTCCAGCCTTTATTTTGTAACGCCTTTCATTATATGCAACGAGGGATCGTGTGGATTCAACTAGAAGCACCCTAACTCACATTAGAACATATTTAGGCCCTGCAACAACACATCAAACCCCTGCAGCAGCACCTCACACGAACAACACTATCCTTCGACGACAATTTAACTATAGCGATTCCAATTTAGTGTATTTCGAACGTCGAGCATTTCTACGACATTCTTAAACTTACAGCAGCATACAAGTGGTGTAATACACCATCTAACGACACCATAAACTTCAAATTGAAAGGAAAAACTTTACCTTACGTTAAACTTGTCAAACTCGCCAAAACTATTAAAACGCGAAATCTGGACAGCCCACTGCCTTATATTGTCGCTTAATTTAGGAGGGGTAATTGAAGGAAACAAGATTTGTGGCCTCAATGAAAGTTATATACATGTGTATCAAGGTCGCAAAAAAATTGAAATTACCCCTACATCAATTTTGTACGAAAATATATGACCAAAATACTTACAGCTGTCCGTATAGAATTTCCAAAACCAAATCTGAGCAGTACCTCCTCTACACTTCATCACCATTTTTCGAGCTGATACAAGTAAAAATGGATTTTGAAGGATAAATGAAATTTATAGACCCATGAAATACATTTCCAAAACATATTGAATCACCTGAAACGAAGATATACACAAGAAGTTATGCCAATATTACTAACCACTGTCCCTTCCAAAAACGCGTTTGTTAACTAGCGTTTTCTCTTTAAGTTTCTCTTAGTTTTCCAAGTGAAGAACTGAAAATATGGTTGCGTAGGCATCATAATATACATATATATACCTCCACGTATTTTAGGAACGTCGTATATAATTAATTCACGGAGAGAAAATTAGAAAACTCACCTTTAAACTTCAAGAACCATGGCTGCCTCTCTATCTCTCTCCCTCATGTTTTTTTTCTCTATGTTGGCTGATGTTTTTGATGGATAACTGAAGTATATGATATATATCAACATATATATGTGACTTTAGGGTGTAACACGTGTCAACCCCAAGAGGTGACACGTGTCCCGCCCCTATTGGGCCACCGTACCTACCTGTTCAAGGAGGGGCTGCCACGTGGCAGTGGGGCCCACCTCCCCCAAGCAGGTGGGTCACCTACTTGACCCCAAGCAGGTGGGTCACCTGCCTGCTTAGGTGATGCCATGTGTCACCCTCCCATTGGCTGCCCCGTGAATTTTTTTTTTCTTTCTCGTGGGTTCGTAATCTCGTCTCACTTTAAGAGCCTATGAAACCCTTGCTACATAAGTTGGTATGTACTCCAATAGCTTAAGTATGTAAGACTTCCAAGTTAGTAGCTTACGTAGGTAACTCGAGTCCTACGACTCATTTCATAGCCTCCAACTCTTTCCGGATTCGTATAACTCTATTTCCAACCTTCCTTCTCACGAGGTATCACAATCCCCTTTCCTTAGAGTTGTTTGATAGTGTCGTAGCGTATCCGGCTCACATGATAATGTCCAAGGAACTTATGAGACATTCCGAGTTTAAAAAAAGGGTGGGGTGTAATATCCTTCCCCCTTTAGAACATTCGTCCCCGAATGTTAGATAAAACTTCTCTTAGCACCTTATACAACTCGTAGGGAGGTTGTTTGCTATTTTCTTAACACATACTTCCATACCAGTACTTCATATACGTGTTTCAGGAATCGGGGTTATTTGTAAATATCAGTTACAGGTGCGAATACTTGTATTTCATATTCTCTTCAGTTCCCCGATCATTCTTTTTGTGGTTTTGGTTTTTCTATCGTATCTTGATGGAAGGCATGTCTTTAGTCTACAATCTTCCAGTTTGCCGATCTAAGATGACGATAGGTTTTGCCTCACAGGATTCCATCTCTTCGACCTTATTTATGGAATATACCCTGGGGGACTCGTCAGTATTTGATGGACTAGGCGTATATTTTCCAAATAAGGTGGTAATCTTAACTTACCAATCATGTTGCCCACCTTATGAGTAACTTGATACCGTCTGACATATTCTGGGTCAAGTTCCTTTTCTAGGTGACCCTATGATGAACATTCAATCATCAACCTGAACTCTGTATGTCGACGTCGATTATCTGTATATCATTCCTGCCGACTCTGGGCTTTTAGTCAATAGCTTACTTAATCATGTCGGGGCCATTGGAATACTGGACTAGTAATTGTTATTGTAGGCAACTTGATAAGTGATGGATAATCATTCCGGCTACCTTTGAAGTTAATCTCCCGGCTTGTGGCATATCTTCTAGCGTCTAATAGTGCGCTCAGTCTGTTTAGTAGCTTAAGGGAGAAATTCGATACTAAGACCTGTCTGTGCTCCTGATCTCTTCTTAGACTGATCTCAAGGCGTTAATTATAATTGAAGTCCCTTTATCTGGGATATTAGATGAGGAAACCTCACGGAACCTTACCATTCTCCATGTTCTATAACTCCCTCTAATTTCAACAGCATAGGTGCTCTTGATAGGAAGCAAATGGGTTGATTCATTAGCCTAATCACAATAACTCATATAGCACCCTACTCTTACCGAGTATAAAATGGGTGCGTAATGACGTGGATAATTTGGGAACCATTAGCCTCGTATAGTCTTTCTCGACTCCTTTCAGAACTTTAACTGGCATTCGATCTTTTATGTCCTTCTTCCCCTCTTTTTCCAATCCTTAGGGTTGGCTACCGAATAATGTTGCAGTCCCCCCATATAACGACGCACGTAGTCGTTCTGTGCTTTGTCTAACATGATCTGGTGTAATTCCAAAAGAGTTTTGGCATTGAAGCTCGCTATCCTGTAGTAACCAGCTAGTTTAGTCAGTTTTACTTAAACCTTTTCACAATTTCCCTTACCCCCGCTTATAATCCTCTAGACACATTATCTTGTGTCATTCTTTACCTTTACAAGAATACGAGAGGGTACAAGAAGCATCCTAGCGTTACCTCGCCAGTTCTCATGTCTTACCCTGCCTTTCCTCCCTTCCTACACTCGAGGTCGGGGTAGATCTTTGGTCCAATCGTGGCCATGTCTTACTTCACCCGTAGTACTAATTCCATCTCGGTAGTTTGGCTTAACTTATCTTTGCACCTCTCGGTAGTTAGTTGGAACTTGGGCTCCTTCGCTTGGGATAATAGCTGTGGGGACTCCGTAAGGTCCTACCACTTTTTTTACTCTATAATTTTACACCTTCTCGGCGGATTAGGTAACCTTAGATCGAAGGATTAGGGACTAATATCGTTATTCCACAAGTAACATTCCCTCCAGAGTCATCTGGCGCTGGAGTGCAAAATGAGTTTTGTTGTCCTGGTCATATTGTGGGATTTTCGACCTTGGGCACTGCTTTCTGTCATCCGTAAGTTACCTCAACTAATATCCTTACATTTTGGGTTTTGCTTTTTCTTGCCCTCAAAATTGGCTGCCCAGTGGTGTCGAAATTCCCTCGCCCACTGGCCCATATAGCCCTTCGGGGGTTTGCCTCTTATTAACAAGTACTATGTTGACGAACTGTGGCATTCGAGTGTGTCGTCAGTTAGGAATTAGCTAATCCTTCTTTTTTTGCTTAAGTCCTTGTTAGAATTGCCTTAATGTATCTTATAATACTCTGGGTACATAATCTTCTATCGTTTCTCCGTCGCTAGTTCAGATTCTTCCATCTCGCGTGATCATACCAACACTAACGCACTAAGTTCTATCATAACTTCAAAGTTAAGCGTGCTGGGGCGGGAGTAATATTGGGATGGGTGACCTCCCTGGGAAGTCTTCGTGTTGCGTTTCATTGTAATCCTTACCATAATGGGTGGAGTACTCAACTTAGCTCCCGATTTACCTCAGCATTGTCTCGTGAGTCTTTATGTTTTGCCCTGTCCTTTCGTCTGTTATCTTGCATCCAGCGTCGGCGTAGACCTTTATCTCCACTATCCTTCATTCACTTTGTGTTCTCCCCATTTACTACCAGAGGAGGCTTTCTATTCCTTTTCCTTTAGTTATTTATCTATCGCAACATCATTTGCGACTAACTCTATGACCAACGTTTTGGCTTTTGGTCTAGCATGCTGTCATTCTCCTTCATAGTGTCTCTTGAATTATTTGATATCCTTTCATGGTTACACTATTTTGTTTTTATACGTAGCCGCCTTCTAGGGTTATGTTGTTCAAGGTCTCGTCACAACTTCTTATCGTTGCCTTATGTAGCATTCTGGCTTTCGTTCAATCACTGGTGGCTTCTAGACCTTTCTAAGTTAGTTTGGCAGGATATCTTATTAAAGTTTAGACGTCTATCTCAAATATATTGTCATATCAATTGCCTCCTCCTACTTTTGCCATTTTCTCATTAACTTCCCCCCTTTAGAGGGTACTCATACTTCCATCTGCTTGTACCTTACTATATGTTTCTCTACCTAGTCTCAGTTTCGCCCAATCTCTCCCTCAAATCTACTTAGTACTATATCAGGTCCCCGTCTGTATATTTTATAACTTGATTATCCACATACGGAATCTTGGCTAAATCATGAAACGACGAGAACCTTTCCATACATAGTGCGCCATCCCGCCTGTTACTCTGTACTTGAGGGGACCCATGGGACTACTCGTCTGAGGCTACCTTCTACTTATCTTCATCAAAAATTAATTAGCACTTGTAGTCATTCCAATATCAATTAGGCAGTACTAGTATTCCGACGATAGCTATTTACGGTTTTCCTGAAGTAGTAGCTTTATTCCAACCTATATCCTTTGCTTCTTGGGGCGAATAGAAGTTGCGCCATTTATTTCTTAAGTTTTCCATCCTCGTCCTTTGAGGGTTCCACTATTTTTGGGGCAACATGGTGTACACGCATCATTTTTTGGATCTTAAGCTCCATGCTCTTGCGGTGTTCCCAACGCAGGCTTTTAACTTAGTCAACGCATACTAAGTGCGCCCTACTAGTGGTCCCACTTTATCCCTGCATACTCGTATCACACTGTTTAATTCATACTTACATATCCCCCTTTTTGTTCGTATTCGTATTCAGTTCCTGACATCTCCTTGAGGTGCTTCTATTCGAAGCTCTTTCCCAATTAGTCAGTGGAGAACTATAAACTGTTATCATAAGCCATTTGCCAATCATTGTTGGAAGAAACTTGAATCTCTTAATCATCATAGTACTTCCATTTTTTTCCTACAACACAGTTACAGTTGAAGATACTGCGGTCTGAACTGTACTGCTCAAACAGACTTTTGTTTCTTCGAAATAATCTCCTCGAGTAAGAAGAGTATCCCTTATTGACGACATGAAGAGTACCTCCTATAGCTTTAATTGAACATAATAGGGGTACTTGATATCAATCTCCAGGACATCTTAAAAATCTATGTTTCATTCCCTGTTCTCATCCTGGGAAAATTTCAGCAGAGTTTCCTCTATATTTCTTACTTATCCCAGACCTGCACGCAGAAAATACAAACAATTCCTCACAGGGCCAACACATATATATATTGATGTCACAGCCGCACAGGGCTTTCAATGTCATCCCATATAGCAGCCACACAGGGCTTTTAATGTCAATATTAATATAAGAAATAATGGACTCACCTCATACATCCAACTTCAAACTACATTTGTTGCACTTCCTGTCTGCTTTCCTTTCTGGTTTCAACTTTATATCTCAATATTACTTCAATACCTTACCCGAAGGGTATCTTCTATGCCTTTACTTTACTTACCTGCGTGCTTCCTAATGTTCCATGTCATCAATTACTTCCTTCGGTTGATGTCGTCCTTCTGTTAAGATCCAAGGTTAGTATAAGAAATTTTTCCTATGACTCGGATCTAAAGCACGATCTCAGATGTAGAAGAAAGGTAACATCCTAAATGTCCTGTAGCTTCCTGTTTATGGATGTGGCGTGCAACACATCGATAACCAAGACTCTACTACACACAGTCTGTAAACAATCTGAGGACGAACTGCTCTGATACCACTTCTGTCACGACCCAACCCCGTAGGCCGTGACTGGGGTCCGACCTGGACCCCCCGTACACATGTTTATCAATTGTGGTCATATTGAACTGTAAATAAACAATATCATGTAATAAAGCCCTACTGGGCGATAACATTTCATAAATCTGTAGCCCTTTTTGTTTCTATCACAACATGATAGGGCACGCAAGCCGACAAGGCTGCCATAACATAATAACATATATCATATATCATTTAGACCCATCTGAATCAAACTGACATACACAACCCACATATACACGTCTACAGACCTCTAAACATATAAATGACAACATATGGTGGGACAGGGCCCCCGCCGTACCCCTGAATGGATAAAACAATTTTTATACATCAGTGGACAATATCAAAAAGTAGGCCCCGATACAATGGAGCCTCTTCCAGCTGAGCTGCATGGAATCCTAAGCTAACGGACTTCCAAAATCTGTATCTGTACCTGTAGGCATGAACGCAGCCCCCTGGGAAAGGGGGTCAGTACGACATATGTACTGAGTATGTAAAATGTAACATAATATACTGGAGGTATATTCGAAATAGAGAAGCAGGGGAACAAATTATTAAATCAAAGTCATGTACTTGTACTCTGTGAATCACAATAGCATGTATACTAAATTTATACAATATAGCCGGCCCTTTCAGGGGTCCGGTGAATCGCATCTGTAGGACCATCATAGGCCCGGCGCCATCACCATCTTATTACAACACATCATCATATATATACATATGTACCCGACCCTTTAGAGAGGGGCTCGGTGAATAATGCAGTGAATTGTGCACGACAACATACCCGACTCGGGACTCTGTGAAAGAAGTGTTACAGTATACACGAGTAGAGTAGTGAGTAACTATATACAATTCAAATCATTATCAGAGACTCGACAGAATAAGAAAGTTAAGCTTTTGTTTGAGGACCCGAGTAACGGTGTAGTCATCTCGAGTGTCCTCTAAATGCCATTATGGACTGTCTCAAAAGTAATCTCAAGGACCCTAGACATGTATTAACATAGGGCCAAATCATTTATAGAATCAAAACACTTAATCTCGTATAGTCTTTAAGACTTGAAGCCTGTACCTTTGGTACCTTTTTAACATATAATAGTTTCCAGGGAAATAGTTTGACTATTGTAAGAGTTCAATATTCAAAAGTAAATAAGAGATGTTTGAGAATGGAGTTACCCTAGAGCTCAGATAATATTCAACATACAACTAAGACAAAGGCATGCCCAAAAGAAGAAAGAGAATAAGCTTTATGCAGTCTGTACTTTCCTTCAGGTGATCTTCATATACATATTTCGTACCCAGCCCTTCATGGGGCTCGGTGAACCACTATGGCATCGTAATCTCATTTTCGTATCAAATACATCTCAATGGAAATGAGAGATAGCTTCTCATACATTACATTCTGACATATAGAAGCCCTACTAGGCAATACTCAGAATTCTGGGAATGGAATTATCCCCGCACTTTATATACAATTCACTTAAGGCTAAACACTGCCAAAAGGAAAGAAAGATAGTTGTACGAACTTATATCAAAATATGCCAAGAGAAAGCTTTATATACCTTGTCTGAATTATTCCTTATCCTGCTTGTCTTGCCATCCTTCGAACCTATTCAACATGAAAGTAGTATGAATATCAACCCCTTTTACTTTCCAACACCCTAGGTTACATCTTAGTATTAATGGAATCTATTTCCTTAGTCGTTTCCCCGACTAGTTCTGTTATTAGCTAAGGCATCGACGAAAATTAGGCAGCACCTCCCCTATAATGTGCCCTATACTAATTTCCAATTAGGTCCCTAAGACCTAAAGACAACCAATAACAACAACCTGCATCAATTCACACCAATAATATAAAACACAAACTCCAAACGACTTATTCAAAAATACGGTAGCATAATAGGTCGTCTAGCCTTTATTTTGTAACGCCTTTCATTATATGCAACGAGGGATCGTGTGGATTCAACTAGCAGCACCCTAACTCACATTAGAACATATTTAGGCCCTGCAACAACACATCAAACCCCTGCAGCAGCACCTCACACGAACAACACTATCCTTCGACGACAATTTAACTATAGCGATTCCAATTTAGTGTATTTCGAACGTCGAGCATTTCTACGACATTCTTAAACTTACAGCAGCATACAAGTGGTGTAATACACCATCTAACGACACCATAAACTTCAAATTGAAAGGAAAAACTTTACCTTACGTTAAACTTGTCAAACTCGCCAAAACTATCAAAACGCGAAATCTGGACAGCCCACTGCCTTATATTGTCGCTTAATTTCGGAGGGGTAATTGAAGGAAACAAGATTTGTGGCCTCAATGAAAGTTATATACATGTGTATCAAGGTCGCAAAAAAATTGAAATTACCCCTACATCAATTTTGTACGAAAATATATGACCAAAATACTTACAGCTGTCCGTATAGAATTTCCAAAACCAAATCTGAGCAGTACCTCCTCTACACTTCATCACCATTTTTCGAGCTGATACAAGTAAAAATGGATTTTGAAGGCTAAATGAAATTTATAGACCCATGAAATACATTTCCAAAACATATTGAATCACCTGAAACGAAGATATACACAAGAAGTTATGCCAATATTACTAACCACTGTCCCTTCCAAAAACGCGTTTGTTACCTAGCGTTTTCTCTTTAAGTTTCTCTTAGTTTTCCAAGTGAAGAACTGAAAATATGGTTGCGTAGGCATCATAATATACATATATACACATCCACGTATTTTAGGAACGTCGTATATAATTAATTCACGGAGAGAAAATTAGAAAACTCACCTTTAAACTTCAAGAACCATGGCTGCCTCTCAGGGCATTTGTAGAATAGATAAAAAGGGTGGGGTGTAACAACATTGATCCTTCTCAGGGCATTTGTAGAATAGATAAAGTTGTCTATGAGTTGGACCTACCGTCCGATTTGAAACAATACATTCAGTTTTCACAGATCAATGATCCACACGAATGTGAATGACGCTCCCAGATTATTTCCCGTGGAGGAGGTCCACGTAACAGGGAGTTATCCTATGAGGGGAAACCTATTTCCATTCGGGATCAGCAGATTAAATGGGTTGCGAACTAAGGACATAACTTCCATCAAGGTACTGTGGTGGAATAAGAATCGTGAAGCCATAACCTGGGAAGTTAAAGAAGACATGAAACATAGGTGTCCGTACCTATTCCCGATGTCTACAGATAACCCCCAATCCTGGAACTCGTATATTAATTACTTGGATGAAAATGTATGTTATTCCAGTAGAAAGGAATCTCTCTATGATCCGTATAAAGTCTTAAGGGAAATTTATTTAACATTCGGGGACGAATGTTCTAAAGGGGGGAAGGATGTTATACCCCGCACTTTTGAACCTTGACACATGTCCCTAATCGTCTTGAAAGTATCCATGAGACCCTTACTGTCCACACACACCAAACAACTCTAAGGAAAGAAGATTGTGATACCTTGCGAGAAGAAAGGTTGGAAATAGAGTCATAAGAATCCGAAAAGAGTTGGAGGCTAAGAAATGAATTGTAGGCCTCGATTGACCTACGCAAGCCACTAAGTTAAGAGTCTTATACACTTAAGTTGCTTAAAGATATATCAAGCTTACGTACTGCGGATTACATCGGCTCTTAAGATAAGATGAGATTACGAACCCACGGGGGAGAGGAGAATGCGACACATGGCAGCAAAAGGAGGTGCCACGTGGCAGCCTAGGGAAGTGCCATGTGGCAGCAGGTGACCCACCTTCTTGGGGTCAAGTAGATGACCCACCTACTTGGACACGTGGCAGCCGTGGAGGCTAAGGGTGGATCCGTGGTCCAATAAGGGCTTAACACGTGTCACCCTTAGGGGCTGACACATGTCACTTCCTAAGGAACCATATATTTATGTGTTAATGACTCTTAAGTCATTTGGAGTCCAAAAAAATCAGCCAAACATAGAGAGAAAACGTGAGAGGAAGAGAGTACTATGGCAGCCATGGTTCAAGAAGAATTAAGGTAAGTTTTTCACTTTTCTTCCGTGAATTAATTTTTTATGATGTTCCCTAAGTACGTGGGTATGTATATATGTGTTTTATAATGTTTATGTAACCAAAACTTCAGCTTTACAATTAGAAGTTTGGAAGAAAAAGAAGAGAAAAACGTTAAAGGGGCAAGGAAGGAGGCCTACGGGTTTGGCCCTTTTGGGGTAAGATTCCTAGTTTCATTCCGTAAATTAATTATTTGAAGTGTCCCTAAGTTGTATAATGGTGTATAATAACATAAAATTTCAATTTGGGCCAGCGAAGAAGTAACACAAACAGCCCGCTCAATTTCGGCGCGTTTGGAGAAGTTCCGAGTTGCGCTTTGACAATTTTAGCTAAATTCGGGTAAGGTAAGGTTTCTCCTTTCAATTTGGACTTTATGGTGTTGTTATAGAGTGTATTATACACCTTTTGAGTTGCTGTAAACGTGAAAAAAGTATAGAAATGCTTGGCGTTGAAGTAAGGCGTTGTTCTTGTGAGTTGCTGTTGCAGGGGTGTGATGTGTTGTTGCAGGGCCTAAATATGTTCTAATTTAAGTTAGAGTTCTTCTGGTTGAAGCCACATGACCCCTCTTTTCGTATAGTTAAAGGCGTTACAAAATAAAGGCTAGACGCCCTATTGTGATATCGTATTTTTGAATAAGTCGTTAGGAGTTTATGTTGTATATTGTTGGTGTGAATTGCTGCAGGTTGTTGTTGATTGGTTGTCTGTAGGTCTTAGGGACCTAATTGTAAATTTGGATAGGGCACATTATAGAGGAGGTGCTGCCCAATTTTCATCGACGCCTTAGCGAATAATAGAACTAGTCGGGGAAACGACTAAGGAAATAGACTCCATTAATACTAAGGTGTAACCTAGGGTGCTGGAAAGTAAAAGGGGTTGATATTCATATTACTTTAATGTTGAATAGATTCAAAGGACGGCGAGGCAAACAGGATAAGGAATAATTCAGACAAGGTATGTAAAGCTTTTTTTTAGCATATTTTTGGAATAACTATGTAGAGATATTCTTCTTTTCTTTTGGCATGTCGTAGATGTAGGCTATTAATGATATGTATATGACATTTGGGATTCAATCCATTCGTAAATCCCTGAGTATGAGTCGAGACTCTTGTTTACTTCTTGATATTAGAACTCCTACAATAACTGAGTCATTGCCTTTAAGTCTTCTATGTGATGAAAACTAGTACATGTAAATCCTATCTCTTCTTTCCTTTGGAATGGCTTAATTTTAAGTGAAATGATATATGATATAGGTTAAGAGAAAATTCCAATTATGAGCTCTGAGTATAATTCGTGACTTGTAGTCACTTCTGACCATTAAAAGTCTGAAAGTAGTCAAACTATTATTCTCGTGGCTGCTATATAGTGAATAGTAAGTGGAGATACAAGTTCCTTTTCTTGAAGGCTCTGAAATGATGAATGTCTTTGATTGCATAACTGTTTCTCTGATTGTATAACCGTGTCTCTGATTGCATAAAGCATGTTTCTGATTGCATAAGCTGTGTAGCATTGTCTTGATGCATGTCTGTTCTTCCTAATGCCCCAATTGATGTAACCCCTAATGACATCTAAAGGGCACTTCGGATAAGTACCTTTCTGGTCTCCAAGTGACGATTCACTTGAGTATTTCATTGAGTCTCAGAGGGTGACTTAGTTGCATATAGTTTCTCATTACTCTACTCATATATGCTGTAACCCTTATTTCTTCACATCCCACGATGGGCCGGATATTATGTCGGGCGCAGCTTTACTACTTCTTTTACCGTGTCCCGGGCCAGATGTGTATAGTTCCACGCATGAGGAGACGATGTCGTATGTGAGATGTGATATATTTTATATGTTATGACGATACGATAATTCACCGAGTCCCGGGCCGGCTGTAATATTATAGTATATGTGGCGAAATAAGAAAGAAACACCGAGTCCCTCCTTAGAGGGCCGGGTACAGTATGTATATTGTGATGGTACGCTATAGACGTATACCACTCCATTCACCGAGTTCCTCACTAAAGGGGCCGGATACTTTGTGTAGGCATGCATATGAGATTAGTGTGATACATTTATGACCCTGAGCCCTGTAGTGAATCGGGTATAATACGATGACATACATGATAAGATTATTTTGTATACGATGATATGATACCTTATACGATGATATAATGAAATGAAATGCATGATGATATGATGACATGTGAATATGAGGAAATGATTATGACACCGAGTTTACTAGAGGGCTGGCCACAACATATGATAAGGTGTATGATTTACGTGTCCTAAGGTGCAGGTATAGTAATTCATTAAGTTGTTATACGTGTCCCCTGCATCCCTATTTCAGTTATGGTCTCAGTTGTGTGTTGTTATGCTTTATATACTCAGTACATATATCGTACTGACTCTCTGTACTCCGAGGGTCTGCGTTTTATGCCCGCAGGTACAGATGTTCATTCTACAGATCCATCAGCTTAGGAGTTCTTCTCACCTATGTTGGAAGTACTTCACTGTTCTGGAGCCTAATTTTTGATACTGGTCACTTAATGTATATATTTGTACATTCAGGGGTACGGTGGGGGCCCTGTTCCGCCATATGTTGCTGTTACCATTCCTAGAGGTCTGTAGACATATAAATGTGGGTTGTTTGTGAGTTCATTTCGATTGTGCCTATATGGCATATTGTGAATGTTTTTTTGTTATAGTAGCCTTGTCGGCTTGCATGCCCTTATGTTTTATGAGATGAGTGAAAGAGGCCACACGCACATGAAAAAAAAAGATTTAATTCATTAGGTTTTTTTTTGTTTTGTGAGAGGTATCACTTTGTTCATAGTTCAATATGGCTACAACTGATAGGTAGGTATACGGGGGTCCAGGTCGGACCCCAGTCGCGGCCTACGGGGTTGGATCGTGACAATATGAGACTTAATAATAGAGTAGAAATGAACTATCATTTGAGGATCCGAATAGTACTCATCTCAAGTATCCTCTAAATGCCCTTGGGGCCGTATCAAATGGAGTCTCAGGAATCATAGATATGTATCGGGACAAAGCTTAACAACTTATGGAATTAGAGATGTTCGTCATCGCATAAGTCTTTAGGAATAGGAACTTATATATTCAATTATTATACCTCCTATACGAGACTCGAGGATAGTAGTTCAACTATTTTAAGAACTTCAACATTCAGAAGTGAATAATGGCCACGAGTTATACTCGGAGCTCTTGAATGGAATTATCATCGAACTCATATCATGTGTCAATTCACTTACACTTAAGACATTCCAAGAGAAGGAGGAGATAGACTTTACATATTACTATTCATCATATAGAAGATTGACAAGGCAATAACTCAACTATTGTAGGAGTTCTAATATCAAAAAGTGGATAAAATTTATGAATCATACTTGGAGTTTTTATGAGTGGAATTATCCCCACACTTCATATACAAATCATTCATAACTTATACCTAAGACATGCCAAAAGAAAAGAAGGATAGCTCTACATACTCTCTACTTTTCCTCATGTAGTCATCATATACATATGTGTCGAGGAACGTACGGCTCGATCCTTATATAGTAACATGTGCCGAGGGACCTTCAGCCCGATACTTATGTACATATACCATACCCAGCCCATCAAGGGACTAGGTACCATAAACATGTCATCATAACATCATATTTACGTTATGGACATATTGAGAGAAAAGAAGGGTAGCTTTACATACCTTTTTATGGATTAACTGTAATCCATCTTGCCTCGTTATATCCTTAAACTATTAACATGAAATTAATACTAAGATTAATAACCTTTCACTTTCCAATTTCCAAATCTACAACCAAGTGTCCATAGGAATCATTTCCTTATCTATTTCCTTCGACTAGTTTATTACTAGTTTCGAAGTTAGCAAAAATCGGGTAACATCTCCCCTATTACTTGCCCTATCCAAATTCTAATCTTATCAGCCATATTACAACACAACCAGCAGCTATATACAATCAAATCACTCCAATACGACGCAATACAAGTTCTACACAACTCACCCAAAACCACGATACCAAAATAAGGTTTTCTATCTCTATTTCATAAAACCTTTAACCACACAAACCAGAGGGTTATGTGGATGCAACCAGAAGCACCCACACCCCTTTTAAACCACATTCCATCCCTGCAACACATAATTAAACCGTATCTAACCACAACACCACAATCGCAACAACACTACTCAACTTCAATTTAATTAAAATGGCTCCAATTTAGTTTGTTTCTCACGTCAAGTGTACTTATGCAATTTTCCTACTTCCAGCTTCATTTAATACATGTAATATACTCCATAACAACATCACTAAATCCAACTCGAAAGAGAGAACCTTACCTTGCTGAAACTCAACTTTGGAAGCTCCTTAACATGCTGAAAATTAGCGGATTGTTTGCTGTGCTATCCTGCTGCCCCAAATAATTAATTTATGCTATTAAAAACCATTATATCACCGTAGGATACCTTAAACATTTAATTCACGGAGAAAAATTCGGAACTTACCTTAAACTTGGCCAAAGTCGTAGCTAGTTTCTTCTAGCTCTCAATGTTTTCTCTCCACTCTCTCTTATTTTTCTCTAAGTTTCAAGGCTGATTGTGAAGAATTAAACATTAAGACACATGTATATACATGTATTTAGGAGGTGACATTTTTCATCCCCTAAGGGTGACTGTGTCCAGCCCTCATTGGGCCAAGACAACCATGCAATCAATCCAAAGTTGCCACGTGGTAGTGTGGGGCCCACCTTAAGTAGGTGTGTTACCTACTTGGTCCAAGTAGGTGCATCACATACTTAGTCCAAGTAGGTGCATCACCTAATTATTTCATGTAGGTGCTATGTCTCCTTATTTCTCTTCCGTGGGTTCGTAATCTTATCTCACTTTAAGAACTTGTGTATTCCTTGCTATTAAGCTCAACGTATTCTCAAGTAGCTTAATTACGTAGGACATCCAAGTTTATAGCTTATGCAAGTAGGTTGCGTACCACGACTCTTTATTTAGCCGCTAACTCCTTCCAAAGCCTTCTAGACCTATTTTCAACCATCACTACTCACGTAGAACTTCATAGATAACATGGATCACATGGTAATCTATTAGACAAAAAAATATGCTCCAATGTACAAAGGAGCGGGGTATAACATCTTCCCCCCCTTTAGAACATTTGTCCTCGAATGTTAATTCTCATAAGGACCAAAAAGGATTTCAGGAATTCTCTGTAATGGTTGCCATATACAAGCTTTTATTAGTCAATATAACCAAGTTAGGAGCTAAGATTACCTATAGAGATAAGGAATAGGTGCGGACATTTATATTTCATCTTCTCTTCAGCTTCCCAGGTCTTTCCTTCGCGATTCTTGTTTTGCCATAATAGTTTGACGGAAGTCACGTCCTTAGTTTGCAACCCCCTAATTTGCTGATCCAGGATGGCAATAGCTTACTCCTTGTAGAATAACTCCTCTGTGACCTGAACACCCTTTATGGGAAAGACTCTGGATGGATCACCAATACACTTGCAAAGCATTGACATATGAAAGACCAGATATACTGCTTCCAAATCCGATGGTAAGTCCAACTTACAGGTAACCTTGCCTACTCTACGGAGTGTATGATAAAGGACAATAAGCTCCTCTCTCCTGCTGAACTTTATTACATTCTTCAGGGGTGGAACCTTTGAGAGTACTTGATAATTAACTTGAAACTCCAATGGTCGATGTCGATTATCTGCATATAACTTCTGTCGGTTCTGAGCTGCTAACAATCCCTCCTGAATGAGCTTCACTTTCCCCACATCTTGTTGAACTATGTTTGGGCCTATTAGTTGTGTTTTACCAATATCCAACTAACCAATGGGTGACCTACATTTTCTGTCATTCAAAGCCTCGTACAGGGCCATCTAGATACTAGAATGATAGTTATTATCATAGGTAATCTCAACAGGTAGTAGGCAATTGTCTTAGCCATCTTTTAAGTCAACCGTATAGGCCCGCAATATATCATCTAGCATTTATCTAGCAAGCTTAGTCTGTCCATCGGCCTGAAGGTAAAATGTGGTAGGAAGACCTATTTGTCTTCCCAATCTCCTCGTAGACTGATCTTCAGTAGTTAACTATAACTTGGGCCCCTTCGTCTGAGACAATAGCTATGGGAACTCCACACAGCCTCACTACCCTCTTGACCTATAACTTCACATAGTCTCAGCTAAATAGGTAGTCCTTGATTAAAGGAACATGGGATGCTGTTGGTAATCGATGGATAATATTTCATATAGAATCATCCGTCTATGGAGTGCAAAGTGATTCTTGTAATCAAGGTCGTATTGTGGAATCTTTGACCTCGTGTATTACTTCTTGCCTTCTTTAGATGACATTAACTGGTACCCCTACCCTTTTGGTTTTGCTTTTTGCCCCTCGGAGTTAGCTACTGAGTGGTGCTGAAGTTCTCTCACACAACGACCTTCATAGCCGCTCTGTATTTTGTCTATCATTAATTGGTATAATGTTGAAGGGCTTTGGCATACAAGTGAATCATTTGTTAGTAACCAACTACTCCTACTCGTTTTACTTAAGCCCTTTTACAGCTCCTTTAACCCAATTTGTAACACTCTAGATACATGATCTTCTGCCCTTGTTTTATCGTTAGTTCAAATTCTTCCACGGTCCTTTTACTCAGATTTGTCTCTAATTTTTTGTCACACGTTATATTGTAATCCTTACAATAATGCGCAAAGACACTCAACTCAGCCCAAGATTTACTTTAGCGTCATCTCGCTAGTCTTCATATCCCGCCTTGCCCTCTCCTCTTTTATCTTACAACCAGTATCGGGGTAGATCTTTGGTTCAACTATGGACATGCCCTTTCGGTAATTTGGTTTAACTCCACTTTGTCTTTTTCTGTAATGTATTCAAACTATCATGACCCTTTTCCATCATGTATTCTTCTGCTTGGTCTTATGCTGAATACACCAATACTCATTGTTTGCACCCCTTATCTTATATAATCAGTATGAGGTAGACGCAGTCTCATCGTCTCCTGGTGTATTTTGCTTTTGATACTACATTCACACTAGAACTTGCTTGTGCTAGTGCTATTTTATCCTACATCCCCCCTTTAGGGTGTACCCATATCATCCTCTATTTATTTTCAACTATTCATATGCATATAATTTTATTCCAACATATTAGACATATTTCACCATGTCCATACCTTCTGTCAGATCATCTATACTTTAGGTTGCCCCTGTAAGAACCTTAATACAACCATGGGGTGGTTGGAATTCTCGATAATTAGTACATAATCTAGTCTAAGTGTTGGTACCCGAGTCATATAATTAATGTTGTAGTTTATTTAGAGCCACCTTCCTTTCCTCCCAATCAGTGCTTAGCTAGTGCCCATAATCGCTTCAGCTTCTCCATTCGGGAGCACGTGTATTCTAGTGACCCGTGTTTCTAGCTTTGCTATAACACTATCTTTATCCCAGTGGATACCACTTGTTCCTCTTACTAGATTCACAATGCATCAATGGTTTTGCAGAGCTACCTCCCTCATCCTCGAGGGGTCTTACTATTTCCCATGGTGGAATCACACATCCACACTACTTCTTTATGTCTAATAAGCTTTTATCCTTGTCGGGTACCAGAGGTTAACTTCCAACCCTTCTCATTCTCATGTCAACTTTACTTTAATAGCGGTCTTGTCTTCTCGCCTTTTCGGACTACATCTTCAGTTCGTAGCTATCTATTACCCTTTTTGTCTGATGCTCATACATAATTGATCACGTTTATCTGGAGTGCTTCCTATAGTAGTCCTTTTATTCTTCTAGTCCACAAGTTACCTTTTCATTTAGTCTCTTAAGAACCAATAAAAGGTTACCCTAAAGATTTCTCCAACCACCACCAAAAGGGGATTAAAATCCAATAAGCGCCATAATACTTTTTAGTGCTTAACTCATATGGTTTCCTTCTAGGTTTATTCTTGAGTCGTGAACAAATTATCCAGTTCACCATTAATGGTTAAGGGTTCTGTACTTTCCTATAAAAGTGGAATCCAATCGCTGCACTTTGCCCTTCAATAGGAGTTTTCTTCCAAAATAAAACTTCCCAAGTGAACATGGGGCTCCTCTTACCAAAAACACAGAGGGTACCCCTACAACTTTAGTTCATCATAATAAAGGTACTCAGTATCGACTTCCAAGGTGTATGATGACCTTATATCTCATTCCCTTTTTATTTTAGAAAATTTTGGTAGAGTTTCCTCTATATTTTTTACTATCCCAAAATCTGCATTCAGAAAATACCAACAATGCCTCAAAGGGCAGACATATATACTCATATCATATCATATCGCAGCCACACAGGGTGCCCAGTATCAACAACATAAAAATGGACTTACCTAGTATGTTCACTCGAACTGCACCTGTTACACTACCCTGTGTACTTCTACTTTCCATTTTTAACTTTACATATCAATTGTATTTCAATACCTTACCTGACATATATCTGAGCCTTTACTTACCTGCATGCTCTTTAACTCCCAATATCATCAGTCACTTTCTTTTATCTATGTTGTCTTTCTCCTGAAATCACAGTTAATATGAGGAATTTCATTCCCTATGACTCGGCTCTATCGCCCAATCTTAGATTTGAAAGAAAGTAAAATCCTAAATATCATATAGCCTCTTTTTTATATATATGGTGCATAACACACAAAGAAATAAGACTCTACTAGACACGGTCTATAGACACTCCAAGGATAAATTGCTCTGATACCACTTTTATTACGACCCGACCCCGTAGACCACGACTGGGGTCCGACCTAGGTCTTATGTATATGTCATGTTGTTTGTAGTCTGGTTTGACTACGCTTAATTTATATACATTACATGTCTATCATTCTACGTGACCACAACTGATAAATATGTATACCAGGGTCCAGGTCGGACCCCAATCGTGGTCTACGAGTTTGAGTCGTGACATGAAGTGTCTCTTATTCATTTTTGGATGTTGAACTTTTATGATTGTTGAGCTACTTTCCTTGAACCTTCTATATGCTTAGAACTTAATGAATATACTGGCTCCTAGTTGTAGGACTATGTGAAAGCAAGTGCTCTAGAGTCCTTAAGTGGTTAGTATTAGTTTCGTACATGTCTAAGGACCCGGAGATGCTAACTAATATAGCCCCTAATGGCATTTAGATGGAAGATAAGATGACTACTATCACGACCCAACCCCGTAGGTCGTAACTAGGGTTCGACCAGGACCCCCGTATACCTACCTATCAGTTGTAGTCATACTGAACTATGAACAAGGTGATACTACTCGCAAAAATGCCAATGAGTTAAAAACTTTTTCGTGCACTTGTGGCCTCTTTCACTCGTTTTATAGCACATAAGGGCATGTAAGCCGACAAGTCTATTGTAACATAACTATATTCACAAAATGCCGTATATGCACAATCGAAACAAACTCACAAACATCCCACATCCATATGTCTACAGACTTTTAGGAATAGTAATAGCAACATATGGCGGGACAGGCCCCCCACCGCACCCCTAAATGTACAAATATATACATTAAGTGACCAGTATCAAAAAATAGGCTCCAAAACAATAAAGCACTTCTGACATAGCTAAGAGGAATTCCTAAGCTGACGGATCTCCAGAATGAACATCTATATCTGCGGGCATGAAACGCAGCCCCCTGGGGAATAAGGGGTCAGTACGATATATATACTGAGTATGTAAAGCATAACACATCATAACTGAGAGAACAACTGAAATAGGGATGCAGAGAACAAGTATAACAGTTAATAAGGCACTATAACTGCATCTTATAACATAAGGGCATGTACACCATCTTCATATACTATATCCGGCCCGCTAAGGGACTCGATATTACCATGTCATCTCATACGACGTCGTGTTATATGTTACGATTATGTTATTATGTTTTCACATGCATGCCTATCTATCATTACATATCATACCATACCTGGCACAGCATGGGTCCCGGTGTTATAATCATAGCATCACATACCGTACCTGGCCCATTAAGGGACTCGGTGTTATCATCATATCATCATATACCGTACCCGACCCTCTAGGGGACTCGGTGTTATAATCATATCATCACATACCGTACCCAGCCCATTAGGGGACTCGATGTTATAATCATATCATCATATACCATACCTGGCCCTTTAGGGGACTCAGTGTCATAATCATCATATATAGGTAGATCATTATCTGAGACTCACTAGGGTAATCATACTGAACTATCATTCGTGGATCAGGATAATAATCATCTTAGGTGCCCCTTTGAGTGCCACTAGGTCTATATTAAGTGAAGTCTCAAGAATTATATACATATTTTAAGGTAATGCCAACCAGCTTAAGGAAATCATAAACACCTGTCATCACAGAGTCCTTAGGAATAGGAGCTCTAAGTCCCACTATTAATCAATATACAGATGGTTCAGGGAAGGTAGCTCAACTATGATGAGACTTTTCCTGCCAAGGAGTGAATATAAGACATATAGCATATTCAAAGCTTAAGAATGGATTTACTCTAGAGCTCGTATCATGTATTATTTTCTTTAAGATATGTCAAAAGAAAGAAAGGGTAGGCCTCACCTGTTTGTCCCTTCCTATCCCAAAGGAGTTTGAGATACAATAATTCACCTATCGTAGGCATCCTAGTGTTCAGCAATGGATAAGAATCAGGAGGTATGCTTGGGGCCTTATGAATGGGATTATCCCCACTTGCATACACAGATATACATATTGCACTTCTATAAAGGATATGCCAAGAGAAGGTACATACTCATCACTTCCTAACGTATGGAAGGCTTGAGAAGCCCTAGTTCAATTACTGTAAGAGTGCTTTCATCAAGAAGTAAATAAGGACCGTGAACTACGCTTGGCATTTATGAGTAGATTTACCCTCAATCTCATATCATTCATTACTTAACTTGAAGACATGCCAAAAGAAGAAACAAGATAGGCTTTACATACTTATGCAAAAAATATGCCAAAAGAAAGCTTCACATACCTTGTCTGAATTATTCCTTATCATGTTTTCCTCGCCGTCCTTTGAACCTATTCAACATGAAAGTAATATGAATATCAATCCCTTTTAACTTTCCATCACCCTAGGTTACACCTTAGTATTAATTGAATCTATTTTCTTAGTCGTTTCCCTAACTAGTTTTGTTATTCGCTAAGGCGTCGACGAGAATTGGGCAGCACCTCGCCTATAATGTGCCCTATCCAAATTTCCAATTAGGTCCCTAAGACCTACAGCCAACCAACAACAACAACCTGCATCAATTCACATAAACAATATACAACATAAACTCCAAACGACTTATTCAAAAATACGATATCACAATAGGGCGTCTAGCCTTTATTTTGTAACTCCTTTATTTTAGAATGCATTTAGGCCCTGCAACAATACATTACACCCTTTCAACAACAACTCACAAGAACGACACTTTATTTCGACGACAATTCACTTCTAGCGACTCCAATTTAGTTTTTTCCGAACGTCAAGTGTTCCAATAATATTTACACTCTTCCAGCCACCCAAAAGGTGTATAATATATGCCATAACAACACCATAAATTCCAAATTGAAAGGAGAAACTTTACCTTACCCGAATTTAGCAAAAATTGTCAAAGTGCAACTCAGAACTTCTCCAAACGCGCTGAAATTGAGCGGGTTGTTTGTTACTTCTTCGCTGCCCCAAATTGAACTTTTATGTTATTAAACACCACTATACAACTTAGGGACACTTCAAATAATTAATTCACGGAACAAAACCCGGAAGCTTACCCCAAAAGGGCCAAACCCGTAGCCCTTCTTCCTTGCCTTTTTAATGTTTTTATCTTCATTTTCTTCCAAATTTTCAATTGTAAAGCTAAATTTTTGGTTCCATAAACATCATAAAACACATATATACATATCCACGTACTTAGGGAACACCGTGGATAATTAATTCACGGAAGAAAAGTGAAGAACTTACCTTAATTTCTTCCAATTTGTGGCTGCCATTGTGTACTCTCTTTCTCTCACATTTCTCTCTATCCTTTGTCTGATTTTTAGACTTCCAATCACTTAAGAGTTATTAACATACATATATATATGGTCCCTTAGGAAGTGACACATGTCATCTCGTTAGGGTGACACGTGTCAAGCCCTTATTGGGCCACCTCAACCATGCGGCTAATGGGGTGCTGCCACATGGCAGTGGGGTCCACCTCTTCCAAGTAGGTGGGTCACCTACTTGACCCCAAAAAGGTGGGTCACCTTCCTGCTTGAGGTGCATCCACGTGTCACCCTCCTAAGCTGCCATGTCATCATTATTTTTTCCTCTCTCGTGGATTCATAATCTCATCTTACTTTAAGAACCTATGTAATCCATGCTTCGCAAGCTTGGTATGTACTCGAATATCTTAAGTATGTAAGACTTCCAAGTTCATAGCTTACGTAGGTAAATCGAGTCCTATGACTCATTACTTGGCCTCCAATTCCTTTTGGATTCTTATGACTCCATTTCCAACCTTCCTTCTCACTAAGTATTACAATCTTCTTTCCTTAGAGTTGTTTGATAGTGTCTTAGCTTATCCGACTCACATGATAGTGTCTAAGGAACTTAAGAAGACATTACGAGCTCGAGAGTGCGGGGTGTAACAACTACACTACTACTCGGGCTTGAGACGATAGTTTAATCTTCTTATATGGTCAAGTCTCTGATAATGTTTTAAATTGCATACGGTTACTCACTACTCTACTCGTGCATAATGTAACCCTTCTATCACTGAGTCCCATGCAAGGGTATGTTCTCGTGCAAAGTTCATAACATTACCCACTGAGTCCCTCACTAAAGGGGTCGGGTACACTATGCGAGCACATGATAATGCAATGGCATGAAAAATTCACTGAGTCCCTCACTAAAGGGCTAGGGTACGTATGTATATTATATGATGATGTGTTGTAATAAGATGGTGATGGTGCCGGACCTATGATTGTCACGACCCAACCCCATAGGCTGCGACTAGGGTCCGACCTGGACCCCCCATATACCTATCTATCAGTCGTGGTCATATTGAATTATAAATATGCAATGCATATAAATCAAGTGTAGTCAAACTGGAGTACAATGACATGATACGTACATGAGAACCCCCATGGGTCATAACATTTCGTATATTTGTAGCCTCTTTCATTCGTATCATAATATGAAAGGGCATGCTAGCCGACAAGGCTGCCATAACATAATAACATCTATCATACATCATGTAGACCCAGTTGAATCAAACTGATATACACAACCCACATATATATGTCTGTAGACCTCTAACAATATTAATGACAACATATTACGGGATAGGACCCCATCGTACCCCTAAATAACAAAACAATACTTGTACATCAACGGCCAGTGCCAACAACTAGGCTCCGATACAATGAAACCTCTTCCAGCTGAGATGAGCGGAATCTTAAGCTGATGGACTCCAAAACCTATATTTGTAATTGCGGGCATGAAATGCAGCCCCTCGAAGAAAGGGGGTCAGTATGACATATATACTGAGTATGTAAAACGTATCATAATACAATTGGAGGTATATCCGAAATAAATAAGCAGGGGAAAAACTTATCAAATTAGAAGCCTGTACCTGTACTCTGTGAATTACAAAAGCATGCATGATCATATCATACCATATAGCCGGCCCTTTCAGGGGTCTGGTGAATCATATCTGTAAAACCACCATGGACCCAGTACCATCACCTCCTTATTACAACACATCATCATATATATACATACGTACCCGGCCCTCTAGTGAGGGGCTCCTTGGACAATGTAGTAAATTGTGCACGATAACATACCCAGCCCAGGACTCGGTGAAAGAAGGGTTACAGTATACATGAGTGGAGTAGTGAGTAATTATATGACATTTAAATCATTATTAGAGACTCGACAAAATAAGAAAGTTAAGCTATTGTTTGAGGACCCGAGTAACGGTGTAGTCATCTCGAGTGTCCTCTAAATGCTATTATGGGCTGTCTCAAAAGTAATCTCGGGGACCCTAGACATGTATTAACATAGGGCCAAATCATTTATTGAATCAAAAACACTTAGTCTCGTACAGTCTTTAAGACTTGGAGCCTGTACATTTGGTACCTCTTTAACATATAGAAGTTTCCAGGGAAATAGTTCAACTACTATCAGAGTTCGATATTCAAAAGTAAATAGGAGATGTTAAGTGTTACACCCCACATCTTTGAACTCGGAATGTCCCTTAAGTTACTTAGAAGCTAGCATGTGAGCCACTTAAGTTACGACACTATCAAACGGCTCTAAGGAAGGGAGAATGTGATACCCCATACTAGAGAAGGTTGGACATGAAATCATAAGAGTCCGGAAGGAATTGGAGGCCATATAATGGGTCGTAGGACTCGATTTATCTACGTAAGCTACTAACTTGGAAGTCTTACATACTTAAGCTATTGGAGTGTGTACCAAGCTTGGGTAGCATGGGTTACATAGGCTCTTAAAATAAGACGAGATTACGAATCTACGAGAGGGAGCAAAAACTAGTTTCCGAACTTACGAAAGTGAAGCAAGCAGGTGACAAGCAGGCAGGTGACTCACCTACTTGGGATGGACCCCACTGCCACATGGCAGCATGTGATTGGCCGAATAAGTTGAGGTGGCACCCTAGGAGGCTGCCACGTGTCACCCTAGGGGGCTGCCACGTGGCACCTTCTAAAGAGGTGAATATATATGTGTTAAGTGACTCTTAGTCACATTGTTTCATCCAATTCTACAGCCAAAAGAAAGGAAAAAAACGTGAAGAACACAAGGAACAAGGCAGCCACAATTTTGAGGAATTAAAGGTAAGTTCTTCAATTTTTCCTCCGTGAATTAATTATCTACGGTGTTCCTCAATTACGTGGAGGTGTATATATATATATTACGATGCCTACGGAACCATGGTTGCAGTTTACACTTGGAAAGAAATAAGAGAAAGTTGAAGGAGAAAATGTTAAGAACTAATTAACAAACCCGTTTTTGGAAGGGACTGTCGTTAGTAATATTAGTATAACTTCTTGTGTACATATTCGTTTCGAGTGATTTAATATGTTTTGGAAAGGTATTTCATGGTTCTATAAGTTTCATTCAGACTCCAAAATCCATTTTTACATTTATCAGCTCGAAAAATGGTGATGAAGTGTAGAGGAGGTACTGCTCAGATTTGGTTTTGGAAATTCTACACGGACAGCTGTAAGTATTTTGGTCATATCCTTTTGTACAAAATTGATGTAGGGATGATTCGAAATTTTTTGTGACCCTAAGACATATGTCTATAACTTTCATGAAGGACGTAAATCCTGTTTCCCTCCATTACCCCTTCGAAACGAAGCGACAAGGTAAAACAGTAAGCTGTCCAGATTTCACATTTTGGATAGTTTTGGCGAGTTGGACAAGTTTAACGTAAGGTAATGCCTTTACTTTTAAATTGGAGTTTATGGTATTGTTATATGGTGTATTAAACCCCTTGTATGCTGCTGGAAGTTTAAGAATGTCGTAGAAATGCTCGACGTTCGAAATAAACTAAATTGGAGTCGCTAGAAGTGAATTGTCATCGAAATAAAGTGTCGTTCTTGTGAGTTGCTGCTGCAGGGGTGTGGCTTGTTGTTGCAGGGCCTGAATATGTCCTAATGTGGGTTAGGGTGCTGCTGGTCTAAGCCACATGACCCCTCGTTACGTATAACTAAAGGCGTCACAAAATAAAGGCTAGACGCCCTATTTTGATATCGTATTTTTGAATAAGTCGTTTGGAGTTTATGTTGTATATTGTTGGTATGAATTGCTGCAGGTTATTGTTGTTGGTTGGATGTAGGTCTTAGGTACCTAATTGGAAATTTGGATAGGGCACATTACAGGGGAGGTGCTTCCCAATTTTCGTCGACGCCTTAGCAAATAATAAAACTAGTCGGGGAAACGACTAAGGAAATAGATTCCATTGATACTAAGGTGTAACCTAAGATGTTGGAAAGTTAAGAGGGGTTGATATTTATATTACTTTCATGTTGAATAGGTTCAAAGGACGGCGAGGCAAGCAGGATAAGGAATAATTCAGACAAGGTATGTAAAGCTTTCTCGTGGCATGTTTTGGTATAAGCACGTACAGTATCTTTCTTTCCTTTTGGAAAGTCTTAGCCTTAAGTGAATTGTATGTGGAATGTGGGAATAATTCCATTCCCAGAACTCCAAGTATGCCTCCTAATGCCCATCCACTGTTTGATAATGGAACCCCTATAAAAATTGAGTATTGCCTATTAAGGCTTCTACGTGTTAAAGAGTAGTTTATGAAAAGCTATCTCTCCTTTCTCTTGCTATGTACTTGGCATGAAAATGAGGTTATGATGCCAGGTTTGTTCACCGAGCCCTAGAATGGGACGGGTATGAAATATCCACATAAAGGAAAGTACAGACTATATATAGTTTATTCCTTTTCTTCTTCTGGCATATCTTAGTTGTAGGTTAAACATGATATGAGTTCTGGGGTAACTCCATTCTTAGCATCTCTTATTTACGTCTGAATATCGGACTTTTATAATAATCGAACTATTTCCCTGAAAACTTTTATATGTTAAAAAGGTAACAAATGTACAGGCTCCAAGTCTTACAGACTATTTGTTAACAAATGTTTCTGGTTCCATAAGCGATTTGTCTTTACTTTAGTACATGTCTAGGAGCCCTGAGATTATAATTGATATTGCCCATAAAGGCATTTAGAAGTCACTCGAGATGACTACACTACTACTCGAGTCCTCCGAGAAAATTTTAATCTTCTTATATGGTCAAGTCTCTAATAATGATTTAAATTGCATATAGTTACTCACTACTCTACTCGTGTATATTGTAACACTTCTTTCCCTGAGTCCCGGGCCAGGATATGTTCTCGTGCACAGTTCACTGCATTATTCCCTGAGTCCCTCAATAGAGGGCCAGGATACGTGTATAGATATATGATGATGTGTTGTAATAAGGTGGTGATGGCATTGGGGCCATGATGGTTTTACAGAGATGATTCACCGGACCCCCGAAAGGGCCGGCTATATGATATGACTCGAACATGCATGTTTTTGTAATTCACAAAGTACAGGTACAGGTTTTTGAATTGATATCTTATCCCCTGATTTTGTATCTCAGATATGCTTCCAGTTGTATTATATTATGTTTTACATACTCAGTACATATATCGTACTGACCCCCTTTCTCGGGGGGCTGCGTTCATGCCCGCAGGTACATATACAGATTTTGGGAGTCCGTCATCTTAGGATTCCATGCAGCTCAGTCCCGCCATATGTTGTCATTTCTATGTTTAGAGGTCTGCAGACATGTATATGTGGGTTGTATATGTCAGTTTGGTTCAACTGGGTCTATATGATACATGTACATATTGTTATATTATGGCAGCCTTATCGGCTTGCGTGCCCTGTCATGTTGTGATACAAACAAAAAGGGCTACAGGTATATGCAAATGTTATGGCCCAGTGGGGCTCTGTTACATGATATTGTTTTATTTATAGTTCAATGTGACCACAGCTGATACATATGTGTACGGAGGGTCCAGGTCGGACTCCAGTCGCGACCTACGGGGTTGGGTCGTGACAAAAATGATATCAGAGCAGTTCGTCCTCGGAGTGTCTGCAGACCGTGTCTAGTAGAGTCTTGGTTATCGATGTGTTGCGCCCCACATCTATAAACAGAAAGCTACAGGACATTTAGGATGTTACCTTTCTTCTACATCTGAGATCGTGCTATAGATCCGAGTCATAGGAAAATTTTTTATACTAACATTGGATCTTAATAGAAGGACGACACCAACAAAAGGAAGTAATTGACGACATAGAAAGTTACGAAGCACGCAGGTAAGTAAAGTAAAGCCACGGAAGATATCTGTCTGGTAAGGTATTGAAATATAAAGTTGAAACCTGAAAGGAAAGCAGACAGAAAGTGCAACAGATGCCGTTTGAAGTTGGACATATGAGGTAAGTCCAGTATTTTTATATTATTATTGACGTTGAAAGCCCTGTGTGGCTGCGATATGAGATGACATTGAAAGCCCTGTGCGGCTGTGATATGACATGGTTTGTGGAAAAACAGAAAAGCAAACAGAGAATGAATAAGAAGGCTTACGCAGATTTATAGGGAAGGTTCAGAATAAAAGGTCAAGTGGTAACGAAAGTAAAGGTGAGCAACAAGATAGGAGGAATGCCAGAAATGACTGGTATACTAAGAACAAATAGAGGTAAACATAAGATGTTTTGAAAATGAGAAATAAAAGGACTACTAAAGGAAGCACTTAAGATGGACATGATTAATTAAGTTTGTACAAAAAGGGAAATAGACAACTACGAATAAGATATAGTGCGATGAAAAGGTGATAAGACAAGACTACTATTAGAACGAAGTTAATATGGTTTTAAATAAGATTAGAATTAGCATCAGGTCTACGACAAGGGTGAAAGCTTATGGGGCATACAGAAGTATTGTGTATACGTGACTCCACCTGGGAGAATAGTGAGATCCTTTAAAGATAAGGGAATGTTGATTTGAAAAATAACTAATGCATTGTGAACTAGGGACGTGGCTTCCGTCAAAGTCTTTTGACGAAATAAGAATAAATAAGAGTTGACCTGAGAAGCCGAAGAAGAGATGGAAAAGAAATATCCGTACGTGCTCTCTACGTCTACAGGAAGTCTAAACTCCTGGGTTAGTTGAATCGATGAATAAAAGGGTCTACGGATGACAACCGTTATGGAGAATTCCTAAAGTCCTCGTACGACCTAATAAGCTTACTTAACATTCGAGGACGAATGTTCTAAAGGGGGGAAGGATGTTATGCCTCGTACTTAGGTACTTCGGAATGCTTTCTTAAGCTTCTTAAAAGTTGCCACGTGACTTAGATTGTCTACCACACTATCAAATAACTCTAAGGGAAGGAGAATGTGATACCCTATAGTAGAGAAGGTTGGAAATAGATTCATAAGAATCCAGAAGGAATTGGAGGCCAAGTAATGAGTCGTAGGACTCGATTTACCTACGTAAGCTACTAATTTAGAAGTCTTATACACTTGAGTTGCTTAAGGACATACCAAGCTTACATAGCATGGATTACATAGGTTCCTAAAATAAGACGAGATTACGAACCCACGATGAAGGGGAAAAGATGACACGTGGCAGCCAATGGAGGAGCGACACATGGCAGCTCATCAAGCAAGCAGGTGATGCACCTACATAGGGTCAAGTAGGTGATGTAGCTGCTTGGGGGTGGACCCCACTGCCACATGGCAGCCCCTAGTTGGCAGCATTATATGGTGGCCAATTATGGCTCGACACGTGTCACCCTAAGGCTGACACGTGTCACCTCTAAGGCAGCCCATGTTTTTATGTTTTATGACTCTTAAGGCAAGTCATTTATCCAAAATCAGCCAAGAACTTAGAGGGAAAAATGTGAAGAAGAAAAGGGAGAAAGGCAGCCACGTTTTGGGTGTTACACCCCACCCTTTTTAAAACTCGGAATGTCATAAGTTCCTTGTACATTATCATGTGAGCCAGATACGCTACGACACTATCAAATGACTCTAAGGAAGGGAGAATGTGATACCCCATAGTAGAGAAGGTTGGAGATGGAGTCGTAAGAATCCAGAAGAAATTGGAGGCCAAGTAATGAGTCGTAGGACTCGATTTACCTACGTAAGCTACTAACTTGGAAGTCTTACATACTTAAGCTATTAGAGTACGTACCAAGCTTACGTAGCACGGATTACATAGGCTCTTAAAATAAGACGAGATTACGAACCCATGAGAGAGGGAAAAAAAAGATGACGTGGCAGCTTAGGAAGGTGATACATGGCAGTACCTCAAGCAAGCAGGTGACCCACCTGCTTGGGGGAGGTGGACCCCACTGCCACGTGGCAGCACCCCATTGGCTGCATGGTTGAGGTGTCCCAATAAGGTCCTGACACGTGTTACCTCATATATATATGTACTATGTGACTATTCACTTATTCATTATCCAAAATCAGCCAAAACATAGAGGGAAAACCTGAGAGGAAGAGGCAGCCATGGTTTGAAGACTTTGGGGTAAGTTTTCCAAGTTTCCTCCGTGAATTAATTATATGCGGTGTTCCTGAAGCATGTGGATATGTATATATGTATTTTACGATATTTACGGAACCAAAACTTCAGCTTTACAATGGGAAACTTAGAAGAAAGAAGAAGAGAAAAACGTTGGAGGCAAGAGAGAGGGGCTACGGGTTAGTCTTATTGGAGGTAAGCCTCCGAGTTTCGCTCTGTGAATTAATTAATTATGGTATCCTGGGGTTGTATAGCGATGTTTAATAATGAGAAAATCCAATTTGGGGCAGCGAGGAAGTCATATAAACAACCTGCTCAATTTCTGCGCGTTTGAAGAGGTTCCGAGTGGCGATTTGACAATTTTGGCCAATTTCAGGTAAGGTAAGGTTTCTCCTTTTAATTTGGACTTTATGGTGTTATTATGGAGTGTGTTACACGACCTATAGGTGTCTGTAAATGTGAAAATTTCATAGAAACACTTGACATTTGGAATAAACTAAATTGGAGTCGCTATAGTTTAATTGTCGTCGAAGTAAAGTGTTGTTCTTGTGAGGTGCTGTTGCAGGGGTGTGGCTTGTTTTTGTAGGGTCTAAATATGTTCTAAATAAAGTGGGGGATCTTATTTTTGCAGCCACACGACCCCCCGCTTCGTACGGTTAAAGGTTTTTCCAAATGAAAACTAGAAACCCTATTTTGATATCGTATTTTTGAAGGAGTCGTTTGAAGTTTATGTTGTATATTGTTGGTGTGAATTGCATAAACATATGTTGCAGGTTGTTGTTTTTGGTTGGCTATAGTGTTTAGGGTTCTAATTGGAAATTTGGATAGGGCACATTATAGGAGAGGTGCTGCCCAATTTTTGTTAACGCCTTAGTGAATTAAAGAACTAGTCGAAGAAACGAACAAGGGAATAGATTCTATAAATACTAAGGTGCAACCTAAGATGCTGGAAAGCTAAGAGTATTTGATATTCTTATTACTTTGATATTGAATAGGTTCAGCAGATGACGAGACGAACAGGATAAAGAGTAACTCACAAGAGGTATGTAAAGCTTTCTCTTGGCATGTTTTGGTATAAGTTCGTACTGCTATCTTTCTTTCCTTTTGGCAAGTGTTGTCCTTAAGTAAATTGTGTGTGGAATGTGGGGATAATTTCATTCCCAGAACTCCAAGTACGCCCATAACCCCTACCCACTGCTTAGTAATGGAACTGCTATTAGGATTGAGTATTGCCTAGTAAGGCTTCTACGTGTTAAACAGTAGTATGTGGAAAGCTACCTCTCATTTCCCTTGATACGTATTTGGTACAAAAATGAGATTATGATGCCATAATAGTTCACCGAGCCCATGGTGGGCTGGGTACGACATATGTATATGAAGATCACCTAAAGGAAAGTATAGACTATATAGAGCTTATTCTCGTTCTCTTTGGGCATGTCCTTATTTTAGATTTAAGTCGAATATGATATGAGCTCCAGAGTAACTCCATTATTAAACATCTCTTAATTACTTCTGAATATTGAACTCCTATAATAGTCAAACTATTTCTCTGGAAACTTTTATACGTTAAAGAGGTAACAAATGTATAGGCTCTACGTCCTAAAGACTATAAGGTAATAAGTGTTTCTGATTCCATAAACGATTTGACCCTACGTTAATACATGTTTAGGGTCCCCGAGATCTCAATTGAGACAGCCCATAATGGCATTTAGAGGACACTTGAGATGACTACACCACTACTCGGGTCCTCAAGGAAAAGCTTAACTTTCTTATCCTGCCGAGTCTCTGATAATGATTTGAATTGCATATAGTTACTCATTACTCTACTCGTGTATATTGTAACACTTCTTTCACCGAGTCTCGGTGTCATGAACCAACCCCATAGGCCATGAAGGGTGCCTGAACTGGACACCCCTATCTACCCTGGCAAACTATACATAGTCTGTCCCCTGGTTATACTCAAAATACATCAACAGATAAGAAAACTTATAAGCCGACAAGGATATTGTAACACATGGGGTCATCCTATGACACATATATATGTGGGCCGACAAGGCCTCCACAACACAGGGAATGCCCTAAATCATAAGTCATATCAGTACAGCTGTACATACCCGTATATACAGCTCATATACTACTCAGGCACAACTCATATACAGCCCATACACAACTTATATACAGCTCATATACAGCTTAGATACATTTCACACACAATGTATGTACAACTTATATACACATATGCTCTACACACATACAACCCACATCTGTATCCACAGACTTCTAAGAGTCAAAAAAACAGTAACATAAGGCAAGACAGGGCTCCCGCTGTACCCGTGAACAAAACTTATATACATGCATCAAGTTTTAGTACCCAAAATCAGGCTCCAGCACAATGGAGCATTCTTGGACCGCTGAGTGGGACTCCTATGCTGGCAGATCCCCAACCTGTGTACCTGCACCTGCGGGAATGAAATACAGCCCCCCGAAGATAGGGGGTCAGTACGACATATGTACTGAGTATGTAAAGTGTAATGTAACAAAACCGGAAGTATATCCGAAACAGAGGAGCAGGAGAACAATTTATCAAATCGGAAACATGTACTTGTACTCTGTGAATCATAAAAATATGCATGCTCAAATTTTCAATATAGCCAGCCCCATCAGGGATCCGGTGAATCATATATGTAGTATCAGTATCAGGACCCGTGCCATCATTACCTTATTACAACACTGTTACACCCCGTACTTTGGTACCTTAGAATGCTTCTTACGCTTCTCAAGTTTCTGGGAAGGCTCTTAAGTTTCTTTAAAATCGTTATGTGAGTCGGATAGTTTATAATGCTATCAAATAACTCCAAGGAAAGGAGAACGAAATGCTTCTTAATAAGGAAGATTGGAAATAGGGTTATAGAAAATCGAAAGAAGTTGGAGGCCGAGAAATGAGTCGTAGGACTCGATTTACCTACGTAAGCTACCAACTTAGACGTCTTACATACTTGATTTGCTTAAGGACATACCAAGCTTACGTAGCATGGATTACATAGGCTCCTAAAATAAGACAAGATTACGAACCCACGAGAAAGAGGAAAAGACGACACGTGGAAGCCAATGGAGGAGTGACACGTGGCAGCACCTCAAGCAAGCAGGTGACCCACCTCCTTAGGGTCAACTAGGTGACCCACCTACTTGGGAGGTGGGGCCCACAAGGACACGTGGTAGCCCCTCCTTAAAAGCATGGCACCGTGGCCCAATAAGGGTTTGACACGTGTCACCCTTAGGGGTTGACACGTGTCACTTCCTAAGGGACCCTATATATGTATGTTAATGACTCTTAAGTCATTTGAAGTCCAAAAATCAGCCAAATTATAGAGAGAAACGTGAGAGAAAAAGAGCTCACAACAGCAGCCAAAAATTGGAGGAAATTAAGGTAAGTTCTTCACTTTTCTTCAGTTAATTAATTATCTACGGTGTTCCTCAATTACGTGGAGGTGTATATATGTATATTACGATGCCTACGGAACCATATTTTCAGTTCTTCACTTGGAAACCTAAGAGAAACATAAAGAGAAAACGCTAGAGAACAGACCCGTTTTTGGAGGGGACAGTTGTTAGTAATATTGGTATAACTTCTTGTGTATAGCTTAATTTCGGGTGATTCAATATGTTTTAGAAAGGTAATTCAAAGGTATATAACTTTTATTTAGACCTTTAAATCCAATTTTGCTTTTAGCTTAGCGAAAAAGGGTGATGAAGTGTAGACGAGGTATTGCCCAGATTTTGTTTTGGAAAGCCTACACGGACAGCTGTGAGTATTTTGGACATATCTTTTCGTACAAAATTACTGTAGGGGTAATTCAAAATTGTTTTCGACCTTGATACAAATGTCTATAACTTTCATTGAGGCCACAAATCTTTTTTCCTTCAATTACACCTTCGAAACTAAGCGACAATACAAGATAGTAGGCTATCCAGAATTCATGTTTTGATAGGTTTGGCGAGTTTTGGCCAATTTTGGGAAAGGTAAGGTTTTTCCTTTCAATTTGAAGTTTATGGTATTTTTATATGGTGTATTACACCCCTTGTATGCTTCTGGAAGTTTAAGGATGTCGTGGAAATGCTCGACATTCAAAATAAACTAAATTGGAATTGTTATAGTTAAATTGTTGTCGAAGGATAGTGTTGTTCGTGTGAGGTGCTGCTGCAGGGGTGTGATGTGTTGTTGCGGGATCTAAATATGTTCTAATGTGGGTTAGGGTGCTGCTGGTTGAATCCACACGATCCCTCGTTGCATATAATGAAAGGCATTACAAAATAAAGGCTAGACGCCCTATTGTGCTACCGTATTTTTGAATAAGTCGTTTGAAGTTTATGTTGTATATTGTTGGTGTGAACTGCTGCAGGTTGTTGTTGTTGGTTGGCTGTAGGTCTTAGGGTTCTAATTGGAAATTTGGATAGGGCACATTATAGGGGAGGTGCTGCCCAATTTTCGTCGACGCCTTAGCGAATAACAAAACTAGTCGGGAAAACGACTAAGGAAATAGATTCCATTAATACTAAGATGTAACCAAGGGTGCTGGAAATTAAAAGGGGTCGATATTCATACTACTTTCATGTTGAATAGGTTCAAAGGACGGCGAGGCAAGCAGGATAAAGAATAATTCAGACAAGGTATGTAAAGCTTTCTCTTGGCATGTTTTGATATAAGTTCATACAGCTATCTTTCTTTCCTTTTGGCAATATTTAGCCTTAAGTGAAATGTATATGAAGTGCGGGGATAATTCCATTCTCAGAATTCCGAGTATGCCTCATAAACCCTATCCATTGTTCAGTATTAGAGTTCTTGTGAAGATTAAGTATTGCCTAGTAGGGCTTCTATGTGTCAGAATGTAATATATGGGAAGCTATCTCTCATTTCCATTGAGATGTATTTGATACGAAAATGAGATTACAATGCCATAATGGTTCACCGAGCCCCATGAAGGGCCGAGTACGAAATATGTATATGAAGATCACCTTAAGGAAAGTACATATCATATAGAGCTTATTCTCTTTCTTCTTTTAGCACATCTTAGCTATAAGTTAAACATGATACGATCTCTGAGATAATGATCTAGCTTGCATATGGTTACTTACTACTCTGCTTGTGCATATGGTTTACATATCTTTACCGAGTCCCATAGAGGGCTGGGTACGACCGAAGTCCCAAAAAGGGGCCGGGTATGATATAAGATGATATAAATATTCACCGAGTCCCAAAAAGGGCCGGGTATGACCGAGCCCCACCAAGGGCCGGGTATGCTATGTGAATGCAATGATAAGACGACATGATTGCAGACCCAGTCTCATTAAAGGGCCGATTATGGTATATTTATGCTTATGATGACATAAAGATAAATTTGTAACACCGAGTCCCCGAGCGGGCCGGATACAGTATGTGATAGTGGTATACATGACTTTATTTTGTGAGGTGCAGGTACAGTACCCTATTAAATGTTATACTTGGTTTCCTGCACCCCTTATTCAGTTGTTATCTCAGTTATGTTGTGCTTATATACTCAGTACATATATTGTACTGACCCCTCTTTATTCGGGGGGCTGCGTTTCATGCCCGCAGGTACAGATGTTCATTTCGGAGACCCGCCAGTATAGGATTTCTGCTCAGCTATGTTGGAAGTGCTCCACTGTTTCGGAGCCTAGCTTTTGGGTACTGGTCTTGCGATGTATATATTTGTTTATGCAGAGGTAAGGCCGGGGCCTTGTCCCGCCATATGTTGTCATTCCTATTCTTAGAGGCCTGTAGACATATGTGTGTGGGTTGTTTAGGAGTTTATTTCGGTTATGCATATGCGATATACTGTAAAAGCTATTATGTTGTGGCAGCCTTCTCGGCTGGCTTTCCCTTTCATGACATGATGCAAATGAAAGAGGCCACACGTGTATGAATATTTTATCACCCACTGGGTTCATGTGTTTGGTTCCTATATATAGGAGGCTATATGAACATGAAAAAGTTTTAACCAATTGAGGTTTTTGTAAGCAGTATCACGTTATACATAGTCCAATTTGACTGTAGTCGACAGTTATGTAAACGGGGGTCCAAGTCGGACCCCAGTCGCGGCCTACGAGGTTGGTTCGTGACAAACACATCCTCATCATATATATATATACGAATGCTGGCCCTCTAGTGAGGGACTCGGTGGACAATGCAGTGAATTGCACGAATTTGATAATCGGCCCGGGACTCGGAGAAGAAGTGTTACAGTATACACGATAGAGTAGTGAGAAACAAAACACAGTTTAAATCATTATCTGAGACTCAACTATATAAGAGGACTAAATTATTGTCTAAGAATTCGAGTAACAATATAGTCATTCTAGCTTCCCTCTAAATGCCATTAGGGGCTACATTAATTACATCTCGAGGTTCCTAGACATATACCAAAGTAAGGCTATTCACTTAAGAATTCCAGAGTATTTGTCTTCGAATAGTGTTATGACTAGGAACTTGTATATTTATTATGTCCTCAGTGTATAAAAGACTCAAGGAAATTAGCTTAACTATCATGTAAGCTTTAACATTCAAAACTGAATAAGGAGCATTCAAGAATGGAATTACTTTAGACGTTATATCACTGTTTACTTACCTTTACGACATGCCAAAAGAAGAGAAGGGATAGGCTTCACATACCTCTTATGGACTCTCCTTAATCGTGTTTATTTCGTTGTCCTCACAACCTATTTAACATGGAAGTAAGGCGAGTATTAATAACCCTTAGACTTTTCAGCAACTTAGGCTACCCACTAATCCATAGCATTCATCCCCTCACTCGCCTTCTCGACTAGTTCTTTAACTAGTTAAGGTGTTAACAGAAATAGGACAGCACCTCCCCTATAATGTACCCTATCCGAATTCCCAACCATGTCCTTAACACCTGCAGCCAACCAACAATACAACCAGCAGCCCATACATATGAACATTATGCCAACATTACACAATATAAACCCCCAACGATTCACTCGAAACTATGATACCAAAACTAAAGTTTTTAGTCTTTCTTTCGCGAATTCTATAATTGTACAAAGTGGAGGGTCGTGTGGCTGCAAGAAGCAGCTCCCACGCCCTCATTAAATCATTTTAGAGCATCACAACACACTACCACACGACCAGCAGTCACACACCCCAAGCACAATGCGTTATTCGATTACAATTCAACTATAGCGATTCCAAATTCGTTTATTTCGAATGCCGAACTTTTCAAACCTTTTCCCCAACTTATACCAGCCCCTAAGGTGTGTAATACACCCTAATTTAACATCATAAACTTCAAATTAGAGGGGAAGAACTTACCTTTCCCTAAATAGGCTAGAACTCGCCGAAATCTCGCCTCGGAATATTTTTAGCGCGCTGAACCGTCGTGGCAGCCTGCTGTCCGTTTTTTGGCTGCACCTAACTCTAATTTTATACTAATAATAATTTCATATCCTCGTGGTATACGCTAGATAATTAATTTACGGAACGAAATCGGGACTTACCTTATTTTTCTCCCCAAGCCGTCGCACTTTTCTCCCTAAATTAGGGTTTGTTCATCATCTTTGTTTGCTGGAAATTTGATGAAGGAAGCTGGAGTATATGATACATATCCATACATATATGTGGTCTTAGGGTGTGACATGTGTCAGCCCCAAGAGGTGATACGTGTCCAGCCCCTATTGGGCCACCGTATCTACATGCTGAAGGAGGGGCTGCCACATGGCAGTGGTGTTACACCCCACCCTTTTTTAAACTCAGAATGTCTCATAAGTTCCTTGGACATTATCATGTGAGCCGGATACGCTACGACACTATCAAACGGCTCTAAGGAAGGGAGAATGTGATACCCCATACTAGAGAAGGTTAGAAGGGGAATCATAAGAATCCGGAAGGAATCGGAGGCCAAGTAACGAGTCGTAGGACTCGACTTATCTACGTAAGCTACTAATTTAGAAATCTTACATACATGAGTTACTTGATTACATACCAAGCTTACGTAGAAAGGGTTTCATAGGCTCTTAAAGTGAAACGAGATTACGAACCTATGAGAGGGAGCAAAAACTAGTTTCCGAACTTACGAAAGTGAAGCAAGCAGGTGACAAGCAGGCAGGTGACTCACCTACTTGGGATGGACCCCACGCTGCCACGTGGCAGTTTTGTGTTGGAAGCTTGGACGAGGTGTCACCCTAGGGGACTGCCACGTGTCACCTCCTAAGGAGGTGTATATATACATGTTGGCTGACTCTTTAACTCATTTTCCATCCAAAAACATCAGCCAAATGAGAGGAAAAACGTGAAGAACCAAAAGGAACAAGGCAGCAACATTTTTGAAGAATTAAAGGTGAGTTTTCCAATTTTCTTCCGTGAATTAATTATATACGGTGTACCTTAAATATGTGGATACGTATATATGTATTTTAAGACCTTCATGGAAGTAAAACTCCAGCTTTTCAATTGGAATTTGGAAGAGAAAATAAGAGAAAGTCGAAGGAGAAAATGTTAAGAATTAATTAACCAACCCGTTTTTGAAAGGGACAGTGGTTAGTAATATTGGTATAACTTCTTGTGTACAGATTCGTTTCGAGTGATTTAATATGTTTTGGAAAGGTATTTCGTGGTTCTATAACGTTCATTCAGACTCCAAAATCCAGTTCTACTTTTATCAGCTTCAAAAGTGGTGATGAAGTGTAGAGGAGGTACTGCCCAGATTTGGTTTTGGAAATTCTACACGGACAGCTGTAAGTATTTTGGTCATATCTTTTTGTACAAAATTGATGTAGGGATGATTCGAAATTGTTTGCGACCCTAAGACATATGTATATAACTTTCATGAAGGGCGTAAATCCTGTTTCCCTCCATTACCCCTTCGAAACGAAGCGACAAGGTGAAACAGTAAACTGTCCAGATTTCACATTTTGGATAGTTTTGGCGAGTTTGACAAGTTTAACGTAAGGTAAGGTTTCTTCTTTAAATTTGAGCTTTATGTGTTCTGATGGAGCATGTTACACGCCCTATTGGTGGCTGGAAATATGAAAATGGCTTAGAAATACTTGGCGTTCGGAATAAACTAATTTGTAGTCGTTATAGTTGAATTGTTGTCGAAACAAAGTGTTGTTCTTGTGAGTTGCTCTGCAGGGGTGTGGCTTGTTGTTGCAGGGCCTGAATATGTCCTAATGTGGGTTAGGGTGCTTCTAGTCGAAGCCACATGACCCCTCGTTATGTATAATTAAAGGCGTCACAAAATAAAGGCTAGACGCCCTATTTTGATATCGTATTTTTGAATACGTCGTTTGGAGTGTATGTTGTATATTGTTGGTATGAATTGCTGCAGGTTGTTGTTGTTGGTTGGCTGTAGGTATTAGGTACCTAATTGTAAATTTGGATAGGGCACATTATAGGGGAGGTGCTGCTCAATTTTCGTTAACGCCTTAACAAACTAAAGAACTAGTCGAGGAAACGACTAAGGGAATAGATTCCATTAGCATTAAGGCGTAACCTCAGATACTGAAAAGTTAAGAGTAGTTGATATTCGTATTACTTTATATTGAATAGGTTCAGAAGACGACGAGGCGAGCAGGATAAAGGGTAACTCCCAAGAGGTATGTAAAGCTTTCTTGTGGCATGTTTTGGTATAAGCACGTACAATTATCTTTCTTTCCTTTTGGCAAGTTTTAGCCTTAAGTGAATTGTATGTGGAATGTGGGAATAATTCCATTCCCGGAACTCCAGGTATGCCCCATAATCCCTAACTACAGTTAAGTGTTAACGCCCCTACAAGAATTGAGTATTACCTGTTAAGACTTCTACGTGCTAAAAGAATAGTGTATGGGAAACTATCTTTCCCTTCTCTTGATATGTATTTGGTAGTGGCTCACCGAGCCCTATAATGGGTCGGGTATGAAATATGTGTATGAAGGTCATCTGAAACAAAGTATAGACTACATAAAGCTTATTCTCTTTCTTCTTTTGGGCATGCCTTTGTCTTAGTTGTAAGTTAAATATGATCTGAGCTCTAGGGTAACTCTATTCTCAAACATCTCTTATTTACTTCTGAATATTGAACTCCTACAGTAGTCGAACTATTTCCCTGGAAACTGTTATATGCTATAGAGATAACAAATATACAAGCTCCAAGTCTTACAGACTATATGTTAACAAATGTTTCTGGTTCCATAAGCAATTTGGCTTTACTTTAGTATGTGTCTAAGGACCCCAAAACACTAGCTAATATAGCCCCTAATGGCATTTAAAGGGCATTTAAGGTGATTACATTACAATCCTGATTCTCAGACAATAGCTTAATTTTCTTCTACGGTTGAGTCTTCGATAATGATTTAAATTGCATATAGTTGCTCATTACTCTACTCGTGTATACTGTGACCCATCTTTCCCTGAGTCCCGGGCCAGGATATGTTCTCGTGCACAGTTCACTGCATTATTCACTGAGTCCCTCAATAGAGGGCCAGGATACGTGTATAAATATATGATGATGTGTTGTAATAAGGTGGTGATGGCACTGGGGCCATGATGGTTTTACAGAGATGATTTACAGAGATGATTCACCGGACCCCCAAAAGGGCCGGCTATATCATATGACTCGAACATGCATGTTTTTGTAATTCATAAAGTACAGGTACAGGTTTCTGAATTGATATCTTATCCCCTGATTCTCTATCTCAGATATGTTTCCAGTTGTATTATATTATGTTTTACATACTCAGTACACATATCGTACTGACCCCCTTTCTCGGGGGGCTGCGTCATGCCCGCAGGTACAAATACAAATTTTGGGAGTCCGTCAGCTTAGGATTCCATGCAGCTCAGCTGGAAGAGGCTCCATTGTATCGGAGCCTAGTTTTTGATACTGTCCACGAATGTATAGAAATTGTTTTATCCATTCAGGGGTACGGCGGGGGCCCTGTCCCGCCATATGTTGTCATTTATATGTTTAGAGGTCTGCAGACATGTATATGTAGGTTGTGTATGTCAGTTTGATTAAGCTGGGTCTACATGATATATGATATATGTTATTATGTTATGGCAGCCTTGTCGGCTTGCGTGCCCTGTCATGTTGTGATACAAACGAAAAGGGCTACAGTTTATGAAAATGTTATCGCCTAGTGGGGCTCTGTTACATGATATTGTCTTATTCACGATTCAATGTGACCTCAGCTAATAGATATGTGTATGGGGGGTCCAGGTCGGACCCCAGTCGCGGCCTACGGGGTTGGGTCGTGACAGAAGTGGTATCAGAGCAGTTCGTCCTCGGAGTGTCTGCAGATCGTGTCTAGTAGAGTCTTGTTTATCGGTGTGTTACGCGCCACATCTATAAACAGGAAGCTATAGGACATTTAGGATGTTACCTTCCTTCTACATCTGAGATCGTGCTTTAGATCTGAGTCATAGGAAAAATTCCTTATACTAACCTTGGATCTTAACAGAAGGACGACACCAATAGAAGAAAGTAATTGATGACATGGAAAGTTACAAAGCATGCAAGTAAGTGAAGTAAAGCCATGGAAGATATCCATCGGGTAAGGTATTGAAATATAAAGTTGAAACCTGAAAGAAAAGCAGACAAAAAGTGCAACAGATGTAGTTTGGAGTTGGACATATGAGGTAAGTCTAGTATTTTTATATTATTGTTAACGTTGAAAGCCCTGTGTGGCTGCGATATGAGATGACATTGAAAGCCCTGTGTGGCTATGATATGATATGTATATATATATATGTTGGCCCTGTGAGGCATTGTTGGTATTTTCTGCGTGCAGGTTTTGGCATAAGTAAGAAATGTAGAGGAAACTTTGTCGAAATTTTCCCAGAACAAGGAAAAGGGAATGAAACATAGATTTTTAGGATGTCCTGGAGATTGATATCAAGTACCCTTATTATGTTTAATTAAAACTATAAGAGGTACTCTTCATGTCGTCAATAAGGGATACTTTTCTTACTCGAGGAAATTATTTTGAAGAAACAAAAGTCTGTCTGAGCAGTACAGTTCAGACCGTAGTATCTCCAACCGTAATTGTGTTGTAAAAAAAAAGAAAGAGGCTCAGGATGAAGGATAAGATGTCACGCGAACGAGTATCACTCTTTTTGGGAAAAAAATACCAAACCTCCAATTCCTAATTGTAAATCAGATGAGTTGTTTATAGCTTGAGGATAAACTCAGAAGGAGACCAGGTAGGTCAAGTATTAGAAGAAGTACTGTGATGTTTAAGAGGTTCTAATTTCTTCCAACAATAGTTGGAAAATGATGTACGATAATAGTTTATAATTTGCCACCGATTAATTGGGGAAAGAACTTCTAATAAAAGCACCTCATACATTTTTTTTGTGTTTTTATCCGCAACCACCTTCTAGTGTTATGTTGTTCAGGGTCTCGTCACAAACTTCTTAATGCTACCTTATGTAGCATTCCGGCTTCCATCCAATTATTGGTAACTTCCGGAGCTTTCCAACTTGGTTTAGCAAGATATCTTATCAAAGTTTAGACGTCTATCTCACATTTATTGCTATATCAACTGCCTCCTCCTACCTTTGCCATTTTCTCATTAACTTCCCCCCTTTAGGGGGTACCCGCACTTTCCTCTATTTGTACTTTGTTCTAAGTCTCTATGTCCAGTCTAAATTTTTGTCCAATTCCTTTCACCAATCTATTTGGTATCGCATCATGTCTTTATTTATCTGCATGTTTATAATCTGACTATCCGTGTACGGAGCCTTGATTAAATTACGAAGCGATAGAACCTTTCCATATCTAACATAATGTCTTATCTACTAATCAGTACTTGAACAATGTGACCTAGGGAACAACTCGTCCAAGGCCACCTTCTACTTTTTCTTTTTCCAAGAATTACTTAGCACCTGTAGTTGTTCCAATCCCTATTAGGTAGTGCTAGTATTCTGACGATAACTATTCTAGGTTTTCTTGAAGTAGTGGTTTTGTCCCAACCTATATCCTTTGTTTCTTGGGACGAATAAAAGTTACGTCATTTGTTCCTTAAGTTTTCCATCCTCGTCCCTTAAGGATTCCACTATTTTTGGGGCGACGTTGTGTATACGCGTCATTTCTTTGTATCGTAAGCCCCATGCTCTTACTGCGTTCTCAACGCAGGCCTTTAACTTAGTCAACGCGTACTATGTGCGTCTGACTAGTGGTTCCACTTTATCCCTGTATACTCATATCACACTGTTCAGTTCATACTTACATATCCCCCTTTTAACTCGTATATATATTTGGTTCCTAACATCTCTTTGAGGTGCTTCTATTAGAAGTTCTTTCCCCAATTAGTCGGTGGCAAATTATAAACTATTATCGTACATCATTTTCCAACCATTGTTGGAAGAAATCAGAACCTCTTAAACATCACAGTACTTCTTCTAATACTTGACCTACCTGGTCTTCTTCTGAGTTTATCCTCGAGTTATGAACAACTCATCTAATTTATAATTAGGAGTTGAGGGCTTGGATTTTTTTTTTCAAAAAGAGTGAAACTCATTCGCGGGACATCTTATCCTTCACCCTGAGCCCTCTATTTATATTTCTACAGTACAAATACGGCTGGAGATACCGTAGTCTGAACTTTACTACTTAATTAAGCTTTTGTTACTCCGAAATAAAATTCTTCAAGTAAAAAAAAAAGTGCCCCTTGTCGGCGACCTGAAAGATACCTCTTACAGTTTTAGTTAAACACAGTAGGGGTATTTGGTATCAATTTCTCGGGCATCTCAAAAATCTATGCTTTACTTCCTTTTTCTTGTTCTGGGAAAATTTCGGCAGAGTTTCCTCTACATTTCTTACTTATCCCAAAACCTGCATGCAGAAAATACCAACAATGCCTCACAGGGCTAGCATATATATTTACATGTCATATCACAGCCGCACAGGGCTTTCAATGTCATTTTTTTTTATCGCAGCCACACAGTGCTTTCAACGTCAACAATAATATAAAAAGATTAGACTTACCTCATATGTCCAACTTCAAACTGCAACTATTGCACTTCTTGACTGCTTTCCCTTCAGGTTTCAGCTTTACATTTTAAATAATACTTCACTACCTTACCAAACGGATATCTTCCGTGCCTTCACTTTACTTACCTGCGTGCTTTGTAACTTTCCATGTCATCAATTACTCTCTTCTGTTGGTGTCATCCTTCTGTTAAGATCCAAGGTTAGTATAAGAAATTTTTTTCCTATGACTCAGATCTAAAGCACGATCTCAGATGTAGAAGAAAGGTAACATCCTAAATGTCCTATAGCTTCCTGTTTATAGATGTGGCGCGCAACACATCGATAACCAAGACTCTATTAGACACGGTCTGCAGACACTCCGAGGACGAACTGCTCTGATACCACTTCTGTCACGACCCAACCCCGTAGGCCGCGACTGGGGTCCGACCTGGACCCCCCGTACATATATCTATTAGCTGAGGTCACATTGAATCGTAAATAAGACAATATCATGTAACAGAGTCCCACTGGCGATAACATTTTCATAAACTGTAGCCCTTTTCGTTTGTATCACAACATGACAGGGCACGCAAGCCGACAAGGCTGCCATAACATAATAATATATATCATATATCATGTAGACCCAGCTTAATCAAACTGACATACACAACCCACATATACATGTCTGCAGACCTCTAAACATATAAATGACAACATATGGCGGGACAGGGCCCCCGCCGTACCCCTGAATGGATAAAACAATTTCTATACATCCGTGGACAGTATCAAAAACTAGGCTCCGATACAATGAAGCCTCTTCCAGCTGAGCTGCATGGAATCCTAAGCTGACGGACTCCCAAAATCTGTATCTGTACCTGCGGGCATGAACGCAGCCCCCCGAGAAAGGGGGTCAGTACTATATGTGTACTGAGTATGTAAAACATAATATAAAACAACTGGAAACATATCTGAGATAGAGAATCAGGGGATAAGATATCAATTCAGAAACTTGTACCTGTACTTTATGAATTACAAAAACATGCATGTTCGAGTCATATCATATAGCCGGCCCTTTCGGGGGTCCGGTGAATCATCTCTGTAAAATCATCTCTGTAAAACCATCATGGCCCCAGTGCCATCACCACCTTATTACAACACATCATCATATATTTATACACGTATCCTGGCCCTCTATTGAGGGACTCAGTGAATAATGCAGTGAACTGTGCACGAGAACATATCCTGGCCCGGGACTCAGGGAAAGAAGTGTTACAATATACACGAGTAGAGTAGTGAGTAACTATATGCAATTTAAATCATTATCAGAGACTCGATAGAATAAGAAAGTTAAGCTTTTATTTGAGAACCCGAGTAGCGGTGTAGTCATCTCGAGTGTCCTCTAAATGCCATTATGGGCTGTCTCAATTATAATCTCGGGGCTCCTAGACATGTACTAAAGTAAAGCCAAATCGCTTATGGAACCAGAAACATTTGTTAACATATAGTCTGTAAGACTTGGAGCCTGTACATTTGTTACCTTTTTAACATATAAAAGTTTCCAGGGAAATAGTTCGATTATTATAAAAGTTCGATATTCAGACGTAAATAAGAGATGCTAAGAATGGAGTTACGCTGGAACTCATATCATGTTTAACCTACAACTAAGACATGCCAAAAGAAGAAAGAGAATAAACTATATATGGTCTGTACTTTTCTTTATGGGATCTGCATACACATATTTCATAACCGGCCCATCATGGGGCTCAGTGAATCATTATGGCATCATAATCTCACTTTCGTACCAAACACGTATCAAAGGAAATGAGAGATAGCTTTCCAAATACTAGTGTTTAATACATAGAAGCCTTACTAGGCAATACTCAATTCTTGCAGAAATTCCAATACTAAGCAGTGGATATGGGTTATGAGGCATACTTGGAGTTTTGGGAATGGAATTATCCCCACATTCCACACACACTTCACTTAAGGCTAAAACTTGCCAAAAGGAAAGAAAGATAATTGTACGTGCTTATACCAAAACATGCCACAAGAAAGCTTTACATACCTTTTGGGAGTTACCCTTTATCCTGCTCGTCTCGTCGTCTTCCGAACCTATTCAATATGAAAGTAATACGAATATCAACTACTCTTAACTTTCCAGCATCTTGGATTATGCCTTAATGTTAATGGAATCTATTGCCTTAGTTGTTTCCTCGACTAGTCCTTTAGTTTGTTAAGGCGTTAACGAAAATTGGGCAGCACCTCCCCTATAATGTGCCCTATCCAAATTTCCAATCAGGTCCCTAAGACCTACAGCCAACCAACAACAACAACCTGCAGCAATTCATACCAACAATATACAACATACACTCCAAACAACTTATTCCAAAAATACGATATCTCAATAGGGCGTCTAGCCTTTATTTTGTGACGCCTTTAATTATACATAACAAGGGGTCATGTGGCTTCTACCAGCAGCACCCTAACCCACATTAGGACATATTTAGGCCCTGCAACAACAAGCCACACCCCTGCAGAGCAACTCACAAGAACAACACTTTGTTTCGACAACAATTCAACCATAACGACTACAAATTAGTTTATTCCGAACGCCAAGTATTTCTAAGCCATTTTCATATTTCCAGCCACCAATAGGGAGTGTAACATGCTCCATCAGAACACATAAAGCTCAAATTAAAAGAAGAAATCTTACCTTACGTTAAACTTGTCAAACTCGCCAAAACTATCCAAAATGTGAAATCTGGACAGCTTACTGTTTTACCTTGTCACTTCGTTTCGAAGGGGTAATGGAGGGAAACAGGATTTACGTCCTTCATGAAAGTTATAGACACGTGTATTAGGGTCGCAAACAATTTCGAATCATCCCTACATCAATTTTGTACAAAAAGATATGACCAAAATACTTACAGCTGTCCGTGTAGAATTTCCAAAACCAAATCTGGGCAGTACCTCCTCTACACTTCATCACCACTTTTGAAGCTGATAAAAGTAGAACTGGATTTTGGAGTCTGAATGAACGTTATAGAACCACGAAATACCTTTCCAAAACATATTAAATCACTCGAAACGAATCTGTACACAAGAAGTTATACCAATATTACTAACCACTGTCCCTTTCAAAAACGGGTTTATTAATTAACGTTTTCTCTTATTTTCTCTTCCAAATTCCAATTGCAAAGCTGGAGTTTTACTTCCATGAAGGTCTTAAAATACATATATACATATCCACGTACTTAAGGTACACCGTATATAATTAATTCACGGAAGAAAATTGGAAAACAAACCTTTAAACTTCAAGAACCATGGCTGCTTCTCTATTTCTCTCCCTCACGTTTTTTTCTCTCTAAGTTGGCTGATGTTTTGATGGATAACTGAAGTATATGATATATATCCACATATATATGTGGCTTTAGGGTGTGACACGTGTCAACCCCCAAGAGGTTACACGTGTCCAGCCCCTATTGGGCCACCGTATCATGCTGCCAACTATGGGCTGCCACGTGGCAGTGGGGTCCACCCCCCCCCCAAGCAGGTGGGTCACCTGCTTGCTTGAGGTTCTGCCACGTGTCGCTTCTTCATTGGCTACCACGTGTCGTCTTTTTTCCCTTCCTCGTGGGCTCGTAATCTCGTCTTATTTTATGTACCTATGTAATTCGTGCTACGTAAGTTTGATATATGCTTAAGTAGCTCAAGTGCATATGACTTTTAACTTAGTAGCTTACATAGGTAAATCGAGTCCTACGACTCATTACTTGGCCTCCAATTCCTTCCGGACTCTTATGATTTCATCTCCAACCTTCTCTATTATGGGGTATCACATTCTCCCTTCCTTAGAGCCGTTTGATAGTGTCGTAACTTAAGTTGCTCACATGCTAACTTCTAAGTAACTTAAGGGACATTCCGAGTTTAAAAAGGGTGGGGTGTAACAATATAGGTTGGGATAAAGCTACTACTTCAAGAAAACCTTAAATAGTTATCGTCGGAATACTAGCACTGCCTAATTGGAATTGGAACGACTACAGGTGCGAAGTAATTCTGGGAAAAGAAAAAGTAGAAGGTGGCCTTGGATGAGTTGTTCCTTGGGTCATATTATTCAAGTACCGATTAGTAGACATGACATCATATTAAATATGGAAAGGTTCTCGTCGCTTCGTAATTTAGCCAAGGCTCTGTACGCGGATAGTCCGATTATAAAATATACAGATAGACTGAGACATGATGTAGTATCAAGTAGATTGGAGGAAGAGATTGGGCGAAATTGAGACTGGACAAAGAGACATAGAGCAAGGTACAAGCAGATGAAAGTATGAGTACCCTCTAAAGGGGGGAAGTTAAAGATAAAATGGCAAAAGTAGGAGGAGGCAATTAATATGGTAGAACATTTGAGATAGACGTCTAAACTTCAATAAGATATCTTGCTTAACCAAGTTAGAAAGGTCCGAAAGCTACTAATAAGTGAATGGAAGCCAGAATGCTACATAAGGCAGCGTTAAGAAGTTTGTGACGAGACCTTGGACAACGTAACACTAGAAAGCGACTGCGTACAAAAACAAAAGAGTGTAACCATGAAAGGATACCGAATAACTCAAGAGACACGACGAAGGAAAAGGACAGCATGCTAGACCAAAAGCCAAAAGGTTGGCTATAAAGTTAGTCACAAATGATGATCGATGGATAAATATCCAAAGAAAAAGGAATAAAAAGCCTCCTGGGGTAGAAAATGTGAAGAACGCAAAGTGAATAAAAGATAGGGAAGCTTATATATCAAATTCTTTTAAAGCTATGCCAGCTAATGATAGACAAAACTCAAAAAGTCTCCAAAGGTCACTATATGAACGAACTTTAGCACTACTCAGTAGCCCACCCTAATGAATAGGTGCGTACATAAAGGGGGGAATACAATAGGAGAAGTTAAATCAAAATGACCAAAAAGTAAAGGGGGACATGGTCATAGTGGAACTAAGGGTCTACGCCGATAATGGTTGCAAGATAATAGAGGAAAGGACAAGGCAAAACATAAAGACTTGCGAGAAAATGCTGAGGTAAATCTGGATCTAAGTTGAGTGCCCCGCACATTATGGCAAGGATTACAATTAAACGCGATACGAAGACTTCCCAGGGAGGTCATCCATCCCAGTATTACTCTCTCCCCAGCACGCTTAACTTCGAAATCCTAATGGAACTTAATGCGTTAGTGCTGGTATGATCACGCGAGATGGAAAAATCGGAACTAGCGGCGGAGAAATGACATGAGATTATGTTCCTAGAATACTATATGTTACGTTGAGGGTATTGTAAAAAGGATTTAAGCAAGACAAGAAGAATTAGCTAACTGCTAACTGACAACGCACTCAAATGCCACAGTTCCTCAACATGGTACCTATTAATGTCATTTACGGAAGACAAGAAGTAATACATGAGGTCGAAGATGCCACAATATGACTTGGGCTACAAGACTCACTTCACACTCTAGTGCCAGAGGACTCTAGAGGGAATGTTACCTGTGAATTAACGATATTAGTCCCTACTCCTTTGATCAAAGGCTACCTACTCCGCCGAGAAGGTGTAAAATTGTAGAGTAAAAGAGTGGTAGGACCTTACGTAGTCCCCACAGCTATTGTCCCGGGCGAGGGAGCCCAATTGTAATTAACTATCGAGAGATGCAAATATAGGTTAAGCCAAACTACCGAGATGGAATTAGTACTATGGGTGAAGTAAAACATGGCCACGAGTGGACCAAAGATCTACCCCGACATCGAGTGTAGGATAAGGGAGAAAAAGGCAGCGTAAAACATGAGAACTAGCGAGGTAAAGCTAAGATACTTCTTGTACCCTCTCGTAATCTTGTAAAGGTAAAGAATGACACAAGATAATGGGTCTAGAGGATTACAAGCGAGGGTAAGGGAAATTGTGAAAAGGGTTTAAGTAAAACTGGTAGAACTAGCTGGTTACTATAGGATAGCGAATTTATATGCTAAAATTCCTTCGGAATTATACTAGATCATGTTAGACAAAGCACAGAATGACTATGAGAGCCATTATATGAGGGGACTGCAGCATTATTCATTTGCCAACCCTAAGGATTGGAAAAAAAGGGAACTCAAAAGGTAGAGTGCCAGTTAAAGTTTGGAAGAAAGTCGAAAAGAACTATACGAGGTTAAGGAACCCCAAAAGATCAATGTCATTATGAACCTATTTTATACTCTGTAGGAGTAGGGTCCTATATGGGTTATTGTGAGTAGGCTAATAAATTAGCCCATTTGCTTCCAATCAAGAGCACCTATGCAGCTGAAATTAGGTGGAGTTATAGAACATGGAGATAGTAAGGTTCCGTGAGGTTTCCCCAGCTAATATTTTAGATAGAAGGACTTCAAAAATGATTAACAGTTGGCATCAATCCAAGAAGAGATCGGGAACACAGGTAGATCTTAGTACCCTAGTTTATCCCTCGAGCTGCTGAACAGACTGAGCATACTATCAGATGTTAGAAGATATATTGCAGGCTTATATGGTTGGCTTTAGGAGTAACTGAGACGATCGTCCACCACTTATTGAGTTTGCCTAAGAGAAGGGCTACCATTCCAGTATCCTGATAACCCCTTACAAAATGTTGTAAGGCAGAGTGTATAAGTCCCCCTATTGGGGAGAAGACTAAGCTAGTACGCCAAACAGGATTAAGCAAAATATTAACTAACAGCCCAAAGTCGGCAGGAATGATATACAGATAATCGACATCGACATTCAGAGTTCAAATTGATGATTGGGTGTTCATAATGGAGCCACCCAGAAAAGGGAACTTAACCCAAAATACATTGAATCCTGTCAAGTTGCTCATGAGGTGGGCAAAGTTGCTGGTAAGTTGAGCTTACCACCTGATTGGAAAACTATACGCCCCGTCTATTAGATAAGGATGTTTCGCAAAGGTACTGGTGAGCCACCCGGAGTATGTCCATAGATGATGTCCAAGAGATGCAATTCTATGAGAAATAACCTGTCACTATCTTAGATTGGCAACCTGGTAGATTGTAGACTAAAGATGTGCCTTCCATCAAGATATGGTGGAAAAACTAAAACCAGAAAGAGAATGACCAGGGAAACTGAAGAGAACATAAAACACAAGTATTGGCACCTGTTCCCGATGTCTACAGGTAACCCTAACTCCTGAGACTCGTATATTAAGTACTTGGATGGAAGTATGTGTTATGGCAACCGTAAAGAATCTCCCTACGATTTGTATAAGGTGCTAAGAGAAGTTTTGTCTAACATTCGGGGATGAATGTTCTAAAGGGGGAAGGATATTACACCTCACACTTTTAAACTTGGAATGTTTTACAAGTTCCTTAGACATTATCATGTGAGCCGGATATGCTACGACACTATCAAATGACTCTAAGGAAAGAAGAATGTGATACCCCGTGATAGGGAAGGTTGGAAATAGAATCTTAGAAATCCGGAATGAGTTGGAGGGCAAGAAATGAGTCGTAGGACTCAATTTACCTACGTAAGCTACTAATTTAGAAGTCTTATACACTTGATCTACTTAAGGACATACCAAGCTTACATAGCAAGGATTACACTGGTTCTTAAAATAAGACGAGATGACAAACACACGAGGGAGGAAAAAAAGTTACACGTGGTAGCCTAGGAAGGTGACATGTGGCAGAACCTCAAGCAGGTAGGTGACCCACCTGCTTGGGGGAGGTGTACCCCATTGCCATGTGGCAACACCCTATTGGTAGCATGGTGGAGGTGGCCTAATAAGGGCTTGACACGTGTCACCCTTAGGGGATAACACATGTCACCTCATATATATATGTACTATGTGACTCTTCACTTGTTCTTTATCCAAAATCAGCCAAGAACATAGAGAGGAAACATGAGAGGAAGAGGCGGCCATGGTTTGAAAAGTTTGAGGTAAGTTTTCCAATTTTCCTCCGTGAATTAATTATCTACGGTATTCCTAAACCATGTGGATATTTATATATGTATCTTACGACATCTACGGAACCATATCTTCATCTTTACGTCTAGAAAAGTGAAAGAAAGAAGAGGAAAAATATTGGAGGCAAGAAGAGAGGGGCTACGGGTTAGGCCCATTGGAGGTAAACCTCCGAGTTTCGTTCCTTGAATTAATTAATTATGGTATCCCGCGGTTATATAAGGATGTTTAATAATAATAAATTCCAATTTGGGGCAGCGAGGATGTTACGCCCCGCACTTTTGAGCTCGGAACATCTTCTTAAGTTCCTTAAACACGATCATGTGAGCCGGATAAGCTACGACACTATCAAACAACTCTAAGGAAAGAAGATTGTGATACCTCGCGAGAAGGGAGGTTGGAGATAGAGTCATAAGAATCCGGAAAGAGTTGGAGGCTAAGAAATGAGTCGTAGGACTCGATTTACCTACGTAAGACACTAAGTTAAGAGTCTTATACACTTAAGTTGCTTAAGGATATACCAAGCTTACGTAGTGCGGATTACATGAGCTCTTAAAATAAGACGAGAGGACAAACCTACGAAAGGGAGGAAAAACTAGTTTTCGAACTTATGAAATCAAAGCAAGCAGGTGACAAGAAGGTAGGTGACACACCTAGGTGGGACCCACACTGCCACATGGCAGCATGTGACTGGCCGAATAAGTTGAGGTGGCACCCTAGGAGGCTGCCACGTGTCACCCTAGGGGGCTGCCACGTGGCACCTTCTAAAAAGGTGTATATATATGCATTATGTGACCCTTAACTTGTTCATTATCCAAAAATCAGCCAAGGAAGTTGAGAGAAAACGTGAGAGAAAGAGAGAAAGCTAGGCAGCCACGGATTGAAGAACCCGTTTTTAAAGAGGACTGCTGTTACTAATACTATCATAACTCCTTCTGTATAGTTCCGTTTCAAGTGATTCAAGATGTTTTGGAAAGCTATTTCATAGGTCTATAACTTTCGTGTAGCCACTGAAACCCAGTTTTTCTTTTATCATCTCGAAAAAGGGTGATGAAGTATGGGGTAGGTGCTGCCCAGATTTCGTTTATGAAATCCTACACAGACTGCTGTTGGTATTTTGGGCATATCTCTTTGTACAAAATTGCTGTAGGGATGATTATAAATGGTATGCGACCTTGAGACACATGTATATAACTTTCATTGAGAACACAAATCCTGTTTCCGTCAATTAGCCCTTCGAAACTAAGGGACAATACGAGACAGTAACATGCCCAGAATTCACGTTTTGACAACTTTGGTGAATTTTGACCAATTTCGGGTGAGGTAAGGTCTTACCTTCTAATTTGAAGTTTATGGTGTTGTTATAAGGTGTATTAAACACCTTTTAGGCTGCTGGAAGTGTAAAAATGTCATAGCAATGTTTAACGTTCGAAGCAATCCAAATTGTAGTCGTTATAGTCGAATTGTTGTCGAAGTGAAGTGTTGTTAGTGTGAGTGGTTGCTGCAGGGGTGTGAGGTGTGGTTGCAGGGCCTAAATGTGTTTTAAAGTGGTTTATGGTGCTGCTGGTTGAAGCCACATGACCCCTCGTTGTGTATAATTAAAGGCGTTACAAAATAAAGGCTAGACGCCCTATTGTGATATCGTATTTTTGAATAAGTCGTTTGAAGTTTATGTTGTATATTGTTATTGCGAATTGCTTAAACATATGCTGCAGGTTGTTGTTGTTGGTTGGCTGTAGGTCTTAGGGACCTAATTGGAAATCCGGATAGGGCACATTGTAGGGGAGGTGCTGCCCGATTTTTGTTAACATCCTAACTAGTTAAGGAACTAGCCGAGAAGGCGAGCGAAGGGATGAATGTTATGAATACTCGTGGGTAGTCTAAGTTGCTGAAAAGTCCAAGGTTGTTAATACTTACCTTACTTCCATGTTAAATAGGTTTCGAGGACAACGATGTGGACGTGATTAAGAGAAGTCCATACAAGGTATGTGAAGCTTTCCTTTGGCGTGTTTTTGGAATAGATATGTAGAACTATTCTTCTTTTCTTTTGGCATGTCTTAGATATAAGTTATGAATGATATGTATATGATATTTGGGATTCAATCCATTCGTAAAGCCCTGAGTATGAGTCGAAACTCTTGTTTACTTTTTGGTATTAGAACTTCTGCAATAGCTGAGTCATTGCCTTGTTGTCTTCTATGTGATGAAAACTAGTACATGTAAAGCCTATTTCTTCTTTCCTTTGGAGTGGCTTAACTTTAAGTGAAATGGTATATGATATAGGTTTAGAGGTAATTCCATTTATGAGCTCTGAATGTAACTCGTGACTTGTAGTCACTCCTGAACATCAAGAGTCTGAAAGTAGTCAAACTGATATTCTCGAGCCTGCTATATAATGAATAGTAAGTAGAGGTAATAGCTCCTCTTTTTAGAGGCTCTGAAATGATAAATGTCGTTGATTGCATGAGTTGATTCTTTGACTAGATAAATTGTGTTTCTGATTGCATAGACTATATTTCTGATTGCATAAATTATGTGGCATTATTTTGATGCATGTTTGTGATCCCTGAAGCCCCAACTGATGTAAGCCCTAATGACATCTAAAGGGATACCTCAGATAATTACTCCCCCAGTCTTCAGGTGACGGTTCACTTGACTGTTTCATCGAGTCTTAGATAATGACTTAGTTGCATATGGTTTCTCACTATTCTACTCGTGCATACTGTAACCCATTCTTCCTCGAGTCCCACGATGGGCCGGGATATGTTATCGTGCACAGTGTTACTACTTCTTTCACCGCGTCCCGGGCCGGATGTGTATAGTTCCACGCACGAGGAGACGATGCCGTACGTGAGGTGTGATATATATTATATGTTATGACGATACGATTATTCACCGAGTCCTGGGCCAGCTGTAATATGATAGTAATGCGGTGAAATAAGGAAGGAACACCGAGTCCCTTCTTAAAGGGCCGGGTACATATGTATATTATGATGGTACGCTATAGACGTACACCACTCCATTCACCGAGTCCCTCACTAAAGGGCCGGATACTTTATGTAGGCATGCATATGAGATTAAAGCAATACATTGTGATCCTGAGCCCCATAGTGAACCGGGTATAATACGATGATATACATGATAAAATGATACCATATACGATGGTGTGATACCGTATACGATGATATGATGAAATGAAATGTATTATGATACGATGATATGTGATTATGAAGAAGTGATTATAATACCGAGTTCACTAGAGGGCCGGGCACAGCATATGATGATGTGTATGATTTACGTGTCCTAAGGTGCAGGTACAGTAATTCATTTAGTTATTATACTTGTCCCCTGCATCCCTATTTCAGTTATGATCTCAGTTACGATGTGTTATGCTTTACATACTCAGTACATATATCGTACTGACCCCCTTTCTTCGGGGGGCTGCGTTTCATGCCCGCAGGTACAGATGTTTATTCTGGAGATCCATCAGCATAGGAGTTCCTCTCAGCTATGTCGGAAGTGCTTCACTGTTCTGGAGCCTAAATTTTGATGCTGGTCACTTAATGTATATATTTGTACATTAAGGGGTACGGCGGGGGTCTTGTCCCGCCATATGTTGTTGTTACTATTCTTAGAGGTTTGTAGACATATATATATGTGTGGGTTGTTTGTGAGTTAGTTTCGATGTTGCCTATTCGATATGTTGTGAATGTTTTTGTTATAGCAGCCTTGTCGGCTCGCGTGCCCTTTCATGATATGATACAAATGAAAGAGGCTACATGTACATGAAAAAGGTTTTAAGTTTTAAACTATTGGGGTTTTTGTATATAGTATCACATCACACACGGTTCAACTTAAGTGTAGTTGATAAATACGCATAAGAGGGTCCAGGTCGGACCCCAGTTGCGGCCTACGGGGTTGGGTCGTGACAGAGGAAGTCATACAAACAGTCCACATAATTTCAGCACGTCTAGAGAAGTTCCGAGGTGCGTCTTGGCAGATTGTGGCCTATTTCGGGTAAGGTAAGGTTTCTCCTTTTAATTTGGACTTTATGGTGTTGTTATGGAGTGTTTTATATGCCTTTTTTGTGGCTGTAAACATAAAAATGGTATAGGAATGCTTGACGTTGGAGACAATCCAAATTATAGTCGCTATAGTTAAATTGTCGTCAAAGTGAAGTGTTGAGCTTGTGGTGTGCTGTTGCAGGTGTGTGGGGGCTGTTGCAGGGACTAAATGTATTCAAAAAGGGGTGTGGGTATTTCTGGTTGAATCCACATGACCCCTTGTTTCGTATAATTAATAGGGTTACAAAATAAAGGCTAGACGCCCTATTTTGATATCGTAATTTCGAGCGAGTCGTTTATAGGTTATGTTGTATATTGTTGGTATGAATTGCCTAAATGTATGTTGAAGGTTGTTTTTGTTGGTTGGATGTAGGTATTAGGAGTGGAATTGGAAATTCGGATAGGGCACATTATAGGGGAGGTGCTGCCCAATTTTCGTTAACGCCTTACTTAATTAAAGAACTAGTCGAAGAGACGAACAAGGAAATAGATTCCATGAAGACTAAGGTGCAACCTAAGATGCTGGAAATCTAAGAGTGGTTGATATTTGTATTACTTTCAGGTTGAATAGGTTCAGAGGACGACGAGGCTAACGGGATAAAGAATAACTCACAAGAGGTATGTAAAGCTTTCTCTTGGCATGTTTTGGTATATGTTCGTACAACTATCTTTATTTCCTTTTGGCAATCTTTAGCCTTAAGTGAATTGTATGTGGAGTGTGGGGATAATTCCATTCCCAGAACTCCAAGTACGCCTCATAACCCCTATTCCCTGCTTAGTATTGGAATTTCTGTAAGGATTGAGTATTGTCTAGTAAGGCTTCTACGTGTTAAACAGTAGTGTGTGAAAAGCTCTCTCTCATTTCCCTTGATATGTGTTTGGTACGAAAATGAGATTATGATGCCATAGTGGTTCACCAAGCCCCATGATGGGCTGGGTACGAAATATGTATATGAAGATCACCTGAAGGAAAGTACAGACTATATAGAGCTTATTCTCTTTCTTCTTTTGGGCATGTCTTTGTCTTAGTTGTAAGTTGAATATGATCTGAGCTCCGGGGTAACTCCATTCTTAAACATCTCTTATTTACTTCTGAATATTGAACTCCTATAGTAGTTGAACTATTTCGCTGGAAACTTTTATATGTTAAAGAGGTAACAAATGTACAGGCTCTACGTCCTAAAGACTATTAGGTAACAAGTGTTTCTGATTCCATAAATGATTTGGCCCTATGTGAATATATATCTATGGTCCCCGAGATTAAAATTGAGACAGCCCATAATGGCATTTAGAGGACACTCGAGATGACTACACCACTACTCGGGTCCTCAGGCAAAAGCTTAAGTTTCTTATTCTGTCGAGTCTCTGATAATGATGGTACGCTATAGACGTACACCACTCCATTCACCGAGTCCCTCACTAAAGGGCCGGATACTTTATGTAGGCATGCATATGAGATTAAAGCAATACATTGTGACCCTGAGCCCCATAGTGAACCGGGTATAATACGATGATATACATGATAAAATGATACCATATACGATGGTGTGATACCGTATACGATGATATGATGAAATGAAATGTATTATGATACGATGATATGTGATTATGAAGAAGTGATTATAACACCGAGTTCACTAGAGGGTCGGGCACAGCATATGATGATGTGTATGATTTACGTGTCCTAAGGTGCAGGTACAGTAATTCATTTAGTTATTATACTTGTCCCCTGCATCCCTATTTCAGTTATGATCTCAGTTACGATGTGTTATGCTTTACATACTCAGTACATATATCGTACTGACCCCCTTTCTTCGGGGGGCTGCGTTTCATGCCCGCAGGTACAGATGTTTATTCTGGAGATCCATCAGCATAGGAGTTCCTCTCAGCTATGTCGGAAGTGCTTCACTGTTCTGGAGCCTAAATTTTGATGCTGGTCACTTAATGTATATATTTGTACATTCAGGGGTACGGCGGGGGTCTTGTCCCGCCATATGTTGTTGTTACTATTCTTAGAGGTTTGTAGACATATATATATATGTGGGTTGTTTGTGAGTTAGTTTCGATGTTGCCTATTCGATATGTTGTGAATGTTTTTGTTATAGCAGCCTTGTCGGCTCGCGTGCCCTTTCATGATATGATACAAATGAAAGAGGCTACATGTACATGAAAAAGGTTTTAAGTTTTAAACTATTGGGGTTTTTGTATATAGTATCACATCACACACGGTTCAACTTAAGTGTAGTTGATAAATACGCATAAGAGGGTCCAGGTCGGACCCCAGTTGCGGCCTACGGGGTTGGGTCGTGACAGAGGAAGTCATACAAACAGTCCACATAATTTCAGCACGTCTAGAGAAGTTCCGAGGTGCGTCTTGGCAGATTGTGGCCTATTTCGGGTAAGGTAAGGTTTCTCCTTTTAATTTGGACTTTATGGTGTTGTTATGGAGTGTTTTATATGCCTTTTTTGTGGCTGTAAACATAAAAATGGTATAGGAATGCTTGACGTTGGAGACAATCCAAATTATAGTCGCTATAGTTAAATTGTCGTCAAAGTGAAGTGTTGAGCTTGTGGTGTGCTGTTGCAGGTGTGTGGGGGCTGTTGCAGGGACTAAATGTATTCAAAAAGGGGTGTGGGTATTTCTGGTTGAATCCACATGACCCCTTGTTTCGTATAATTAATAGGGTTACAAAATAAAGGCTAGACGCCCTATTTTGATATCGTAATTTCGAGCGAGTCGTTTATAGGTTATGTTGTATATTGTTGGTATGAATTGCCTAAATGTATGTTGAAGGTTGTTTTTGTTGGTTGGATGTAGGTATTAGGAGTGGAATTGGAAATTCGGATAGGGCACATTATAGGGGAGGTGCTGCCCAATTTTCGTTAACGCCTTACTTAATTAAAGAACTAGTCGAAGAGACGAACAAGGAAATAGATTCCATGAAGACTAAGGTGCAACCTAAGATGCTGGAAATCTAAGAGTGGTTTATATTTGTATTACTTTCAGGTTGAATAGGTTCAGAGGACGACGAGGCTAACGGGATAAAGAATAACTCACAAGAGGTATGTAAAGCTTTCTCTTGGCATGTTTTGGTATATGTTCGTACAACTATCTTTATTTCCTTTTGGCAATCTTTAGCCTTAAGTGAATTGTATGTGGAGTGTGGGGATAATTCCATTCCCAGAACTCCAAGTACGCCTCATAACCCCTATTCCCTGCTTAGTATTGGAATTTCTGTAAGGATTGAGTATTGTCTAGTAAGGCTTCTACGTGTTAAACAGTAGTGTGTGAAAAGCTCTCTCTCATTTCCCTTGATATGTGTTTGGTACGAAAATGAGATTATGATGCCATAGTGGTTCACCAAGCCCCATGATGGGCTAGGTACGAAATATGTATATGAAGATCACCTGAAGGAAAGTACAGACTATATAGAGCTTATTCTCTTTCTTCTTTTGGGCATGTCTTTGTCTTAGTTGTAAGTTGAATATGATCTGAGCTCCGGGGTAACTCCATTCTTAAACATCTCTTATTTACTTCTGAATATTGAACTCCTATAGTAGTTGAACTATTTCGCTGGAAACTTTTATATGTTAAAGAGGTAACAAATGTACAGGCTCTACGTCCTAAAGACTATTAGGTAACAAGTGTTTCTGATTCCATAAATGATTTGGCCCTATGTGAATATATATCTATGGTCCCCGAGATTAAAATTGAGACAGCCCATAATGGCATTTAGAGGACACTCGAGATGACTACACCACTACTCGGGTCCTCAGGCAAAAGCTTAAGTTTCTTATTCTGTCGAGTCTCTGATAATGATTCAAATTGCATATAGTTACTCACTTCTCTACTCGTGTATACTGTAACCCTTCTTTTACCGAGTCCTAGGCCGGGTATGTTATCATGCACAATTCACTACATTGTCCATCGAGCCCCTCACTAGAGGGCCGGGTACGTATTTATATATATGTGATGATGTATTGTAATAAGGTGGTAACGGCGCTGGGCCTTTGATGTTCCCACATATTGGATTCACCGAACCCCTGAAAGGGCCGACTATATTGTATAAATTGAGCATGCATGTTTTTGTGATTCACAGAGTACAGGTACATGTCTCCAATTTGATAATTTGTTCCCCTGCTTCTCTATTTCGAATATACCTCCAGTGTATTATGTTACATTTTACATACTCAGTATATATGTCGTACTGACCCCTTTCTTCGGGAGGCTATGTTTCATGCCCGCAAGTACAGGTACAGGTTTTGGGAGTCCATCAGCTTAGGATTCCATTCAAGCTCAGTTGGAAGAGTCTCCATTATATCGGAGCCTAGTTATTGATACGAACCATGGATGTATAAAATTGTTTTGTCTATTCAGGGGTACGGCGGGGGCCCTGTCTCACCATATGTTGTCGTTAAAATGTTTAGAGGTCTGCAGACATGTATATGTGAGTTGTATATGTCAATTTAGTTCAGCTGGGTCTATATAATATATTGTACACATGGTTATGTTATGGTAGCCTTGTTGTCCTGCGTGCCCTTTCACATCAGGAAACGAATGAAAGAGGCTACAAATATACGAAATGTTATGACCCATGGGGGTCCTCATGTATGTCTCATGCTATGGTAGTCCGATTTGACTACACTTGACTTGTATAAATTGTATGTTTATAATTCGATGTGACCATAGATGATAGATATGTATACGGGGGGTCCAAGTCGAATCCTGGTCACGACCTACGGGGTTGGGTCGTGACAATTCATAGCTTACATAGATAAGTTGAGTTCTACGACTCATTACTTGGCCTCCAACTTCTTTTGACTTTTCTTGACCTTATTTCCAATCTTCCCTATTGTGGGGTATTACATTCTCCCTTCCTTACAGTCGTTTGATAGTGTCGTAGCTTATCCGACTCACATGATAATGTCTAAGAAACTTAAGAGACATTCCGAGTTTAAAAGTGTGGGGTGTAACATCCTTCCCCCCTTTAGAACATTCATCCTCGAATGTTAAATAAAACTTCTCTTAAGACTTTATACATATTATTGGGAGGTTCCTTTCTTTTGCGATAACACACATTTTCATCCAGGTAATCAATATACGAGTTTCAATAGTTGGGGTTACCTATAGACATCGGGAATAGGCTTAGATACTTGTGTTTCATGTCCTCTTCAGCTTACCAAATCATTTCTTCACGATTCCTATTTTGCCATAACACCTTGACAGAAACTACGTCCTTAGTCTACAATCTTCTAATCTGTCGATCTAGGATGGCAATCGGTTGTTCTTCATAGGTCAATTCATCTATGACCTGGATGTCATCTACGGGATGTACTCGGGATGGATCACCCACATACTTACGAAGCATTGACACATGGAAGACTGGATGTACGGCATCTAGGTCCGCTGGTAAGTTTAGCTCGTAGGCCACTTTGCCTATTCGGCAAAGGATTAGGTAAGCGCTAATATATCTCGGACTCAGCTTCCCTTTCTTTCCGAACCTCATTACCTCTTTCATGGGTGACACTTTTAAGAACACCCAATCACCCACTTAAAGTTCCAAAGGTCAACATCGATTGTCTGTGTATGACTTCTGTCGACTCTGGGCAGCTAATAATCTCTCCCGAATAAGCTTCACTTTTTCTACAGCCTATTAGACTATGTCGGGGCCTATTAGTTGTGTTTTGCCAACCTCAAACCAACTGATAGGTGACCTACACTTTCTACCGTATAAAGCCTCATACGTCACCATTTAGATACTGGAGTGATAACTGTTATTGTGACCAAACTCAATAAGTGGTACATGATCATCTCAGCTACCTTTAAAGTCAATTATGCAGGCTCGTAATATATCCCCTAGTGTATGAATAGTGCGCTCGGCCTGTCCATCGGTTTAGGGATGAAATGTTGTGCTAAGGTTTACTTGTGTTCCCAAGCCTTCTTGGAATGACCGCCAAAAGTGGATTATGAACTGGGCTCCCTTGTCCAAAATAATAGATTTGGGAACTCCATGAAGTCGCACTATCTCTTTGATATACAATTTTGCATAGTCCCCCGCTGAGTATGTGGTCCTAAATTGGAGGAAGTGGGTTGACTTTGTCAGCCTATCCACAATAACCCATATGGAATCCTGCTTCTAGAGACTGTGAGGTAAGCTGGTAATGAAATCCATGTTAATCGCTTCTTATTTCCAAATTGGAATCTCCATCTCCTTTAGTAGCCCACCCGGTTTTTGATGTTCAACTTTAACTTGTTGGCAGTTCGGGCATTGGGCTATGAACTCGGCTATATCTTTCTTCATACCATCCCACCAATATAAACACTTGAGGTCATGATACATCTTGGTTGACCCCAGATGAATAGAATAATGGGCATGGTGTGCCTCTCCCAGTACTTGCTGTCGTAGCCCTGCAATTTCCGATACACAAACACTGCCGCGATATCGCAGTACTCTACCAGTCGTGATCTCAAATAGAGTCTTTCCCTTTTGGAGAGTTTCATCCCTATACTGTATTAGAATAGGGTCTTGGTACTGGCATTGTTTTACTTCTTCCATGATCGAGGATTCATCAATTCCTCGAATAGAAACCCCGCCAAAAGTCGAATCAGTTAAGCAGACTCCAAGGCTAGCGAGTTGGTAAATCTCATGGGTTATCTCCTTTTGCTCTAGTGGTATATCTACTAACATACCCATCGATTTATGGCTGAGTGCATCCGCTACCATCTTTGCCTTTCCTGGGTGGTATAATATGTCGACGTCATAGTCTTTCAGTAACTCCAGCCACCTTCTTTGCCGTAGATTTAGTTCTTTCTGTTTAAAAATATACTGGAGGCTTTTGTGGTCCATAGAAATGTCAATATGTATGCCATACAAGTAGTACCTCTATATTTTTAAGGCATGAATCACCGCTGCTAATTCTAGATCATGTATTGGATAGTTCCTTTCGTGCTTCTTGAGCTGTCGGGAGACATAAGCTATAACTCTACCATGCTGCATCAGAACACATCCTAGCCCAATACCAGAAACATCACAATAAATAACAAAGCCATTTGGTCCTTCTAGAAGAGTGAGAATAGGAGTCGTAGTTAGTTTATCCTTTAAAAACTGGACTCTCCATTCACAAGCATCAGTCCACTGGAACTTAGCCGCTTTTTGAGTCAGCCTCGTTAAAGGCACCAAAATGGAAGGAAACTTTTCCACAAACCTCTGGTAGTATCCTGCTAACCCTAAAAAGCTACGTACCTCTGTAGGGGTTCTAGGTCTTGGCCAAGCCTTCACGGCCTCAATCTTCTGCGTATCTACGCGAATACCATCAGTTCCAATAATATGTCCTAGAAAAGCCACTGAAGTTAACCAAAAATTACATTTAGAAAACTTAGAGTACAATTTCTGGTGTTGGAGTACCCCCAGTACACCCACAAATGATCCGCGTGTTCCTTCTCTGATCATGTATAAACCAGAATATCATCAATAAATACAATCATAAACAAATCTAGAAATGGTTTGAACACTCGGTTTATTAGATCCATAAATACCGCTGGAGCATTTGTCAGCCCAAAAGACATCACCTTAAACTTATAGTGCATGTATCGAATCTCGAATGCGGTCTTTGGGATATCTGCCTCTCTTACTCACATCTGATAATAGCCTGACCGCAGGTCTATCTTCGAAAAGCACCTAACACCCTGCAGCTAGTCAAATAAATCATCAATCCTAGGGAAGGGATATCTGTTCTTAATTGTTACCTTGTTCAACTGCCTATAGTCAATGCACATCCGTAGTGACCCATCTTTCTTTTTTACAAACAGTATCGATGCTCCCCAGGGTGATGTACTGGGTCTAATGAAGCCCTTTTCCAGTAAGTCTTTCAGTTGTTCCTTTAGTTCTTTTAACTCCGCATGTGCCATTCTATATAGAGGGATAAAAATAGGCTGAGTATCTGGTAGCACATCTACTGTGAACTCTATCTCCTATTCAGGGGAAAGACCTGGGAGTTCATCTGGGAAAACATCTAGATACTCATTAACCATGGGCACCGACTGAAGAGTTGGCACCTCTACTTCTACATTGTGTACGCGGACCAGATGATAAATATATCCCTTCATGATCATTTTCCTTGCCTTCAGGTATGAAATAAATTTATCCTTTAGCGATGCTGTTTTTCCTAACCACTCAACAATTGGTTCATTTGGGAATTGGAACTGAATCACTTTATTTCAACAATCTACATTGGCACGACAAAAAGCTAACCAGTCCATACCCATAATCACATCAAACTCCACCATATCTAACTCTATCAAATAAGCCAAGGTATGATGACTATAAACATTTATCGGGCAATTCCTATATACCTGTTTTACCATAATAGAGTCCCCTACTAGTGTAGCCACCTCAAATGATTCTATCAACTCAGGCTTAATTCCAATTTTACTAGCAACAAAAGGAGATATATATGATAAAGTAGAGCCTGGATCCATCAACGCATATATGTCTTGAGAAAAGACTAATAATGTACCTATGACCACATTGGGCGACGCTTCCTGGTCTTGTCTACTGGCCAAGGCATATATGCAATTGGAAGGGACGCCAAAACTAGAAACTCCACCACGGCCTCTACCACGGCCTGCTAGTATCTGCACACCCCACCCCATCGGGCGCATAGCAACAGAAGAGGAAGAACCCGCAACTGACCAATTTGGCTGGGCCGCACCACCTGGAATAGTCTTAAACGGACATTCCCTTGAAATACAGCCTTGGCGGCCATAAGAAAAACAAGTACCTGTACTCCGGCGACATTCCCCAAAATATAGTCTATTACAATGGGGACACTAGGGTGCTAGCGATCTTGACTATTGAGAACTCTGGTTCACCTGTGTACCTAAAGCTCTGGAGCTTTGACCAGCACCCGAATACCTGGTGCTCTCTAATATTCTACCTCGAAACTGTAGAGGTGCACTCCGAGCTGGCTGTGAGGGATATATACCAAACTGCTGGAACCGCCAGCTTCGAAATTCCCCCAGATAACCAACCGACCTAGCCCTCTTAGGCTGACCTCTATCAAAATATCTATTGGGCCGACACCTTTTATGTCGCTCTTCTACCCCTTGGACGTATGCCTCTACCCAAGCAATATCCACTCCCGGTTGAGAAGTCATGGTCATACAACTATCAACTAAATAAATATCCAAGCCCATGACGTACTGATGCACCCTATCTGCCATATCAGCTAAAATTGTAGGGGCATGTCTTGCCAATGAGTCAAACTCAAGGCTATAGTCTCGAACACTCTTGCCATTCTGTTTCAACTGTAAGAATTTATCAACCCTGGCTCATCTTATTTCTGGAGGCAGAAAGTGGCAAACAAAGGCTTTTGCAAATTCATCCCATTTACTTGGAGGAACACCCTCTTCCCTCTATAATTCCCAAGACTTGTGCCAGTTAACAGCCACATCACGTAGCCGATAGGAGGCCAATTCAACTGTCTCAATCTTCGAAGCCTTAATAATTTGCAGAGTACACTATATCTATCGAGTGAACTCCTGTGGATCCTTTCCAGGTCTCGACCCATGGAATTCTGGAGGATTACGGTCTAGGAAATCACGGACCCTCAAGCTGTTTTATCTATTTACATAATTTGGGCCATGCCTCCGAGCCTATCCTATCATCTGTCTGGTCAACAACTGCACTACATCTCTCATAGCTTTATCTTTTGCCCCGTGCTGTGGGGCTGGAGGCTTCTGTATTGGAGGTACAGGATCTGTAGCTGCGGCTGCCCTAAACTCTTCTAGGGGTGGAGGCGTAGTAGAGCTTGTTGATTGAAGTACAATCCTCAGTACTACTGGGCATGGGCCCTGGTAACTCTTGGGGTCTGACTAGTTTCCCCCGCTGCTGACTTGCCCTTGCTTGTGCTCCTACCAATCGTAAGTAACTCTGTCTCCTAATTGACTCGTAGTATAACAATAGGTAGGAAAATATATAAGCTGATGAGACTATTAGAATTTATGGGGTCATCCCATAACAAGTACACCTATGAGCCGACAAGGCTGTCACGACAAGGGAATGCCCCAAACCACAGTTCATGTAAGCACAACTGTACATACACATATACACAACCCATATACAACCCATATGCATCTCATATAAAACCCATATACATCTCATATATAACCCACATACATCTCATATACAGCCTATATACGTCTCATATACAACCCGTACACATCCCACGTACATATACAACCCACATACGTATCCACAAACCTCTAAGAGTAAAATAGTAACATAAGGTGGGATAGGGCCCCCACCGTACCCATGAACAAAATGAATATATACATCAAGGTTTACTACCCAAAATTAAGCTCCAGTACAATGGATCACCTCTGGACCACTGGGAGGGACTCCTATGCTGACGGATCCCCAAACTGTGTATTTGTACCTATGGGCATAAACGCAGCCCCCTGAATAAAGGGGGTCAGTATGACATATGTACTAAGTATGTAAAGTATAACATAGTATAACTGGAAATATATCTGAAACAGGAAAGCAGGGGAAAAATATGTAATATAAAAAAAACCCACCGTACCTGTACTCTGTGAATTACAAAAGCACGCATGCTCATATCATATAATATAGCCGGCCCTTTCAGGGATCCAGAGAATCATACCTGTAGGACCATCATTGTTACACCCCACACTCTTGAGCTCGAAATGCCTCTTAAGCTTCTTAGAAGTTACTATGTGAGCCAGATAGTCTACGACACTATCAAATGACTCTAAGGAAGGGAGAATGTGATACCCCATAGTAGAGAAGGTTGGAAATAGAGTCATAAGAATTCGGAAGGAATTGGAGGCCAAGTGATGGGTCGTGAGATTCGATTTACCTATGTAAGCTACTAAACTTAGAAGTTTTATACACTTGAGCTACTTGAGGATATACCAAGTTTGCAAAGCACGATTACATAGGCTCTTGAAATGAGGCGAGATGACGATTCTATGAAAGGGAGCAAAACTAGTTTCCGAACTTACGAAAGCGAAGCAAGTAGGTGACTCACCTACCTGCTTGAGGGGGGTGGACCCCGCTGCCACATGGTGGCGTGTGATATGCCACATGAGCCTAGGTGGCGTCCTAGGGGGCTGCCACATGGAACCTTCTAAAAAGGTGGATATATATGTTCATGACTAATTACAACATTTCTTAGCCAAAAATCAGCCAAGAATATAGAGAGAAAAACGTGAAAAAGGAAGAAGAGAAAGACAACCACGTTTTGAAGGATTCAAGGTAAGCTCTCTAATTTTCCTCCGTGAATTAATTATCTACGGTGTTCCTCAACTAAGTGGATATGTATATATGTATCTTACGATGTCTACGGAATTAATTCTTTAGCTTGGAACTTGAGAGGAAATTAAAAGAACAAAGAGAGAAAATGTTAAGAACTAGTTAACAAACCCGTTTTTGGAAGGGACTATTGTTAGTAATATTGGTATAACTTCTTGTGTACAGATTAGTTTTGAGTGATTAAATATTTTTTGGAAAGGTATTTCATATTAAAATAACTTTCATTTAGCCTTTAAAATCCAGTTTTGCATTTATCGTCTCAAAAAAGGGTGATGAAGTATAGAGGAGGTACTGCCTAGATTTTGGTTTTGGAAATCTTACACAGACCTCTGTTGGTATTTTGGGCATATCCTTTAATATGAAATTTATGTAGGGGTGATTCGAAATTGTATGATACCCTAAGACACATTTCTATAACTTTCATGGAGGACATAAATCCTGTTTCCCTCAATTACCCCGTCGAAATGAAGTGACAATACAAGACAGTAAGCTGTCCAGAATTCACGTTTTGATAGTTTTGAGTGAGTTGTTTGGGGTTTGTATTGTGTAATGTTGGTGTGAATTTCTTGTATGCATGTTGTAGGTTGTTGTTGTTGGTTGTCTGTAGTTATTATGGGTGTGATTGGAAATTTGGATAGGACACGTTATAGGGGAGGTGCTGCCCAATTTTCCTTAACGCCTTAACTAACTAAAGGACTAGTCGAGGAAACGAACAAGGAAATAGATTCCATGAATACTAAGGTGTAACTGAAGGTGATAGAAAGTCCAGAGTGGTTGATATTCGTATTACTTCCATGTTGAATAGATTCAAAGGATGACGAGGCGAACATGACAAAGAGTAACTCGTATGAGGTATGTAAAGCTTTCTCTTGGCATGTTTTGGTATAAGTACGTACAACTAACTTTCTTTCCTTTTGGCAAGTCTTAGCCTTAAGTGAATTGTGTGTGGAATGTGGGGATAATTCCATTCCCATAACTCCAGGTACGCCTCATAATCCCTAACTACAGTTAGGTGTTGACACGCCTACAAGAATTGAGCATTGCCTGTTAAGGCTTCTCCGTGCAAAAGAGTAGTGTATGGGAAACTATCCTTCCTTTCTCTTGATATGTACTTAGTATGAAAATAAGATTATGATGACATAGTTGTTCACCGAGCCCCAGGATGGGCCGGGTATGATATATGTATATAATGACCACTGAAGGAAAGTACAGACTATATAGAGTTTACTCTCCTACTTTTCTGGCATGTCTTAGTTGTAAGTTAAATATGATGTGAGCTCTGAGTAACTCCATTCTTAATGTCACGACCCAACCCCGTAGGTCGCAACTGGAGTCCGACCTGGACCCCCCGTACACAAATCTATCAGCTGTGGTCACATTGAACTGTAAATAAAACAATATCATATAACAGAGCCCCACTAGGCCATAACATTTGCATATACCTGTAGCCCTTTTTGTTTGTATCACAACATGACAGGGCACGCAAGCCGATAAGGCTGCCATAATATAACAACATGTACAATGTATCATATGGACCCAGCTGAACCAAACTGACATATACAACCCACATATACATGTCTGCAGACCTCTAAACATATAAATGACAACATATGGCGGGACAGGGCCCCCGCCGTACCCCTGAATGGACGAAATAATTTTTATACATCTGTGGACAGTACCAAAAACTAGGCCCCGATACAATGGAGCCTCTTCCAACTGAGCTGCATGGAATCCTAAGATGACAGACTCCCAAAATCTATATATGTACCTGCGGGCATGAACGCAGCCCCCCGAGAAAGAGGGTCAGTACGATATATGTACTGAGTATGTAAAACATAATATAATACAACTGGAAGCATATCTGAGATACAAAAACAGGGGATAAGATATCAATTCAGAAACCTGTACCTGTACTTTGTGAATTACAAAAACATGCATCTTCGAGTCATATCATATAGCCGGCCCTTTCGGGGGTCCTGTGAATCATCTCTGTAAAACCATCATGGCCCCAGTGCCATCACCACCTTATTACAACACATCATCATATATCTATACACGTATCCTGGCCCTTTATTGAGGGACTCAGGGAATAATGCAGTGAACTGTGCACAAGAACATATCCTGGCCCGGGACTCAGGGAAAGAAGTGTTACAATATACACGAGTAGAGTAGTGAGTAACTATATGCAATTTAAATCATTATTAGAGACTTGACCATATAAAAAGATTAAAATTTTCTCGGAGGACTCGAGTAGTAGTGTAGTCATCTCGAGTGACTTCTAAATGCCTTTATGGGCAATATCAATTATAATCTCGGGGCTCCTAGACATGTACTAAAGTAAAGCCAAATCGCTTATGGAACCAGAAACATTTGTTAACAAATAGTCTGTAAGACTTGGAGCCTGTACATTTGTTACCTTTTTAACATATAAAAGTTTTCAGGGAAATAGTTCGATTATTATAAAAGTCCGATATTCAGACGTAAATAAGAGATGCTAAGAATGGAGTTACCCCGGAACTCATATCATGTTTAACCTACACCTAAGACATGCCAGAAGAAGAAAGGGAATAAACTATATATAGTCTGTACTTTCCTTTATGTGGATATTTCATACCCGTCCCATTCTAGGGCTCGGTGAACAAACCTGGCATCATAACCTCATTTTCATGCCAAGTACATAGCAAGAGAAAGGAGAGATAGCTTTTCATAAACTACTCTTTAACACGTAGAAGCCTTAATAGGCAATACTCAATTTTTATAGGGGTTCCATTATCAAATAGTGGATGGGCATTAGGAGGCATACTTGGAGTTTTGGGAATGGAATTATTCCCACATTCCACATACAATTCACTTAAGGCTAAGGCTTGCCAAAAGGAAAGAAAGATACTGTACGTGCTTATACCAAAACATGCCACGAGAAAGCTTTACATACCTTGTCTGAATTATTCCTTATCCTGCTTGCCTCGCCGTCCTTTGAACCTATTCAACATGAAAGTAATATAAATATCAGCCCCTCTTAACTTTCCAACATCTTAGGTTACACCTTAGTATCAATGGAATCTATTTCCTTAGTCGTTTCCCCGACTAGTTTTGTTATTCGCTAAGGCGTCGACGAAAATTGGGCAGCACCTCCCCTGTAATGTGCCCTATCCAAATTTTCAATTAGGTACCTAAGACCTACAGCCAACCAACAACAATAACCTGCAGCAATTCATACCAACAATATACAACATAAACTCCAAACGACTTATTCAAAAATACGATATCAAAATAGGGCGTCTAGCCTTTATTTTGTGACGCCTTTAGTTATACGTAACGAGGGGTCATGTGGCTTAGACCAGCAGCACCCTAACCCACATTAGGACATATTCAGGCCCTGCAACAACAAGCCACACCCCTGCAGCAGCAACTCACAAGAACGACACTTTATTTTGATGACAATTCACTTCTAGCGACTCCAATTTAGTTTATTTCGAACGTCGAGCATTTCTACGACATTCTTAAACTTCCAGCAGCATACAAGGGGTGTAATACACCATATAACAATACCATAAACTCCAATTTAAAAGTAAAGTCATTACCTTACGTTAAACTTGTCAGACTCGCCAAAACTATCCAAAATGTGAAATCTGGACAGCTTACTGTTTTACCTTGTCGCTTCGTTTCGAAGGGGTAATGGAGGGAAACAGGATTTACGTCCTTCATGAAAGTTATATACATATGTCTTAGGGTCGCAATCAATTTCGAATCATCCCTACATCAATTTTGTACAAAAGGATATGACCAAAATACTTACAGCTGTCCGTGTAGAATTTCCAAAACCAAATCTGAGCAGTACCTCCTCTACATTTCATCACCATTTTTCGAGCTGATAAAAGTAAAACTGGATTTTGGAGTCTGAATGAAACTTATAGAACCATGAAATACCTTTCCAAAACATATTAAATCACTCAAAACGAATATGTACACAAGAAGTTATACTAATATTACTAACGACAGTCCCTTCCAAAAACGGGTTTGTTAATTAGTTCTTAACATTTTCTCCTTCAACTTTCTCTTATTTCTTTCCAAGTGTAAACTGCAACCATGGTTCCGTAGGCATCGTAATATATATATATACACCTCCACGTAATTGAGGAACACCGTAGATAATTAATTCACGGAGGAAAAATTGAAGAACTTACCTTTAATTCCTCAAAATTGTGGCTGCCTTGTTCCTTGTGTTCTTCACGTTTTTTTCCTTTCTTTTGGCTGTAGAATTGGATGAAACAATGTGACTAAGAGTCACTTAACACATATATATTCACCTCTTTAGAAGGTGCCACGTGGCAGCCCCCTAGGGTGACACGTGGCAGCCTCCTAGGGTGCCACCTCAACTTATTCGGCCAATCACATGCTGCCATGTGGCAGTGGGGTCCATCCCAAGTAGGTGAGTCACCTGCCTGCTTGTCACCTGCTTGCTTCACTTTCGGAAGTTCGGAAACTAGTTTTTGCTCCCTCTCGTAGATTCGTAATCTCGTCTTATTTTAAGAGCCTATGTAACCCATGCTACCCAAGCTTGGTACACACTCCAATAGCTTAAGTATGTAAGACTTCCAAGTTAGTAGCTTACGTAGATAAATCGAGTCCTACGACCCATTACATGGCCTCCAATTCCTTCCGGACTTATGATTTCATGTCCAACCTTCTCTAGTATGGGGTATCACATTCTCCCTTCCTTAGAGCCGTTTGATAGTGTCGTAACTTAAGTGGCTCACATGCTAGCTTCTAAGTAACTTAAGGGACATTCCGAGTTCAAAGATGTGGGGTGTAACATCCTTCCCCCCTTTAGAACATTCGTCCCCGAATGTTAAATGCAACCTTCTGTAAGACTTTATATAAATTATAGAGGGGTTCCTTTCCTTTATGCTATCACATATATTCCCATCTATATTATTAACATACGAGTGCTCAAGAGTTGGAGTTACCTGTAGACATCGGTTACAGGTGCAAATACTTGTATTCCATGTTCTCTTCAGTTCCCCGATCATCCTCTTTCTGGTTTTGGTTTTTCCACCGTAACTTGACGGAAGATACGTCTTTAGTCTACAATCTTCCAGTTTGCCGATCTAGGATGGTGGTAGGATTTTCCTCATAGGATTCCACCTTCTTGGGGTCAAGTAGGTGATCCACCTGCTTGGGGGAGGTGGACCCCACTACCACGTGGCAGTACCCCATTGGCCACATGGCTGAGGTGGCCTAATAAGGGCTTGACACGTGTCACTCTTAGGGAATGTCACGTCTCACTTCCTAAGGAACCATATATATATATGTGTTAATGACTCTTAAGTCATTTGGAGTCCAAAAAAATCAGCCAAACATAGAGAGAAAATGTGAGAGGAAGAGAGTACTACGGCAACCATGGTTCAAGAAGAATTAAGGTAAGTTCTTCACTTTTCTTCCGTGAATTAATTATCTACGATGTTCCCTAAGTACGTGGATATGTATATATGTGTTTTATGATGGTTATTGTCATGACCCAACCCCGTAGGCCGCGACTGGGGTCCGACCTGGACCCCTCGTACACATATTTATTAGTTGTGGTCACATTTAATCATAAATAAGACAATATCGTGTAACAGAGCCCCACTGGGAGATAATATTTTCATAAACCTATAGCCCTTTTTGTTTGTATCAGAATATGACAGGGCACGCAAGCCGACAAGGCTGCCATAACATAATCATATATATCATATATCAGGTAGACCCAGTTGAATCAAACTGATATGCACAACCCACATATACATGTCTGTAGACCTCTAAAAATATAAATGATAACATATGGCGAGACAGGGCCCCCGCCGTACCCCCGAATGGATAAAACAATGTTATACATCAGTGGAAAGTATCAAAAACTAGGCCCCGATACAATGGAGCCTCTTCTAGATAAGCTGCATGGAATCCTAAGCTGACGGACTCCCAAAACCTATATCTGTACCTGCGGGCATGAATGCAGCCCCCCGAGAAAGGGGGTTAGTACAATATATGTACTGAGTATGTAAAACGTAACATAGTACAACTGGAGGTATATCCAAAATAGAGAAGCAGGGGAACTAATTATCAAATTAGAAACATGTACCAATACTCTGTGAATCACAAAAACATGCATGCTCAAATTTTCAATATAGCCGGACCCATCAGGGGTTCGGTGAATCATATATGTAGTATCAGTATCAGGCCCCGTGCCATCACCACCTTATTACAACACCTCATCATAGTATCAGTATTAGGTCCCAGGCCATCGTCACCTTATTACAACACATCATATATATACATACAGATGCCGCCCCTCTAGTAAGGGACTTGGCGAACAATGCAGTGAATTGCACGAATCTGATAACCAGCCTGGGACTCGGGGAAGAAGTGTTAGTATACACGAGTAGAGTGGTGAGAAATAAAATACAGTTTAAATCATTATTTGAGACTCAATGAAGTTATCAAGCGAATCATCACTTGGAGGTCAGGGTAGGAATGTAATTATTTCAAGTGCCCTCTAACTGTCACTCGGGGTTATATCAGTTAGGATATCAGGGACCCTAGACGCATACTAAAGTAAGGAAAATTTACTTATGGAACCAGAACATTTGATATCAAATAGTTTTAAGACTCGGCGTCTGTACATTCATACCTCTTTAACATATAGGAGTTTCAAGGGAAATAGTTTAACTACCATAGAGTTCAACATCCAGTGGTAAATAAGAGATACTCAAGAATGGAATTACCCCGGAGATCATATCACATTCAGCTTACAACTAGTACATGCCAACAGAAAAAAGGGAATGAGCTTTACTTACCTATGCCAAAACATGTCAAGAGGAAGCTTCACATACCTTGTCTGAATTATTCCTTATCATGTTTGCCTCGCCGTCCTTTGAACCTATTCAACATGAAAATAATATGAATATCAACCCCTCTTAACTTTCCAGCACCCTAGGTTACACCTTAGTATTAATGGAATCTATTTCCTTAGTCGTTTCTCCGACTAGTTCTGTTATTTGCTAAGGCGTCGCCGAAAATTGGGCAGCACCTCCCCTATAATGTGCCCTATCCAAATTTCCAATTAGGTCCCTAAGACCTACAGCCAACCCAACAACAACAACAGCAGCAATTCACACCAACAGTATACAACATAAACTCCAAATGACTTATTCAAAAATACGATATCACAATAGGGCGTTTAGCCTTTATTTTGTAACGCCTTTAATTATACGTAACGGGGGGTTAGGCCCTGAAACAACACTTCACACCCCTGCAGCAGCAACTCACAAGAACAACGCCTTTCTTCGACGATAATTCGACTATAACGACTACAATTTGGATTGTCTTCAACGCCAAGCATTTATATACTATTTTCACGTTTCTAGCCACACACAAGGTGTATAATACACTCCATAACAATACCATAAAGTCCAATTTTAAAGGATAAACATTATCTTACCCGAATTTGGCCAAACCCATCAAAGTGCAACTCGGAACTTCTCCAAACGCGCTGAAATTGAGCGGGCTGTTTGTGTTACTTCTTCGCTGCCCCAAAAAGAAATTTTATGTTATTAAACACCATTATAAAAATTAGGGACACTTCAAATAATTAATTCACAGAACGAAACCCGGAAGCTTACCCCAAAAGGGCCAAAACCGTAGCCCTTCTCTCTTGTCTCCAACGTTTTTCTCTTCTTCTTTCTTCTAAGTTTCCAATTGTAAAGCTGACGTTTTGGTTCCGTAAACATCATAAAATACATATATACATATCCACGTGCTTAAGGAACACCGTAGATAATTAATTCACAGAAGAAAAATAGAGAAACTTACCTTTAAGCTTCCAAAGCCATGGCTGCCTCTCTCTCACATTTTCTCTCTATGTTTTGGACTGATTTTTGAGTTCCCAAATGACTTAAGAGTCATTAACATACATATATATGGTCCCTTAGGAAGTGACACGTGTCAGCCCCTAAGGGTGACACGTGTCAAGCCCTTATTAGGCCACGGATCCACCCTTAGCCTCCAAGGCTGCCAAGTGTCCTTGGTGGGGCCCACCCCCAAGTAGATGGGTCACCTAATTGACCCCAAGAAGGTGGGTCACCTGCTTCCATATGTCACTTCCCTAGGCTGCCACATGGCACCTCCTTTTGCTGCCACGTTTCGCCTTCTTCTTTCCCCAGTGGGTTCGTAATCTCCACTTGTTTTAAGAGTTGATGTAATCTGTACTACGTAAGCTTGATATATTCTTAAGTATCTCAAGTGTATAAGACCTTTAACTTAGTAGCTTACGTAGGTAAATTAAGTCCTACGACTCATTTGTTTTAGCCTCCAACTCTTTCCGGATTCTCACGACTGTATTTCCAACCTTCCCTCTAAGGAGGTATCACATTCTTCTTTATTTTGAGTTGTTTAATGTGTGTGGATAGTAGGGGTCTCATGGCTACTTCAAAGAAGATTAGGGACACGTTTCAAGGTTCAAAAGTGTGGGGTGTAACATCCTTCCCCCCTTTAGAACATTCGTCCTAGAATATTAAACAAAATCTCCCTTAGAACTTTATACAGAGTATTGGGAGGTTCTTTGCTGTTGTTATAATACATACTCCCACCTAAGTGATTAATATAGAGGTTTCAGGAGTTGGGGTTACCTGTAGACATTGGGAAATAGGTACGAATACCTGTGTTTCCTGTCCTCTTCAATTTCTCAGGTCATCCCCTTTTCTGGTTTTGATTTTGCCACAGTATCTTGACGGAAGGCATATCTTTAGTCTACAATCTTCTAGTTTGCTGATCTAAGATGGCGATAGTTTTTTTTTTCCTTCCAGGATTCTATCTCTTAGACCTCATCTATGGAATATACCCTGGGTGGCTCGTCAGTATCTTTGCAAAGCATTCCTATCTGATGGACTGGGCGTATAGTTTCCAAATGAGGGGGTAAGCTCAACTTACCAACCACGTTGCCCACCTTATGAGTAACTTGATACAGTCTAATATATTTTGGGTCAAGTTTCCTTTTCTGGGGGGCTCCGTTATGAACATTCAATCATCAATTTGAACTCTGAATGGTGATATTGATTATCTGTACATCACTTCGGCTGACTCTGGGTTGTTAGTCAATTGTTTGCTTAATCCTGTTTGGCCTACCAACTTAGTTTTTTTCCCCAATAGGGGGACTTATACACTTTTCCTTACAACATCTTGTAGGGGCTCATCTGAATACTGGAATGGTAGCCCTTCTCATAGGCAAATTCAATAAGTGGTAGGCGATCGTCTCAGTTACTCTTAAAGCCAACCATATTAGTCCGCAATATATCTTCTAATGTCTGATAGTATGCTCAATCTATTCAGCAGCTCGAGGGAAAAACTGGGGTACTAAGACCTACCTGTGTTCCTCATCTCTTCTTGGACTGCTATCCTAATGTTAATCTTAATTGAAGTTCTTCCATCTAAGATATTAGCTGGAGAAACCTCACAGAACCTTACTACCTCCATGTTGTATAATTCCACTTAATATTAGCTGCATAAGTGCTTTTTGATTGGAAGCAAATGGGCTGATTTATTAGCCTACTCACAATAACCCATATAGCACCCTAGTCTTACAGAGTACAAAATAGGTTCATAACGATGTTGACAATTTGGGAACCATTAGCCTCGTATAGTCCTTCTCGACTTTTTTTAGAACTTTAACTAGCATTCGATCTTTTGGGTCCTTCTTCCCCTTTTTTTTCCAATCCTTAGGGTTGGCTACCGAATAATGTTGCAGTCCCCTCATATAATGGCTCTCGTAGTCGTTCTGTGCTTTGTCTAACATGATCTGGTATAATTCCGAAGGAATTTTGGCATATAAGCTCGTCATCCTGTAGTAACCAGATAGTTCTGCTAGTTTTACTTAGACCCTTTCACAATTTCCCTTACCCCCGCTTGTAATCCTCTAGACACATTATTTTGTGTCATTTTTTACCTTTACAAGAATATGAGAGGGTACAAGAAGTATCCTAGCGTTACCTCGCTAGTCCTCATGTTTTACCCTGCCTTTCTCTCCTTTATCCTACACTCAATGTCGGGGTAAATATTTGGTCCACTCGTGGCCATGTCTTACTCCACCCGTAGCACTAATTTCATCTCGGTAATTTGGTTTAACCTATCTTTGTATCTCTCGATAGTTAATTGCAACTTGGGCTTCTTTGCCTGGAATAATAGCTGTGGGGATTTCGTAAGTTCTTATCATTTCTTCACCCTACAATTTTACACCTTCTCGGCTGAGTAGGTAGCCTTTGATCAAAGGAGCAGGGAATAATATCGTTAATCCACAAGTAACATTCCCTCAAAATTCATCTGGCGCTGGAGTGTGAAGTGAGTCTTGTAGTCCTGGTCATATTGTGGAATTTTCAACCTTGGGTATTGCTTCCTGTCATTCGTAAATTACATCAGCTGGTACCCTTACTTTTTGGGTTTTGCTTTTTCGCCCTCAGATTTGGCTATCAAGTGGTGTCGAAATTCCCTCGCCACTGGCCCATATAGTCATTCTGTGGTTTTTCTCTCATTAACTGGTTCTATGTTGAAGAGTTGTGGCATTTTAGTGTGTCGTTAGTTAGCAGTTAGCTAATCCTTCTTGTCTTGCTTAAATCCTTTTTACAATACCCTTAACATAACGTATAGTATTCCAAGAACATAATCTCATGTTGTTCCTCCACCGCTAGTTCCGATTCTTCCATCTTGCGTGATCATACCAGCTCTAACACATTAAGTTCCATCAGAATTTCGAGGTTAAGCGTGCTAGAACAAGATTAATACTGGGATGGGTGACCTCCCTGGGATTTCTTCGTGTCGCGTTTCATTGTAATCCTTGCCATAATGTGTGGGGCACTCAATTTAGCTCCAAATTTACCTCAGCGATGTCTCGTGAGTCTTTATGTTTTTCCCTGTCCTTTCGTCTATTATCTTGCATCCAGTATTGGCGTAGACCTTTAGCTCCACTATCCTCTATTCACTTTATGTTCTCCTCATTTTCTACCACAGGAGGCTTTCTATTCCTTTTTCTGTGGTTATTTATCTTTCGCAACATCATTTAAGACTAACTCTATAATCAACATTTTGGCTTTGGGTCTAGCATGCTGTCATTATCCTTCGTAATGTCTCTTAAATTGGTTGATATCCTTTCATGGTTACACTCTTTTGTTTTTACACGTAGCCACCTTCTAGTGTTATGTTGTTCAGGGTCTTGTTGGAAACTTCTTAACACTACCTTATGTAGCATTCTGGTTTCCATCCAATTATTGGTAGCTTCTGGACCTTTCTAACTTGGTTCAGCAAGATATCTTATCGAAGTTTAGTCGTCTATCTCTAATATATTACCACATTAATTGCCTCCTCTTACTTTTGCCATTTTCTCCATTAACTTCCCCCCTTTAGAGGGTACTCGTACTTTCCTCTATTTGTATTTATAGTCGTTCCAATTTCAATTAGGCAGTGCTAGTATTCTAACGATAACTATTCCAGGTTTTCTCGAAGTAGCAGCTTTGTCCCAACCTGTATCCTTTGTTTCTTAGAGTGAATAGAAGTTGCGCCATTTGTTCCTTAAGTTTTCCATCCTTGTTCCTTAAGGGTTCCACTATTTCTGGGGTGACGTTGTGTATATGCGTCATTTTTTTTTGTATCTTAAGCCCCATGCTCTTACTGCATTCTCAACGCAGGCCTTTAACTTAGTCAATGCGTACTAGGTGCGTCTTACTAGTGGTTCCACTTTGTCCCTACATACTCGTATCACACTGTTCAATTCATACTTACATATCCCCATTTTAATTCGTATTCGTGTTCAGTTCCTGACATCTCTTTGGAGTGATTCTGTTTGAAGCTCTTTCCCCAATTAGTCGGTGGAGAACTATAAACTGTTATCATAAACCATTTTTCAACCATTGTTGGAAGAAATCAAAACCTCTTAAACATCACAGTACTTTTTTTAGTACTTGACCTACCTGGTCTCTTCCTGAGTTTATCCTCGAGTTATGAACAACTCATCTAATTTACAATTAGGAGTAGGCTTGGTATTTTTTTCAAAAAGAGTGAAACTCATTCGCGGGACATCTTATCCTTCATTTTGAACACTCTGTTTATATTCCTACAGTACAAATACGGCTAGAGATACCATAGTCCGAACTTTCTACTTAAATAAGCTTTTGTTCCTCCGAAATAAAATTCTTCAAGTGAAAAGAGTGTCCCTTATCGGCAACCTGAAGGATACCTCTTACAACTTTAGTTAAACACAGTAGGGGTACTTGGTATCAATTTTTAAGGCATACTAAAAGTCTATGCTTCATTTCCTTTTCTTGTCCTAGAAAAATTTCGGCAGGGTTTCCTTTACACTTCTTACTATCCCACAACCTGCACGCAGAATATACCAATAATGACTCACAAGGCCAACACATGTATATATTCATATCCTATCACAGCCGCACAGGGCTGTCAATATCATCTCATATCGCAGCCACACAAGGCTTTCAATGTCAATAATAATACAAAATTTATGTACTTACCTTGTATATCCAATTTCAAACTGCATCTGTTGTACTTCCTGTCTGCTTTTCTTTATGGTTTCAACTTTACATTTCAATATTACTTCAATACCTTACTCGACGGATATCTTCTATGCCTTTACTTTACTTACCTGCGTGCTTCGTAATGTCCCATGTCGCTAATTACTTCCTTCGGTTGATGTCGTCCTTCTGTCAAGATCCAAGGTTAGTATAAGGAATTTTCCTATGACTCGGATCTATAGCACGATCTCATATGTAGAAGAAAGGTAACATCCTAAATGTCCTGTAGCTTCCTGTTTATAGATGTGGCGCGCAACACATCGATAACCAAGACTCTACTAGACACGGTCTGCAGACAATCCAAGGACGAACTGCTCTGATACCACTTCTGTCACGACCCAACTCTGTAGGCCGCGACTGGGGTCCGACCTAGACCTCTCATACATATATCTATTAGTTGTGGTCATATTGAATCGTAAATAAGACAATATCATTTAATAGAGCCCCACTGGGCAATAACATTTTCATAAACCTGTAGCCCTTTTCGTTTGTATCACAATATGACAAGGCATGCAAGCCAACAAGGCTTCCATAACATAATCACATATATCATATATTAGGTAGACCCAGCTGAATCAAACTAACATACACAACCCACATATACATGTCTACAGACCTCTAAAAATATAAATGACAACATATGGCGAGACAGGGCCCCCGCCGTACCCCCGAATGGACAAAACAATGTTATACATCAGTGGACAGTATCAAAAACTAGGCCCTGATACAATGGAGCCTCTTCCAGCTGAGCTGCATGGAATCCGAAGCTGACGGACTCCCAAAACCTATATCTGTACCTGCGGACATGAATGCAGCCCCCTGAGAAAGGGGGTCAGTACAATATATGTACTGAGTATGTAAAATACAACATAGTACAACTGGAGGTATATTCAAAATAGAGAAGCAGGGGAACCAATTATCAAATTAGAAACATGTACCAATACTCTGTGAATCACAAAAACATGCATGCTCAAATTTTCAATATAGCCGGCCCTATCAGGGGTTCTGTGAATCATATATGTAGTATCAATATCAGGCCCCGTGCCATCGTCAGCTTATTACAACACCTCATCATAGTATCAGTATCAGGCCCCAGGACATCGTCACCTTGTTACAACACATCATATATATTCATACATATATCGGCCCTCTAGCGAGGGACTCGGCGAACAATGCAGTGAATTGCATGAATTTGATAACCGGCCCGGGACTCGGAGAAGAAGTGTTACAGTATACACGAGTAAAGTAGTGAGAAACAAAACACAGTTTAAATCATTATCTGAGACTCAATAAAGTCATTAAGCGAATCATCACTTGGAGGTCAGGGTAGGAATGTAATTGTTTCAAGTGCCCTCTTACTGTCATTCGGAGTTATATCAGTTAGAATCTCAGGGACCCTAGACGCATACTAAAGTAAGGCCAATTCACTTATGGAACCAGAACATTTGTTATCAAATATTTTTAAGACTCGGAGTCTGTACATTCATACCTCTTTAACATATAAGAGTTTCCAGGGAAATAGTTTAACTACCATAGAGTTCAAAATCCAGTGGTCAATAAGAGATACTCAAGAATGGAATTACCCTGGAGCTCGTATCACATTCAGCTTACAAATAGGACATGCCAACAGAAGAAAGAGAATGAGCTTTACTTACCTATGCTAAAACATGTCAAGAGGAAGCTTCACATACCTTGTCTGAATTATTCCTTATCCTGTTTGCCTCGCCGTCCTTTGAACCTATTCAACATGAAATTAATATGAATATCAACCCCTCTTAACTTTCCAGCACCCTAGGTTACACCTTAGTATTAATGGAATCTATTTCCTTAGTCGTTTCCCCGACTAGTTCTGTTATTTGCTAAGGCGTCGCCGAAAATTGGGCAGCACCTCCCCTATAATTTGCCCTATCCAAATTTCCAATTAGGTCCCTAAGACCTACATCCAACCAACAACAACAACCTCCAGCATATGTTTAAGCAATTCACACCAACAATATACAACATAAACTCCAAATGACTTATTCAAAAATACGATAATACAATAAGGCGTCTAGCCTTTATTTTGTAACACCTTTAATTATATGCAATGAGGGGTCATGTGGATTCAAACAGTAGCACCCTAACCCACATTAGAACATATTTAGGTCGTGAAACAACACATCACACCCTTGCAGCAGCAAATCACAAGAACAACGCCTTACTTCGACGACAATTCGACTATAACGACTACAATTTGGATTGTCTTCAACAGCAAGCATTTATATACTATTTTCACGTTTCCAGCCACACACAAGGTGTATAATATACTCCATAACAATACCATAAATTCCAATTTGAAAGGATAAACATTATCTTACCCGAATTTGGCCAAACCCATCAAAGCGCAACTCCGAACTTCTCCAAACGCGCTGAAATTGAGCGGGCTGTTTGTGTTACTTCTTCGCTGCCCCAAAAAGAAATTTTATGTTATTAAACACCATTATAAAGATTAGGTATACTTCAAATAATTAATTCACGGAACGAAACCCGAAAGCTTACCCCAAAAGGGCCAAACCCATAGCCCTTCTCTCTTGTCTCCAACGTTTTTCTCTTCTTCTTTCTTCTTAGTTTCCAATTGTAAAGCTGAAGTTTTGGTTCCGTAAACATCGTAAAATACATATATACATATCCACATGCTTAAGGAACACCGTAGATAATTAATTCACAGAAGAAAAATCGAGAAACTTACCTTTAAGCTTCCAAAGCCATGGCTGCCTCTCTCTCACATTTTCTCTCTATGTTTTGGACTGATTTTTGAGTTCCTAAATGACTTAAGAGTCATTAAAATACATATATATGGTCCCTTAGGAAGTGACACGTGTCAGCCCCTAAGGGTGACACCTGTCAAGCCCTTATTGGGCCACGGATCCACCCTTAGCCTCCAAGGCTGCCACGTGTCCTTGGTGGGGCCCACCCCCAAGTATATGGGTCACCTACTTGACCCCAAGTAGGTGGGTCACCTTCTTCCACATGGCACTTCCCTAGGCTACCACGTGGAACCTCCTTTTACTGCCACGTGTTGCCTTCTCCTTTCCCCTGCGGGTTCATAATCTCATCTTGTTTTAAGAGTCGATGTAATCTGTACTACGTAATCTTGATATATACTTAAGTAGCTCAAGTGTATAAGACCTTTAACTTAGTAGCTTACGTAGGTAAATCGAGTCCTACGACTCATTTTTTTAGCCTCCAACTCTTTTCGGATTCTCACGACTCTATTTCCAACCTTCCCTCTCACGAGGTATCACATTCTTCTTTCCTTCGAGTTGTTTAATGTGTGTGGATAGTAGGGGTCTCATGTCTACTTCCAAGAAGATTAGGGACACGTTTCAAGGTTCAAAAGTGTGGGGTGTAATAGTTATGGAACCAGAACTTCAGCTTTACAATTGGAAATTTGGAAGAAAAAGAAGAGAAAAACGTTAAAGGGGCAAGGAAGGAAGGCTACCGGTTTGGCCCTTTTGGGGTAAGCTTCCGGGTTTCATTCCGTTAATTAATTATTTTAAGTGTCCCTAAGTTTTATAATGGTGTTTAATAACATAAAAGTTCAATTTGGGGCAGCGAAGAAGTAACACAAACAGCCCGCTCAATTTCAGCGTATTTGGAGAAGTTCCGAGTTGCGCTTTGACAATTTTGGCTAAATTCGGGTAAGGTAAGGTTTCTCCTTTCAATTTAGAATTTATGGTGTTGTTATGTAGTGTATTATACACCTTTTGTGTGGCTGGAAACGTGAAAATAGTATAGAAATTGTAGTCATTATAGTCGAATTGTCGTCGAAGTAAGGCGTTGTTCTTGTGAGTTGCTGCTGAAGGGGTGTGATGTGTTCTTGCAGGGAATAAATATGTTCTAAAGTGGGTTAGTGTGCTTCTTGTTGAATCCACATGACCCCTCGTTGCATATAATTAAAGGCGTTACAAAATAAGGGCTAGACGCCCTATTGTGATATCATATTTTTAAATAAGTCGTTTGGAGTTTATGTTGTATATTGTTGGTGTGAATTGCTTAAACATATGCTGGAGGTTGTTGTTGTTAATTGGATGTAGGTCTTAGGGACCTAATCGGAAATTCAGATAGGGCACATTATAGGGGAGGTGCTGCCCAATTTTCGTTAACGCCTTAGCAAACTAAAAAACTAGTCGAGGAAACGACTATGGAAATAGATTCCATTAATACTAAGGTGTAACCTAAGATGATGGAAAGTTAAGAAGGGTTGATATTCATATTACTTTTATGTTGGATAAGTTCAAAGGACGACGAGGCGAACAGGATAAGGAATAACTCAGACAAGGTATGTGAAGCTTTCTTTTGACATGTTTTTAGCCTAAGTATGTAAAGCCTATCTTGTTTCTTCTTTTGACATGTCTTCAAGTTAAGTAATGAATGATATGAGATTGAGGTAAATCTACTCATAAATGCCAAGCGTAATTCACAGTCCTCATTTACTTCTTGATGGAAGCACTCGTACAATAATTGGACTAGGGCTACTCAAGCCTTCCATACGTTAGGAAGTGATGAGTATGTAAGGCTATCCTTCCCTTCTCTTGGCGTGTCTTAGTCCTAAATATGATGTGTATATAACATGTGGGGACGAATCTACTCACGAAGTTCCGAATATGATTCACGACCCCTACCTACTTCTGGAGGTGAAAGCTCCTATGCTAATAGGGTTAGTGTCTCTCACGGTCTCCTAGATAATGGAAAGTAGAGGGTATGTAAAGCTAATTCCTTCCTCTCGGCATATCCTTGATAGAAGTGCAATATGTATATCTGTGTATGTAAATGGGGATAATCCCATTCATAAGACCCCGAGCATACCTCCTGATTCTTATCCACTGCTGAATACTAAGACGCCTACGATAGGTGAATTATTGTCTCTCAAACTCCTTTGGGATAGGAAAGGACAAATAGGTGAGGCCTACCCTCTCTTTCGTTTGACATGTCTTAAAGAAAATGATACATGATACGAACTGTAGAGTAAGTTCATTCCTAAGCTCCGAATACGCTATATGTCTCATATTCACTCCTTGGCAGGAAAACTCTCATCGTAGTTGAGCTACCATTCCTGAACCGTCTATATGTTGATTAATAGTGGGACTTAGATCTCCTATTCCTAAGGACCGGTTGGCATTAACTTAAAATATGTCTATAATTCCTGAGACTTCACTTAATATAGCCCTAGTGACACTTAAAGGTTACCTGAGATGATTATTATCCTGATCCACGAATGATAGTTCAGTATGATTACCCTAGTGAGTCTCAGATAATGATCTACCTGTCTATGATATGATTATAACACCGAGCCCTTAATGGGCCGGGTACGGTATATGATGATATGATTATAACACCGAGTCCCCTAATGGGCCGAGTACGATATATGATGATATAATTATAACACTGAGTCCCCTAATGGGCCGGGTACGGTATATGATGATATGATTATAACACCAAGTCCCCTAATGGGTCGGGTATGGTATATGATGATATGATTATAACACCAAATCCCCTAAAGGGCTGGGTACGGTATATGATAATATAATGATAACACTGAGTCCCCTAATGGGCCGGGTACGGTATGTGATGATATGATTATAACACCGAGACCCATATTGGGCTGGGTACGGTATGATATGTAATGATAGATAGGCATGCATATGAAAACATAATAATGTAATTGTAACATATGACACGACACTGTATGCGATGACATAGTAACACCGAGTCCCTTAGCGGGCTGGATATAGTATATAAAGATGGTGTACATGCCCTTACGTTATAAGATGGAGGTATAGTGCCTTATTAACTGTTATACTGGTTCCCTGCATCCCTATTTCAATTGTTCTCTCAGTTATGATGCGTTATGCTTTATATACTCAGTACATATATCGTAATGACCCCCCTTTTCTTGGGGGGGCTGCGTTTCATGCCCGGAGGTACAGATGTCCATTCTGGAGATCCATCAATTTAGGAGTTCCTCTCAGCTATGTCGGAAGTGCTTCACTTTTCTGGAGTTTAATTTTTTATACTGGTCACTTAATGTATATGTTTGTACTTTCAAGGGTACGACGGGGGCCCTATCCCACCATATGTTGTTGTTACTATTCCTAAAGGTCTGTAGACATATGGATGTGGGATGTTTGTGAGTTCGTTTCGATTGTGCCTATACGACATTTTGTGAATATAGTTATGTTATAGTAGCCTTGTCGTCTTGCATGCCCTTATGTGCTATGAAATAAGTGAAAGAGGCCATACTTGCACAAAAAAGGTTTAACTCATTGGGGTTTTTGCGAATAGTATCCCTTTGTTCATAGTTCAGTATGACTACAACTGATAGGTAGGTATACAGGGGTCTAGGTTGGACCCCAGTCGCGACCTACGGGGTTGGGTCGTGACATATACTATGGGATTAAATACAAATAGGATATAATGTGAATATAATGAGGAACGTTATGGAAATAAGTAAGGCCTAGTGAGAAAGTAGCCAAAGATATGATGTGGTCCGTGTGACTAGAATATAAAGGTAAGTGTGAAATGGAAAAGCGAGCTATAGAATAAATAAGGAAGACTTATCAAGTTCTATAGGGAAAGTTTTGAATCAAGGTTATATGATAATGGAAATGATAGTGAGCACAAGGAAAAAAGAGTAGCTGAAAGGAGGAAACAAGAAGAAAGCAAGATAACAGTGTAGCAATAAGTCATGACATGTGTAGCCAAGGGTACGAATGTTAAAAGTGCAAAATGTGAAAGACCAAGTTGTAGAAAGATGAGCAACGAGGTAGAATTAGTGCTAGAAAATGACTAGTATGATTTGAATAAAGATGGATGAACAAAATATGTTTTGAAGAAAAAAAGGAATTATGCGGAAGTAAGGTGTTCCAAATGATACATAGGTAGCATAAGATTCCTCGTGTGCAAAATAAAAGATGGACATAGTGTTACACCCCGTACTTTTGTACCTTGGAATGCTTCTTAAGCTTCTTAAGTTTCTGGGAAGGCTCTTAAGTTTCATAGAAGTCGTCATGTGAGTCGGATAATCTATAATGCTATCAAATAATCCTAAGGAAAGGAGGAGATACTCATAATAAAGAAGAATGGAAATAGAGTTATAAGAATCTGGAAGAAGTTGGAGGTCAAGTAGTTAGTCGTAGGACTCAACTTACTTGTGAAAGCTATTACTTGGGACATTTTACATACTAAGCTGCTTGAGTACACGTCGAGCTTGAGTAGGAAGGATTGCATAGGTTCTTAAAGTGAGACGAGGTTGCGAACCCACAAAAGAAGCGAAAGGAGGCATAGCACCTACTCGGAAGCAAGTAGGTGATGAACCTACTTGGAATCAAGCAGGTGATGCACCTACTTGGACCAAGTAGTGACACACCTACTTGAGGTGGGTCCCATGCTGCCACGTGGCAGCTTTGGGTTGAATTCATGGATGATGTGGCACCCTAGGGGCTGCCACGTGTTACCCCTAGGGGATGCCACGTGTCCCACCCTAAGGAAGTATATATATACATGTGTTGATGACTAAGGATTCATTTCCTTAGTCTTTTACCTTGGAAAAGTTGGAGAAAAACTAGAGAGACATGGGAGAGTATCTACGGCAGTAGCTAGGCCAAGGTAAGGCCTCCATTTTCGCTTTGTGAATTAATTATTTAAGATATCATAAAGTTATATAGCAGTTTTTAATAACGTAAAATCTCATTTTGGGGCAACAAGGAAGAGATACAAATAGTCTGTTAATTTTCAGCATCTTAAGAGAACTTCCGAGATGAGTTTTAGCAAGTTTTAGCAAGGTATGGCTTGGTTCTATTCTCCCACGTTTTGGTAAGGGTTTTTACATGATATGAAGGTATTAATAATGTAAAGTTATGATTTAGAGTAGCACCAAATGGATAGCAAACAGCCACAACGTTTCAGCCGCAATTAAGGAACTTCCGAGGCAGGTTTTGATAAGTTTTGGCCAATTTCGGGTAAGGTAAGGTCTTTCCTTTTAATTTGGAGTTTATGGTTTGGTTATAAAGTGTATTAAACTCCTTTTATGTGGCTGGAAGTATAAAACTTTCATAGAGATGTTTGACATTAGAAACAATCTAAATTGGAGTCGTTATAGTTAAGTTGAAGTCGAGTAGTGTGTTATTGTTATGGTGCTGCAGGTTGGGGGTGGTTTAATTACGTGTTGCAGGGATGGAACATGGGTTAAAATAGGTGTGGGTGCTTCTGGTTGCATCCACCTAACCCTCCGTTCCGCGTGGTTAGTGATTTTACGGATTAATGATTAAAAACCTTATTTTGATATCGTGATTTTAGGCGAATTGTGTGGGACTTGGTTTGTGTAATGTTGAAGTGGTGTAAGTATGTATTGTCTGCTGGTTGTTATGGTTAATATGTCTTCTAAGGTTTGGAGGTTAATTGGAAGTTCGGATAGGGCGAGTTCTAGAGTAGATGTTGCCCGAATTCCGTTAACTTCTTAACTAACTAATAGGCTAGTCAAGACTAGTCGAGAAAGGCGAATAAGGGATTGATTCAAATGGGTGCTTGGTTGTGGATTTAGAAGCTGGAAAGTTAAATATTATTTATATTAGTATTACCTTCGTGTTAAATAGGTTCGGAGGACGATGAGACAAGCCGAATTAAAAGCAATCGATACGAGGTATGTAAAGGTTATCCCTTTCTTTCCTTTGGCATGTCTTAGCTATAAGTGGAATGTAATATGTGCTCTGAGGATAATTCCATTCATAAAGCTTCGAGAATGATTCATGCCTCTGACCTATTTATTGATGTTAGAACTCCTACTATAAGTGAAATATTGCCTCTCAAGTCTTCTGTATGAAGGAAAGTAGTAAGTATGTAAGGCCTATCTCTCCCTTGGTGTGGCATCTTTCAAATTTATGTAAAGCCCATCCTTTTTCTTTTTTGGCATGTCCTAGATATAAGTTATGAACGATGTGTATATGAAGCTTGGGGTAACTCTATTCATAAGCTTCGATCGCGACTCATGTCTCTTATCCACGTCTAAATGCTAAAACTCTAAAGGCGGTCGAGCCACTACTCTCGAGTCTTTTATGTGCTGAATAGTAAGTGGAGATATAAGATCTTATTCCTAAGGACCCTACAATAACAAATGTCCTCGGTTCCATAAGTTCTTGGGCACTTTCTTGATACATGTTTCTGGTTCACTTGTAGCTTTTAAGACTCTTAAAGGAGTTAAGCTCCTATTTCTCAAGTCTTCTATACGATTGAATGGTGATTGATATGAAAAAGCTCCTTTGTTTTTTGAGATAGCCAATACTCGAACTTCTACAAGATGGTTCATACTATAGTAATGTATAACTATGAAGTTGAGGCTCTAGTTGACATAGTCCCTAACGACATCTAGAGGGTACTGGAGATGATTCCTACCCTAGTTTCCAAGTGACGGTTCATTTGACCATTTCGTTAAGCCTCAAATGATGAATTTATTCGCATATGATTATTCACTAATCCGCTCGCGTATGCTGCCAATACATTATTCACTGCGTCCTATGAAGGGCCGGGCATGATAAATGATGAAATACTTATTCACCGCGTTCCATGAAGGGCCGAGCATGATAAATGATGAAATGCTTATTCACCGCGTCCCATGAAGGGTCGGTCATGATAAACGATGAAATTCTTATTCACCATATCCCATGAAGGGCCGAGCATGATAAATTATGAAATGCTTATTCACCGCGTCCCATGAAGGGACAAGCATGATAAATGATGAAATGTTGATTCACCGCGTCTCATGAAGGGACGGACATGATATATGATGAAATGATTTTTCACCGCATCCCATGAAGGGCCGGGCATGATACACGATGAAATGACAGCTCCATCGAGTCCCTCACTGAAGGGCCGGATATAGTATATAGGCATGCATGTGAAAACATAGTGATACATTTGTAACCTCGAGTCCCACAGTGGGCCGGGTACGGTATGTGAGAAAGATATACATGCCCTCACTTCACACGGTGTAGGTATAGTGATTCATTAACTGTTACATTTGTTTCCTACATCCCTATTTTAGTTGAAAGCTCATTTATGCTATATTATGTTTTATATACTCAGTACATGTATCATACTGATCCCCCTTTCTTTGGGGGGCTATGTTTTATGCCCGCAGGTACAGACGTACATTTTGGGGACCCATCAACTTAGGGTTCCATTCAGCAAGTTTGGGAGAAGTTCCATTGAATTGGAGCCAAGCTTTTAGGTACTAGACCTTCTATGTATATATTTATATATTCAGGGGTACAGTAGGGTCACTGTCCCGCCATATGATATGGTTGCTATTCTTAGAGGTCTGTAGACATATGTATGTGGGTCGTTTATAAGTTATTCCAGTTGTGCCTATACGGCGTGTTGTAACGTTATTACGCTATGGCAGCCTTGTCGGCTTGCACGCCTTTTCACAATTCGAGTAATATAACTCCTTAGGAGACAAACGGAAGCAGCTACGTGTATGTGAAAATGTATGACCCATTGGGGTCCCCATGTATGAGTCTTATAGTTGTTTTTACAGTTGATAGTTATGTACACGGGGGTCTCGGTTGGACCTCAGTCACGGCCTATGGCGATGGGTCGTGACAGAAGTAGTATCAGAGAAGTTCGTCCTTAGAGTGTCTACAGACCGTGTCTAGTAGAGTCTTGTCTATCGGTGTGTTGCATGCCATATCTATAAGTAGGAGGCTACAAGACATTTAGGATGTTACCTTTCTTTCATATCTAAGATCGTAAGATAGATCCGAGTCATAGGAAAACTCCTTATACTAACCTTAGACTTTATAGAAAGACGACATCAACAGGAGGAAGTAATTGACAACATTGGAAATTACAAAGCGTGCAGGTAAGAAAAGGCATAAAAGATATCTGTTGGGTAAGGTATCGACATATGATTGACATACAATTGAAATGTTAAGTCGAAAACTGAAAGAAAAGTATACCGAAAAGTGTAACAGATGCAGGTTGAGTTGGACGCATGAGGTAAGTCCATTATTTTCATACTATTGTTGATATTGAAAGCCCTGTGTGACTGTGAGATAATATGAATATATATATATATATATATATGTTGGCCTTATGAGGCATTATTGGTATTTTCTGCGTGCACGGTTTTGAGATAGTAAGAAGTACAAGGGAAACAAACTCTACTGAAATTTTCCTAAAAATAAAGAAAAGGAATGAGATACAGGATTGTAGTACGTCTTAAAAGGTCGTACCCACAATAATGATGAGATTTGCCTAAACCATGAGTATAGTTGACCTTAGGAAATAAGTTGATTGTTGACTTGATGGCAATACTAACTAGGAGGTCAATGCTGGCATGGAAAAAAGGAATTTGGAAAAGACATGATACTAAGAGGTGATTTAGAAAAGACTGGTAGATCTTGATAGGTTGGTATATTAAGATATTGACTCAGTTGATACACAGGGATAAATTGTGATGAGTTATAGTTAAAGAGGTAATAGTGTGATTAATACAAGAGTGTAAGGATAAAAATTAGGACGAAAAGGAAGTATTAATAAGAAAACTTGTAAGATAATAAGGATAAGACTGATTATGAAGGGTGAAAGGTTAAGTACACTTACTTCACCGAGTGAAATTAACCCATAGTAAGAATCGTGAAAAAGATTAAGAAGTGTTATACTATGGGGTGGAGTACGAACAGGATATGAGGTAAATATAACAAGGATCGTTATGGGGATAAGTAAGGCCTAGAGAGAAAGTGGCCAAAGATATGACGTTGTCACGACCCATCCCCATAGGCCGTGATGGGTGTCCGAACCGGACACCCACGTGTACCCCGACTAACGATGCATAACCTGTCTCCTGCTTACTCTCAACAGATATTCAAGGGAAAGAAGCATACAGGCCGACAAGGCTGTAGTAACACATAAGAACGTTCTTAATACAAATATACGCAACCCGACAAGGCCGCCACGACACCGAGAACGGCCCGGATTATAAGTCATATCAGTACAGCCGTACATACCCGTATATACAGCTCATATACTACTCCGGCACAGCTCATATACAGCCCATATATAACTCATATATAGCTCATATACAACTTAGATACAGTTCATATACAATGTATATACAACTTATATACACATATGCTCTACACACATACAACCCACACCTGTATCCACAGACCTCTAAGAGTCAAAAGAACAGTAACATAAGGTGAGACAGGGCCCCCGCCGTACCTGTGAACAAAACTTATATACATGCATCAAGTTTTAGTACCCAAAATTAGGCTCCAACACAATGGAGCATTCTTGGACTGCTGAGTGGAACTCCTATGTTGGCGGATCTCCAACCTGTGTACCTGCACCTGCAGGCATGAAATGCATCCCTCCGAAGATAGAGGGTCAATACGACATATATACTGAGTATGTAAAGTGTAATGTAACAAAACTGGAAGTATATCCAAAATAGAGGAGCAGGAGAACAATTTATCAAATCGAAAACATGTACCTATACACTGTGAATCATAAAAACATGCATGCTCAAATTTTCAATATAGCCGGCCCCGTTAGGGGTCCAGTGAATCATATATGTAGTATCAGTATAAGGCCCTGTGCCATCATCACCTTATTACAACACATCATCATAGTATCAATATCAGGCCCCGTGCCATCGTCACCTTATTATAACACAGCCTTATCATATATATACATACAGATGTCGGCCCTCTAATGAGGGACTCGATGGACAATGTAGTGAATTGCACGAATTTGATAACTGGCTCGAGACTCGGAGAAGAAGTGTTACAGTATACACGAGTAGAGTAGTGAGAAACAAAACACAGTTTAAATCATTATCTGAGACTCAACTATATAAGAGGACTAAGTTATTATCTAAGATTCGTGAAACAGTATAGTCATTCTAGCTTCCCTCCAAATGCCATTAGGGGCTACATTAATTACATCTCGGGGTTTCTAGACATATACCAAAGTAAGACTATTCACTTAGGAATTCCAGAGTATTTGTCTTCGAATAGTGTTATGACTAGGAGTCTGTATATTCATTACGTCCTCAGTGTATAAAAGACTCAAGGAAATTAGCTTAACTATCATGTAAGCTTTAACATTCAGAACTGAATAAGGAGCATTCAAGAATGGAATTACTTTAGACGTTATATCATTGTTTACTTACCTTTACGACATGCCAAAAGAAGAGAAGGGATAGGCTTCACATACCTCTTATGGACTCCCCTTAATCGTGTTTATGTCGTTGTCCTTGCAACCTATTTAACATGGAAGTAAGGAGAGTATTAATAACCCTTAGACTTTTCAGTAACTTAGGCTACCCACTAATATCCATAGCATTCATCCTCTCGCTCGCCTTCTCGACTAGTTCTTTAACTAGTTAAGGTGTTAACGGAAATCGAATAGCACCTCCCCTATAATGTGTCCTATCTGAATTCCCAACCATGTCCTTAACACCTACAACCAACCAACAATACAACCAGCAGCCCATACATATGCACATTATGACAACATTACACAATAGAAACCCCCAACGATTCACTCAAAACTATGATATCAAAACTAAAGTTTTTAATCTTTCTTTCGCGAATTCTTTAATTGTACAAAGCGGAGGGTCGTGTGGTGGCAAGCAGAAGCTCCCACGCCCTCATTAAATCATTTTCCAGCATCACAACACACTACCACACGACCATCAGTCACACACCCAAAGCACAATGCGTTATTCGATTACAATTCAACTATAGCGATTCCAAATTCGTTTATTTCGAACGCCGAACTTTTCAAACCTTTTACCCAACTTCCAGCAGCCCCTAAGGTGTGTAATACACCCTAATTTAACATCATAAACTTCAAATTAGAGAGGAAGAACTTACCTTTACCGAAATTGGCTAGAACTTGCCGAAATCGCGCCTTGGAATTGTTTTAGTGCGCTGAACCGTCGTGGCAGCTTGCTGTCCATTTTTTGGCTGCACCGAACTCTAATTTTATACTACTAATATTTCCATATCATCGTGGTATACGCTAGATAATTAATTTATCAAACAAAATCGGGACTTACCTTATTTTTCTCCCAAGCTGTCGCAATTTTCTCTCCACTTTTAGGGTTTGTTCATACTTGTTTTTGCTGGAAATTTGATGAATGAAGCTGGAGTATATGATACATATCCATACATATATTTGGTCTTAGGGTGTGATGTGTCATCCCTAAGAGGTGACACGTGTCCATCCCCTATTGGGCCACCGTATCTACATGCTGAAGGGGGGCTCCACATGGTAGTGGGGCCCACCTCCCCCAAGCAGGTGGGTCACTTACTTGACCCCAAAAAGGTGGGTCACCTGCTTGCTTAGGTGCTGCCACATGTCACCCTTCCATTGGCTGCCCCGCGCAATTTTTTTTTCCTCCTCGTGGGTTCGTAATCTCGTCTTATGTCATCCGTGCTACTCAAGTTTGATATATACTCAAATAGCTTAAGTATGTAAAACTTCTAAGTTAGGGGCGTACGTAAGCAAATCGAGTCCTACGACTTATCACTTGGCCTCCAACTCTCTCCGACTTCTCTTGACCCTATTTCCAACCTTCCCTACCATAGGGTGTCACATTCTCCCTTCTTAGAGTTATTCAATAGGGTCGTAACTTAAGTGGCTCACATACTAGCTTCTAAATAACTTAAGGAAACTTCCGAGTTTAAAGACGTGGGGTGTAACATCCTTCCCCCCTTTAGAACATTCGTCCCCGAATGTTAAATGCAACTTCCCTTAAGATTCTATATAGATTATAGGGAGGTTTCTTTCGTTTATGATATCACATACATTTCCATCCATATTATTAATATATTAGTGCTCAAGAGTTGGGGTTACCTGTAGACATCGGGAACAAGTACGTATACCGGTGTCTTATGTCCTCTTTGGCCTCCCAGTTTATTTCCTCCTGATTTCTATTCCGCCACAACACCTTAACCGAAACTACATCCTTAGTTCGCAATCTTCTAATCTATCGATCCAGGATAGAGACTCGCGGTTCTTCGTAGGCTAGTTCTTCAGTGACCTAGATGTCATCCACGGAATGCACTCGGGATGAGTCACCTACACATCTGCGAAGTATCGATACATGGAAAACTGAATGTACTACTTCCAGGTCGGCTGGCAAGTCTAATTCGTAGGCAACCTTGCCTATTTGGCGAAGGATTTAATAAGGGCCAATATATCTCGGACTCAACTTCCCTTTCTTGCCGAACATTATTACTCCTTTCATGGGAGATACTTTCAAAAACACCCATTCGCCTACTTGAAACTCCAACGGTCAATGTGGACTATCTGCGTATGACTTCTGTCAACTTTGGGTAGTTAATAATCTTTCTCGAATAAGCTTTACCTTTTCCACTGCCTGTTGGACTATGTCTGGACCCATTAGTTGTGTTTCGCCAACATCAAACCAACCGATAGGGGACCTACACTTCCTGTCGTATAAAGCCTCATATGGCGCCATCTGAATGCTGGAGTGATAACTGTTATTGTAGGCAAACTCAATAAGTGGTATATGATCATCCCAGCTACCTTTAAAGTCAATTATATAGGCTCGTAACATATCCTCTAGTGTCTGAATAATGCGCTCACCTTGTCCATTAGTCTGGGGATGAAATGTTGTACTAAGGCTTACTTGTGTTCCTAAGCCTTCCTGGAATGACCGCCAAAAATGGGCTGTGAACTAGGCTCCCCTATCTGAGATAATAGAGGTGGGAACTCCATGAAGTCGCACTATCTCTTTGATGTACAATTTTGCATAGTCTTCTGCTGAGTATGTGGTCCTGACTTAGGAGGAAGTGGGCGGATTTTGTCAACCTATCCACAATAACCCATATGGAATCCTGCTTTTGGAGAGTGCAAGGTAAGTCGATAATGAAATCCATGTTAATTGCTTCCCATTTCCAGATTGGAATCACCATCTACTGTAGTAGCCCACCCGGTTTCTGATGTTCCACTTTAACTTGTTGGCAATTTGGGCATTGGGCTACAAACTCGGCTATATCTTTCTTCATACCATCCCACCAATATAAATCCCTGAGGTCATAATACATCTTGGTTGACCCCGGATGAATGGAATAACGGGCATAATGTGCCTCTCCCAGTACTTGCTATCGCAAACCTACAACTTCCGGTACACAGACTCTGCTTCAATATCGTAGTATCCCACCGGCCGTGATTTCAAATGGAGTTTTTTCCTTTTGGAGAGTTTCATCTCTATACTGTGCTAGAATAGGGTCCTGGTATTGACATCATTTTACTTCCTCCATGAGGGAGGATTCAGCAATTCCTCGAACAGAAACCCTGTCATCACCCGAATCAACTAAGGGGACTCCAAGGCTGGCAAGCTGGCAGATCTCACGGATCATCTCCTTCCATTCCAGTTGTACCTCTGCCAAGCTACCCATTGATTTACGGCTGAGCGCATCCGCCACCACATTTGCCTTCCCTAGTTGGTATAAAATGTCAACATCATAATCCTTCAATAACTCCAGCCACCTTCTCTGCCGTAGGTTTAGCTCCTTCTTCTTAAAGATATACTGGAGGCTTTTGTATTCCGTATAAATGTCAACATGTACCCCATACAGGTAGTGTCTCTATATTTTTAAAGCATGGATCACCGCTGCTAATTCCAGATCATGGGTTGGATAATTCTTTTCGTGCTTCCTAAGCTGTCGGGAGACATAAGCTACAACTCTACCATTCTACATCAAAACGCACCCTAGTCCAATACCGGAGGCATCACAATAAATAACGTAACCATTTGGTCTATCAGGGAGAGTTAGAACAGGATCTATAGTAAACTTTTCTTGTAACAGCTGGAAGCTTCGTTCACAAGCATCAGTCCATTGGAATTTAGCCGCTTTTTGAGTCAGTCTTGTTAAAGGCTCTGAAATGGAAGCAAACCCTTCCAACGAACCTTCTATAGTACCCTGCTAACTCCAAGAAGCTTCGTACCTCCATAGGGGTTGTAGGTCTTGGCCAAGCCTTTATGGCCTCAATTTTCTTCGTATCTATGCGAATACCATCAATCCCAATCATGTGTCCTAGAAAAGCCACTGAAGTTAACCAAAATTCACATTTAGAGAACTTAGCGTACAATTGTTGGTGTTGGAGTACTCCCAGTACCACCTGCAAGTGATCCGTGTGTTCCATCTCCGAGTGTGAATAGACTAGAATATCATCAATAAATACTATCACGAACAAATCTAAAAATGGTTTCAACACTCGGTTTATTAGATCCATGAATACTGCTGGGGCGTTAGTCAGCCCAAAAGACATCACCTTAAACTCATAATGCCCGTACCGGGTCTTGAATGCGGTCTTTGGTATATCTGCCTCCCTTACCCGCACCTGATGAAAGCCTGACCGCAGGTCTATCTTCGAAAAACATTGGGCACCCTGCAACTGGTCAAACAAATCATCTATCCTGGGGAGGGGATATTTGTTCTTAATTGTTACCTTATTCAGCTACCTGTACTCAATACACATTCGCAGCGATCCATCTTTGTTTTTCACAAACAGTACTGGTGCTCCCCATGGTGATGTACTGGGCCTAATAAACCCCTTCTCTAGTAGGTCCCTCAACTGCTCCTTTAGCTCCTTTAATTCTGCGGCTGCCATTCTAACAACCCCAATGGTTCAAAACTTTTTTTTATATACCTATAGCCTCTTCCACCTATATCATAACATGAAAGGGCACGTAAGCCAACGAGGCTGCCATAACACGATAATATTTATAACACGATATACAGGCATAACTAAAAATAAACTCATCAACAACCCACATACATGGGTCTATAGACCTCTAAGAGTATTTACTGTACCATATGGCGGGACAGGGCCCCCGCCGTACCTAGGAATAAATAAATATATACATAAGAGGTTTGGTACCAAGCTCGGCTCCGAATCAATGGAGCTTCTTCCAAACTTGCTGAGTGGAATCTTAAGCTGGCGGACTCCCAAAACCTGTGTTTGTACCTGCGGGCATGAAACGCAGCCCCTCGGAGAATGGGGGGTCAGTACGATATATGTGCTGAGTATATAAGCATAACATAACTGAGATAACAACTGAAATAGGGATGTAGGAAACCAAGTATAACATTTAATAGGGTACTGTACCTGCACCTCACAAAATAAAGTCATGTATACCATTATCACGTATCGTATCCGGCCCGCTTGGGGACTCGGTGTTTCAAATACATCATCTATCATGATAGGCATATGCATATTATTAGCGCTGTGGAACGTATAGCCCGATCCATATATATAGAAAATCCATGCGTGAGGAACGACGGCCCGATCCACATATCATATAATAATGTCGAGGAACGACGGCCCGACCCGTATCTCATATATTAGTGTCAAGGAATGATGGCCCGATCCATATACACACATATCAAATAATAGTGCCAAGGAACGACGGTCCGATCCACATATCATATCACTGTATATACATATTTATAGTCAGGCCAAGACTCTATGTAAGATGTATTACAGTATGCGTGAGCAAGGCAGTGCGTAATCATATGTAACTAAATTACCATCCGAGGCCCTACCGAGTAATCAAGCGAACCACCACTTGAAGATCAGGGTAGTAGTCGTTTTAAGTACCCTCTAACGGTCAATAAGAATCATATCGGGTGAAGTCTCAAGCATCAGAAGAATGTGTCAGCACGATGCCATATAATTTATGTAATTAGAGAATTTTACTCTTATAAGGCCTTTAATATTCACGAGCAGTACGAGTCATGGGTTATATACATAGCTTAGGGTCGGGATGACCTCCAAGCTCATATTGTTCATAACTTAACTTGAAAGCATGCCAAAAGAAAAGAAGAGATAAGCTTTACATATACTACTTTTCAGCATATAGAAGACTTGAGGAATAGGAGCTTAACTACGCTAAGAGTCTTAATATTCAGAAGTGAACACGAATTATGAATCATGAATCATGTTCAGAGCTCATGAATAGAGTTACCCCAAGCTTCATACACATATAATTTGTCACTTAAATCTAAGACATGCCCAAAAGAAAGTAAGGATAGGCTTTACATACTTATGCCAAAAATGCATATGCCAAAAGAAGGAAACGTTAGCTTTACATACCTCTTACGGCTTACTCTTTATCACATTTGCCTCGTCGTCCTTGCCTTTATTTAACATGAAGTCAATATGAGTATCAACAACCCTTGACCTTTCAGTATCTTAAGTTGCACACGAGTATTTATAGAACTCCTTTCCTCGCTTGTCTTCTCAACTAGCTCTTTAGTTAGCTAAGGCGTTATCGGAAATCGGGCAGCACCTCCCCTATAACGTGCCCTATCTGAATGTCCAATTACATCCCTAGTTACTAAATCACACCAACAACAATAACCTGCAGCTCATATACACATAAAACATGGCAACATTACACCACATAGGCTCCAAACAACTTGCTTAACATTACGATACCAAAATGGGGTCTTTAATCTTTATTTCATAAAACCTTTAACCGTGCCCATCGTGTGGATGAAACCAACAGCTCCCACACCCCTTTTAGAGTACTTTTAGTCCCTACAACACAACACCACACACCTACAATAGCACCCCACACGCACAACACGTTATTCGACTACAATTTAACTATAGCGACTCCAAATTAGGTTATTTCTAACGTCAAGCATCTCTATGATATTTTCACATTTCCAGCAACTTAAACAACATATAATACACTTAATAACAACACTATAAACTCTAAATTGAAAGAAAAGGTGTTACCTTACCCAAAATTGGCCAAAACTCGCCAAAACTTGCCTCAGAAATCTCTTTACATGCTGAAACGGAGTGGACTATTTGTGCCACTTCTTTGCTTCCCAAAATTGTAATTTTATGCTATTAAACACCATTATATAACCTTGGGATACCGTAAATAATTAATTCACAAAATGAAAGCCGAAGGCTTACCACCAAAGGGCCAAACCCGTAGCTACTTTCTCTTGCCTCTAACATTTTCCTTCAACTTTCTCTTGTTTGTTCCAAGTGTAAAGCTGAAAATATGGTTCCGTAGATATCTTAAGGTAAACATATACACCTCCACGTGGTAGAGGAACACCGTAGATAATTAATTCACGGAGGAAAATTTGAAGAACTTACCTTTAATTCTTCCAAACCATGGCTGCCTTCCTTTTTTGTTCTTCACATTTTTTCCCTCTCCTTTGGTGACACGTGGCAGCCTCCTAGGGCACCACATCAACCCATGCGGCCAATCACATGCTGCCATGTGGTAGTGGAGTCCACCCCAAGCTGCTGCATCACCTACTTGACCCCAAGTAGGTGCATCACCTACTTGTCCAAGTAGGTGCATCACCTACTTGCTTCGAGTAGGTGCGTCGTTTCCTTATTTCTCTTTTGTGAGTTCGTAATCGTGTATTACTTCAAGAGCCTATGTATTCCTTGCTACTTAAGCTTGACGTGTACTCAAGTAGCTCAAGTATGTAAAACTTCTAAGTTAGTAGCTCACGTAGGTAAATCGAGTTCTACGACTCCTCACTTGGCCTCCAACTCCTTCCGACTTCTCATAAACCTAGTTCCAACCTTTCCTATTATGGAGTATCACATTCTCCCTTCCTTAGAATTTTTTGATAGTTTTGTAGATTATTCGACTCACATGATAACTTCTAAGAAGCTTAAGAGACATTCTGAGCTCAAGAATGTGGGGTGTAACAGTCTTGGTAGTAGATATTTTTCCCTCGAGTAGAAGTGAATCTATTTCAATTAAAATCTTCATCTACTTCTACTTTGTCAACAAGGTGGCGTGCCATTTCAAAATTTAGAAAATTTATGTCACAACCTAATCCCGTAGGCCACGACTCATGCCTGAGTTTGACACCCATACGTATCCTTAGCCCAAATTAGCATATTAGCAGAATAAATAAATATAAAAATTAATTAAGGTCACTAGATGGCGCACGAAAGCAAATGCAGCTTACAAAAGCCGATAATGCCATCAAGGAACATAAAAGCCCAAAACACATACATAACCCACAAATACATATCTACATACCTCAACAGAATGATAGCATAATCATATGATGGGACAGGGCCCCATCATACCCCTGACCAACGTATACATATAGGCTACAGAAAGGTCAGTACCAAAATATGGGCTCTAGACAAAGGAGCATTGTCAAATAGCAAATTGGATGTCCTAAGCAAGCAGATCGACAACTCAAACGTCTGTACCTGCGGGCATATAATGCAGCCCCCGAGGAAAGGGGGTCAGTACGGAAAATATACTGAATATATAAATAATGGACTGTAATAAATAAAGTCATAACCAGAATAGAATGTGTAGAAAATGAGCAAAATATCCAGAATGTCAAAATAGTTATCACAAACACAGATAATACTAGCAGAAAAACATATGTCACATTCGGCCCCATTACGAAATGCGGTGAACAAAACATGGTCGCCATCCCGTCATCGACGCCACAACACAACATAACTCCAGAGTAGGGAATATCTCTGTAACAGATCATATCATATCAAATGGCCATATCATATCATCAGACATCAACATATATGTACATGGCACAACATAACTCTACAACCTATGTATAGGGCGTGCCTTCCCCCTCACGTCGGGGCACGACGAACAATGCAAAGAAGTATGCACGATTATGTATCTCCTGGCCAGGCTCAACGAAGGAAGCATTGAGGCATCCACGAGTAGAGTAGAGAGAAACTAAATACAATTTAAATCATATTTGAGACTTGATCAAATGAGTTATCATTCAAAAATAAGACAAGTGGCATATCAAGTACCTTTTGAATGTTACTATGGATTGCATCAAAATAGAACCTATGGAAATCTAAGACATTGGCCATCCAAGTGGCTCTAAGAATAGGAACTTACTTGAAAGCATATAAAAATCAAATATTTGTTTCATAAAGACCATTCCAAAGAAAGGAAGATAGCTTCACATATTTTGACTACTCTCCATCATATAGAAGGCTTGAGAGTCATAGTTCCATTATTATGGAAGTTCTAACATTAGGAAGTAGATAAGAGTAATAAATCATGCTCGGAGCTTTATGGATGGGATAACCCCCAAAACTTACATCATGTAATAATTATCTCAAAACATGCCAAGAGAAGGAAGGGGTAACTTTACATACCTATGCCAAAAATATGCCAAGAGAAAGAAGGTAGCTTTACATACCTCTTATGAATTACTCTTAACCACGTTTGCCTCGTCGTCTTTTGAACCTATTTAACATGAGAGTAATACTAAGATTAATAACCTTTCACTTACCAATTTCCAACTCTACAACCACATATTCATAGGAATCATTTCCTTATCCATTTCCCTTAACTAGCTTATTACTAACTCCTACGACTCATTACTTGGCCTCCAATTCCTTTTGAATTCTTATAACCCTATATCTAATCTTCCTTATTATGGGGTGATAACATTCTCATTTCCTTAGAGTTATTTGATAGCGTTATTACTTATTCGTCTCACATGGTAACTTCTAAGAAGCTTAATGTTATGCCCCGTATGTTTGTACTTCGAAAAGCTTTCTTAAACTTCTTAAAAGTTGCCACGTGACCAAGATTATCTATAATGTTATCAAATAACTCTAAAGAGAGGAGAATGAGATACCCCTTAATAAGAAAGATTGGAAATAGGGTTATAAGAATCTAAAAGGAGTTGGAGGCCAAGTAATGGGTCATAGGACTCGATCTACTTGCGTAAGCTACCAACTTGGATGTCCTACGTAATGAAGCTACTTGAGTACACGTCGAGCTTAAGTAGAAAGGAATATATAGGCTCTTAAAGTGAGACGAGACTACGAATCCATGGAAGAGAAATAAGGAGACGATGCGCCTTCTCGAAGCAAGTAGGTGATGCACCTACTTGGACCAAATAGGTGAATCACCTGCTTGGAGTGGACCCCCCTACCACGTGGCAGCATATGGGTGGCTGCATGGCGTGAGGTGGCGCCCTAGAGGGCTGCCACATGTCACCCCTAGAGGGATTCCACATGTCACCTCCTAAGGAGGTGTATATATGTGTTTTATGCTGGAGTATATCTCATTTTAGCATCTTAGCTTTAAAGAATTGAGAAAAAACGTGAGAACAACAAGAGAGGGCAGCGACGGGTTGGCTCAATTTAACGTAAGGTTTATGATTTCATTCCATGAATTAATTATCTAGGGTATACCATGATGGAATGAAGGTGTTAGTAATATAAATTTATGGTTTGGTGCAGCAAGGAAGTGAAGTGAGCAGCCCCGTCAATTTTCAGCATGTTAAGAGGACTTCTGAGGTAAACTTTGGCAAGTTTTGGATAAGGTAAGGTCTTTCCTTTCAAAGTGAAGGTAATAATGTTGTTATGGAGTGTATTACATGTCCTAAACAAAGCTGGAAGTAAGAAAATTGCATAAGTATACTTAGCGTTAGAATCAAATTAAATTGAAGCCGTTCTAGTTGAATTAAATTTGTGTAGTGTTGTTGCAATTGTGGTGTTGAGGTTGGAGACGGTTTTGTGGTGTGTTGAAGTTCTGTAACACATTCCAAAATGGGTGTGTTAGATGCTGGTTGCAGACACATAGCCCTCCAGTTTGTGTGGTTAAAGGTTTTACGAAATAAAGACTAAGAACCTTATTTTGGTATCATAGTTTTAAGCGAGTTGTTTGGAGTTTGTGTTGCGTAATGTTGAAGTGGTTGACTTGTATATGAGCTGCTGATTGTTGTGTTTGGTTGGATGTAGTGATGGAGGATGTAATTGAAAGTTCGGATAGGGCAAGCTATAGGGGAAGTGCTGCCCAATTTTCGTTAACTTCTTAACCGATTAATAAACTACTTGAGAAAGGCACCTAGGGAAATGATTCCTATGGATGCTTAGTTATGATTTAATAAGCTTGAAAGTTGAAGATGATTAATGTTAGTATTACTTTCGTGTTGAGTAGGTTAAAGGAGTAACGAAGCAAACTTGGTGCGAGTAATCCATAATAGGTATGCAAAGCTTATCCTTCTTTGCTCTTGGCATGTCTTAGCCATAAGTGGTTTGTATATGAAATGTGGGGATAATGCCATTCATAAAACTCTAGGAATGACTCGTAATTCTTACCCACTTCGTGGTATGAGAACTTCTATAATAGCTTAGTTATTGCCTTTTAAGGCTTCTCTATGATGAAGGGTAGTATACGTAAAGCCTATCTCTCCTTTCTTTTGGAATGTCTTAAATGTAAGTGAATTGATATATGATATGAGTTTGGAGGGAGTTCCATTCATAAGTTTTAGACATAACTCATGATTTTTGTTCACTCCTGAATGCTAGAAGCCCTAAAGTAGTTAGACTACTACCCTCGAGCCTTCTATATGTTGAGTAGTGACTCAGTACGTAAGCTCCTATTTCTAAAGACTCTGTGATGATAAATGTCTTTGATTGCATAAGATGTGTAGAATTATCTTGATGCAAGTCTATGATTTTTGAGACTCCATTTAATATGGCCCCTAATGGCATTTAGAGAACACTTGAGATGGTGATCATTTGGATCCTCAAATGATAGTTTATGATGATTGTTATACCGAGTCTCAGATGATGAGTTAATTGCATATGGGTACTCACTACTCTACTCGTGCATGCTGTTAATACATCTTTCACAGAGTCTCATGAAGGGCTGGGTATGATCGAGTTCCATAAAAGGTCGGGTACGATATTTGATGATATGAGCATTCACCGAGTCTCATAAAGAGCCGGGTACGACTGAGTCCCATAAAGGGCTGGGTACGATATATGATGGTATTATTATTATGATAGTATGATTGTTTATCGAGTCTCTCACTAGATGGTTGGGTACAACACATATATGCATATGATAACATAATGAAACCTTTGTGATACCGAGTCCCACAATGAGCCAGGTAAGATATGGGAGGATGATATACATGCCCTCATTTTATAAGATGCAGGTGTAGTGATTTATTAAATGTTATACTTATTTCCTGCATCCCTAATTCTATTGTAATCTCGTTTATGCTGTGTTATGCTTTATATACTCAGTACATGTATTGTACTGACTCTCTTTCTTCAGGAGGCTGCGTTTCATGCCCACAAGTATAGTATTCCTTTCAGGGATCCGCCAGCTTAGGATTTCCACTATTTTAGAAGCTAGCTTTTGGTGCTGATCTTCTAATGTATATGTATGTTTATCCAGGGGTACGACTATTACACACCCCGTACTTTGGTACCTTGGAACGCTTCGTAAGCTTTTTAAGTCTGGGAAGGCTCTTAAGTTTCTTAGAAGTCGTCATGTGAGTCAGATAATCTATAACGCTATCAAATAATCCTATGGAAAGGAGAAGGAGATACTCCATAAGAGATAAGATTGGAAATAGGGTTACAAGAATCTGAAAGAAGTTGGAGGCTAAGTAGTGAGTTGTAGGACTCGACGTACTTGTGAAAGCTATTACTTGGGACATTTTGCATACTAAGCTACTTGAGTACACGTCAAGCTTAAATAGCAAGGAATGCATAGGCTTTTGAAGTAAGACGAGATTACAAACCCACGAGGAAGGGGAAGAGACGACACGTGGCAGCCAATGGAGGAGCGACACATGGCAGCACCTCAAGCAAGCAGGTGACCTACCTACTTAGGGTTGATGTTACACCCCACACTTTTAAACTCGGAATGTCTCATAAGTTCCTTAGACATTATCATGTGAGCTAGATATGCTACGACACTATCAAACGACTCTAAGGAAGGGAGAATGTAATATCCTATAGTAGAGAAGGTTGGAGATGGAGTCATAAGAATCCAGAAGAAATTGGAGGCCAAGTAATGAGTCGTAGGACTCGATTTATCTACGTAAGCTACTAACTTGGAAGTTTTACATACTTAAGCTATTGGAGTACGTACCAAGCATGCGTAGCACGAATTACATAGGCTCTTAAAATAAGATGAGATTACGAACCCACGAGGGAGGAAAAAAAAGAGATGACGTGGCAGCCTAGGAGGGTGACACGTGGCAGCACCCCCAGTAGGCAGGTGACCCACCTGCTTGGGGGAGGTGGACCCCATTGCCACGTGGCAGCACCCCCTAGTTTTGGATACGAACCATTGATGTATAAAATTATTTTATCTATTTAGGGGTACGGCAGGAGCCCTGTCCCGCCATATGTTGTCGTTAATATTTTTAGAGGTCTTCAGAAATGTATATGTGGGTTATGTATGTCAGTCTGATTCAGCTGGGTCTACTTGATATATGATATATGTGATTATGTTATGGCAGCCTTGTCAGCTTGCGTGCCCTGTCATGATGTGATACAAACGAAAAGGGCTACAGATTTATGAAAATGTTATCGCCCAGTGGGTCTCTGTTACATGATATTGTCTTATTTATGATTAAATGTGACCATATCTAATATATATGTGTACAGGGGGGGGATCCAGGTCGGTCTCCAGTCGCGGCCTATGGGATTGGGTCATGATAGAAGTGGTATCAGAGCAGTTCGTCTTTGGAGTGTCTGCAGATCATGTCGAGTAGAGTCTTGGTTATCAATGTGTTGCGTGCCACATCTATAAATAGGAAGCTACATGATATTTAGGATGTTACATTTCATTTACATCTGAGATCGTGCTATAGATTCGAGTTATAGGAAAATTCCTTATACTAACCTTAGATCTTAACAGAAGGACGACACCAACAAAATGAAGTAATTGACGTAATAGAAAGTTACGAAGATTATAGGTAAGTAAAGTAAAGCCACAGAAGATATCCGTCGGGTAAGGTATTGAAGTACTATTGAAATGTAAAGTTGAAACCTGAAAGGAAAGCAGACAGAAAGTGCAACAAATGCAGTTTGAAGTTAGACGTATGAGGTGAGTCCATTATTTTTATATTATTATTGACATTGAAAGCCCTGTATGGCTGTGATATGAGATGATATTAAAAGCCCTGTGCGGCTGTGATATGACCTGAATATATATATATATATATATATATATATATATATATATATATATATATATGTGTGTGTGTGTGTTGGCCCTGTGAGGCATGTTGGTATTTTCTGCGTGCAGGTTATGGGATAGTAAGAAATGTAGAGGAAACTCTGCCGAAATTTTCCCAGAACAAGAAAAAGGGAATAAAACACAGCTTATAACATGTCTTGGAAATTGATACCGAGTACCCATATTATGCAAAATTAAAGCTGTATGAGGTACTCTTCAGGTCGTCGATAAGGGAAACCCTCTTTACTTGGGAAAATTTATTTCGAAGAAACAAAAGTCTGTCTAATCAGTACAGTTCAGACCGCAGTATCTCTAACCATAATTGTGTTATAGGAAAAAAAGAGAAGCTCAAGTTGAAGGGTAAGGTGTCTAGTAATCGAGCTTCACTCTTTTTGAAAGTCCCAAGCCCTCAATTCCTATTGTAAATTAGATGAGTTGTTCATAACTTGAGGATAAACTCGGAAGGGGACCAGGTAGGTCAAGTATTAACAAAAGTACTGTGATGTTTAAGAAATTCCGGTTTCTTCCAACAATGATTGGAAAATGGTTTACGATAACAGTTTATAGTTCTCCACTGACTAATTGGGGAAAGAACTTCTAACAGAAGCACCTCAAAGAGATGTCAGGAATTGAATATATGTACGAACTGAAAGGGGGATATTTAAATATGAATTGAACCGTGTGATACAATTATACAGGGATAAAGTGAGACGACTAATAAGGCGCCCTTGAGAGGCTAACTAAGTTAAAAGCCTGCATTGAGTATGCAGCAAACTTAAGGAATAAATGACACAACTTCCATTCATCCCAAGAAACAAGGGATATAGGTTGGGAAAGCCACTACTTTAAGAAAACCTGGAATAGTTATCGTCGGAATATTAGCACTACCTAGTTGGGATTGGAATAACTACAAGTACTAATTAAATTTTGATGAAGATAAGTAGGATGTGTCCTCAAACGAGTTGTTCCATGGATCCTATTACTAGAGTACAGAATAATAGATGAGATGTTGCACTATGTATGGAAAAGTTCTCGTCGCCTTGTAGTTCCACCAAGATTTCGTAAACGTACAATTAGGTTATGAAATGTATGGGAAGACGGGGACCTGATGCAGTACCAAATAGATTGGTGAAAGAAATTGGACAAAAATTGAGATTGGACATAGAGGCGTAGAGCAAAGTACAAACAGAAGAAAGTACGGGTACCCTCTAAAGGGGGGAAGTTAATGAGAAAATGACAAAAGTAAGAGGAGGCAATTAATATGGAAATGTATTTGAGATGCACGTCTAAACATCCACAAGATATCTTGCCGAGCCAAGTTAGAAACGTTTGGAAGCTACCAATAATTGGATGGAAGCCAGAATGCTATATAAGGCAGCGTTAAGAAGTTTGTGACGAGACCTTGAATGACATAACACTAGAAGGTGGCTGCATATAAAAACAAAAGAGAGTAACCATGAAAAGATATCGAATAACTCAAGAAACATTACAAAGGATAATGACAACATGCTAGACCAAAAGGCCAAAATGTTGGCTATCGAGTTGGTCGCAAATGATGTGGTGATAGATATATAACCAAGGACAAAGGAATAGAGAGCCTCCTGTGGTAGAACATGAGAAGAACGCAAAGTGAATAGCGGATAGGCAAGCTCATATGTCAAATTCCTTTAAAGTTATGCCAGCTAATAATAGCCAAGAATCAAAGCGGCTCCAAAGGTCACTATATGAATGAACTTTAGCGCTACTCAGTAGCCCACCCTAATGAATGGGTGCGTACAAAAAGGGGGGATATGGTTATAGCGGAACTAAAGGTCTACGCCGATACTGGTTGCAAGATAATAGAGGAAAGGACAAGGCGAAACATAAAGACTCGTGAGACAACACTGAGGTAAATCTTGGGCTAAATTGAGTGCCCGCATATCGTGGAAAAGGTTACAACGAAACGCGACATGAAGACTTCCCAGGAAGGTGACCTATCCCAATATTACTCTCGCCCCAGCACGCTTAATGTTACACCCCACACTCTCGAGCTCGGAATATCTCTTAAGTTCTTTAGACATTATCATGTGATACGGATAAGCTACGACACTATCAAACAACTTTAAGGAAATACAAATGTGATACCCCATAGTAGAGACGGTTGAAAATAGAGTCATAAGAATCCAGAAGGAATTGGAGGCCAAGTAATGGGTCGTAGGACTCGATTTACCTACGTAAGCTACTAACTTAGAAGTCTTACATACTTGAGCTACTTGAGTGCATACCAAGCTTACGTAGCACGGATTACATAGGCTATTAAAATAAGACGAGATTACAAACCCACGAGGAAGGGGAAAAGACGATATGTGGAAGCCAATGGAGGAGCGACATGTGGCAGCACCTCAAGCAAGCAGGTGACCCACCTACTTAGGGTCAAGTAGGTGACCCACCTACTTAGAGGTGGGGCCCACAAGGACACATGGCAGCCTAGGGGTAAGGCATGGATCCGTGGCCCAATAGGGGCTGGACACGTGTCACCCTATGGGGTTGACATGTGTCACCTCCTAGGACCACATATATACATGTATATCATGTCTTAAGTTTAGCTCCTGCACTTAAACTTCAACAAACAAAAAGAAAAGCAAACCCTAGAATAAGAGAAAAAAACGTGACGGCTTGGAGGAAAAAAATAGGTAAGTCCCGATTTCTCTCCATAAATTAATTAGCTAAGGTATTATTGTATCAATAGGAGGTGGTTAATAACGTAACTTACCTATTTGGGGCAGCAAAAACGAGTAACAACCAGACACAACATTTCAGCCGCGTCAAGGAGGTTCTGAAGTTAATTTTCAGCAAATTTAGGAAGCCATATGATAAGCTATGGCTTGATTCTCTTCTCCCACGTTTTGTAAAGGATTTGGAAATGTTATGAGGGTGTGAATAATGTGAATTTGGGTTTTGGAGAAGCACAAAACGGATAGAAAACAGTCCACACAGTTTCAGCGCGACTAGAGAAGTTCCGAGGCAAGTTTTGGCGAGTTTTGGCTAATTTCGGATAAGGTAAGACTTCTCTTTTAAATTTGTACTTTATGGGGTTGTTATGTGGGGTATTATATACCTTTTATACTGCTTTAATTATAAAAAAGGTCGTGGAAATGTTCGACAATAGAAACAATCGAAAGTGAAGTAGTCGTAGTTAAATTGTAGTCGAAATGGGGTGTTGTGCGTGTGGAGTGAGGCTGCAGTTGTTTGGTGATTTGTTGCAGGGACTAAATGTATTTTAAAAGGGGTTTGGGTGCTTATGGTTTCAGGCACACGACCCCTTATTTCGTATAATTAAAGGTTTTGCGAAACAAAGACTAGAAACTCTATTTTGGTAGTACAATTTTCAGCAAGTCGGATGGAGTTTATATTGGGTAATGTTGCCATGTTTTATTTCTATATGAGCTGAAGGTTGTTGTTTTTGGTTGGATGTATTAATTAGGTATGTAATTGGGATTTCGGATAGGGCACATTATAGGGGAAGTGCTGTCCGATTTTCGTTAACGCCTTAACTAGTTAAGGAACTAGTCGAGAAGGCGAGCGAGGGAATAGGGTTTATGAATACTCTTAAGTAATGTAAGACGCTGAAAGGTCTAAAGAGGTTGATGTTCGTATTGATTTCATGTTACCTAGGTTCTCGGGATGACAAGGCGACCGGGACAAAGACTAACCCATAATAGGTATGTGAAGCTTTCTTTTGGCATGCTTTTGGAATAAGTATGTAAGGCTTATTCCTTCTCTCAGCATGTTTTTAGCGTAAGTGGGAAAACTATTCTTCTTTATTTTGGTATGTCTTAGATATAAGTTATAAATGGTTTGTATATGGAACTTGGGGATAGTTCCATTAGTAAAGCTCCGAGTACAGTCCATAATTCTTATCCACTTCGTAATGGTAGAACTCCTATAATAGTTCAGTTATTGCCTTTTTAAGGCTTCTATAGGATAAAAGGTAATATATGTAGAGCCTATTGACTCGTGTTCATTTCTAAATGCTAAGGCTCTTAAGGTAGCTGAGCTATCACCCTCAAGCCTTCTATACAGGAAATAGTAACCGAATGCATCGGAAGCATGAACTATAACTCCTATTCATTTCTTAATATCAAAGTTCTTGAAGTAGTTGAACTACTACCCTCGAGTTCCTATATGAGGAATACTAATTGAATGTATGAGCTCCCATGCCTAAGAACTCTATAATGACAATTGTCTCTGATTGCATAAGTCATTTTGGTATTACGTTAATAAAAGCCTAGGACTCTTGAGACTCCATCGATGTGGCCCCTAATGGAAGTTAGAGGATACGTGAGACGATGATAGTTTTGATCCTCAAATGATAGTCCATGACGATTGTTGTACCGAATCTCAGATGATGAACTAATTGCATATGGTTCCTCATTACTTTACTCATACAGGATGTTAATACGTCACTCACCGCATCCCATGAAGGGCCGGACATGATAAATTCACCGTGTCCTATGAAGGGTCGAACATGATATATGATGCAATGATCATTCACCGCATCCCATGAAGGGATGAGCATGATTAATGATTAATGATGAAATGACATCTTCATTGAGTCCCTCACTGAAGGGATGAATACAGTCTGTATGCATGCATGTGGAAAGATAGTGACACACTTGTAGCACCAAGTCCCATAGCGGGCCAGGTAAGGTATGTAAGAAAGGTATATATGCCCTCATGTCATAAGATGCAGGTAGAGAAATTCGTTAACTGTTATATTTGTTTCTTGCATCCCTACTTCAGTTGTCAACTCAGTTATGTATTATTATGCTTTATATACCTAGTACATATATCGTACTGACCACTCGTTTTTTGGGGGGCTGCGTTTCATGCCTGTAGGTATAGATGTTCATTTCAGAGATCCGCCAGCTTAGGATTTATGCTCAGCTATGTTGGAAGTGCTCCACTATTTCGGATCCTAGCTTTTGGGAACTGGTCTTGCGATGTATATTGTCACGACCCAACCCCATAGGTCGCGATTGGGGTCTGACATGGACTCCTCGTATACATATCTATCGGCTGTGGTCAAATTGAACTGTAAATAAAATAATATCATGTAATAGAGCCCCACTGGGCGATAACATTTTCATAAACATGTAGCCCTTTTCATTTGTATCACAACATAATAGGGCACGCAAACCGACAAGGCTGCCATAACATAATAACATATATCATATATTACGTAGACCCAGCTGAATCAAATTGACATATACAACCCACATATATATGTCTGCAGACCTCTAAAAATATAAATGACAACATATGGCGGGAAAGGGCCCCCGCCGTACCCCCAAATGGACAAAAACTAGGCCCCGATATAATGGGGCCTCTTCCAGTTGAGCTGCATGGAATCCTAAGCTAACGGACTCCAGAAACCTGTATAAGCTCGTCCTTATGTAGTAACCAGTTAGTTCTGCCAATTTTACTTAGACCCTTTCAAAATTTCCCTTACTCCCACTTGTAATCCTCTAGACTCATTATCTTGTGTCATTCTTTACTTTTACAAGAATATGATAGGGTATAAGAAGTATCCTAGCGTTACCTCGCTAGTCCTCATGTTTTACCCTGCCTTTTTCTCCCTTATCCTACACTCGATATCGGGGTAGACCTTTGGTCCACTCGTAGCCATGTCTTACTCCACCCGTAGCACTAATTCCATCTCGGTAATTTGGCTTAACCTATCTTTGTATATCTCGATAGTTAATTGCAACTTGGGCTCCTTTGCCTCAAACAATAGCTGTGGGGACTCCGTAAGGTCCTACCACTCTTTTACTCTACAATTTTACCCTTTCTCGGCGGAGTAGGTACCCTTTGATCAAAGGAACAGGGACTAATATCCTTATTCCACAAGTAACATTACCTCCAGATTCATCTGGCACTGGAGTGTGAAGTGAGTCTTGTAGTCCTGGTCATATTGTGGAATTTTTGACCTTGGGTATTGCTTCCTGTCATTTGTACATTACATCAGCTGGTACCCTTACCTTTTGGGTTTTTCTTTTTTACCCTCAGAGTTGGCTGCCAAGTGGTGTCGAAATTCCCTCGCCCACTGTCCCATATAGTCATTCTACGGTTTTCCGCTCATTAACTGGTTCTATGTTGAAAAGCTGTGACATTTGAGTGCGTCGTCAGTTAGCAGTTAGCTAATCCTTCTTGTTTTGCTAAAATCCTTTTTACAAAACCCTCAATGTAACGTATAGTATTCCAGGAACATAATCTCATACCGTTCCTTCGCCGCTAGTTCCAATTCTTCCATCTCGCATGATCATACCAGCACTAACGCATTAATCTCCATCAAAATTTTGAGGTTAAGCATGCTGGGGCGAGAGTAATACTGGGATGGGTGACCTCCCTGGGAAGTCTTCGTGTTGCGTTTCTGTCACGACCCAACCCCATAAGCCGCGACTGGGGTCCGATCTGGACCCTCCGTATACATATCTATCAGCTGTGGTCACATTGAACTGTAAATAAACAGTATCATGTAACAAAGCCCCATTGGGAGATAACATTTTCATAAACCTGTAGCCCTTTTCATTTGTACCACAACACGATAGGGCACGCAAGCCGACAAGGCTGCCATAACATAATAACATATATCATATATCATGTAGACCCAGCTGAATCAAACTGCCATACACAACCCACATATACATGTCTGCAGACCTATAAACATATGAATGACAACATATGGCGGGACAGGGCCCCCGCCGTACCCCTGAATGGACGAAATATTTTTTATACATCTGTGGACAGGACCAAAAACTAGGCCCCGATACAATGGAGCCTCTTCCAACTGAGCTGCATAGAATCCTAAGCTGACGGACTCCCAAAATCTGTATATGTACCTGCGGGCATGAACGCAGCCCCCCGAGAAAGGGGGTCAGTACGATATATGTACTGAGTATGTAAAACATAATATAATACAACTGGAAGCATATCTGAGATACAAAAACAGGGGATAAGATATCAATTCAGAAACCTGTACCTGTACTTTGTGAATTACAAAAACATGCATGTTCGAGTCATATCATATAGCCGGTCCTTTCGGGGGTCCGGTGAATCATCTCTGTAAAATCATCTCTGTAAAACCATCATGGCCCCAGTGCCATCACCACCTTATTACAACACATCATCATATATCTATACACGTATCCTGGCCCTCTATTGAGGGACTCAGGGAATAATGCAGTGAACTGTGCACGAGAACATATCCTGGCCCGGGACTCAGGGAAAGATGGGTCACAGTATACACGAGTAGAGTAATGAGCAACTATATGCAATTTAAATCATTATCGAAGACTCAACCGTAGAAGAAAATTAAGCTATTGTCTGAGAATCAGGATTGTAATGTAATCACCTTAAATGCCCTTTAAATGCCATTAGGGGCTATACTAGTTAGTTTTTCGGGGTCCTTAGACACGTACTAAGATAATGCTAACTGCTTAAGGACTCCAGAATACATGTTTTCATATAGTCCTTACAACTAGGAGCCCGTATATTCATTAAGTCCTTAGTATAGGTAAGGCTCAAGGAAAGTAGCTTAACTTTTATAAAAGTTCGTTACCCAGAAGTGAATAAAAGACACTTAGAAATGGAATTACTTCAGAGATCACATCATTGTTTACTTACCTCTACGACATGACAAAAGAAGAGAAAGAATAGGCTTTACCTACAACTAAGACATGCCAGAAGAAGAAAGAGAATAAACTATATATAGTCTGTACTTTCCTTTATGGGATCTGCATACACATATTTCATACCCGGCCCATCATGGGGCTCGGTGAATCATTATGTCATCATAATCTCACTTTCGTACTAAATACGTATCAAGGTAAATGAGAGATAGCTTTCCACACACTAGTGTTTAACACGTAGAAGCCTTACTAGGCAATACTCAATCCTTGCAGAAATTCCAATACTAAGCAGTGGATAGGAGTTATGAGGCATACTTGGAGTTTTGGGAATGGAATTATCCCCATATTCCACACACAATTCACTTAAGGCTAAAACTTGCCAAAAGGAAAGAAAGATAGTTGTACGAACTTATACCAAAACATGCCAAGAGAAAGCTTTACATACCTCTTGGGAGTTACCCTTTATCCTGCTCGCCTCGTCGTCTTCTGAAACTATTCAATATAAAGTAATACGAATATCAACTACTCTTAACTTTTCAGTATCTGAGGTTACGCCTTAATGTTAATGGAATCTATTCCCTTAGTCGTTTCCTCGACTAGTTCTTTAGTTTGTTAAGGCGTTAACGAAAATTGGGCAGCACCTCCCCTATAATGTGCCCTATCCAAATTTCCAATTAGGTCCCTAAGACCTACAGCCAACCAACAACAACAACCTGCAGCAATTCATACCAACAATATACAACATAAACTCCAAACGACTTATTCAAAAAGATGATATCAAATAGGGTGTCTAGTCTTTATTTTACAACGCCTTTAATTATACGCAACGGGGGGTCATGTGGACTCAACCAGAAGCACCCTAACCCACATTAGAACATATTTAGGCCCTGCAACAAGACACCACACCCCTGCAGCAGCAACTCACAAGAACAACGCCTTACCTTGACGACAATTCGACTATAACGACTACACTTTAGTTTATTCCGAACGCCAAGTATTCTAATGATATTTACACACTTCCAGCCACCTATAGGGCGTGTAACATGATCCATCAGAACACATAAAGCTCAAATTTAAAGAAGAAACCTTACCTTACGTTAAACTTGTCAAACTCGCCAAAACTATCCAAAATGTGAAATCTGGACAGCTTACTGTTTTACCTTGTCGCTTCGTTTCGAAGGGGTAATGGAGGGAAACAGGATTTACGTCCTTCATGAAAGTTATATACATGTGTATTAGGGTCGCAAACAATTTCGAATCATCCCTACATCAATTTTATACAAAAAGATACGACCAAAATACTTACAGCTGTCCGTGTAGAATTTCCAAAACCAAATCTGAGCAGTACCTCCTCTACGCTTCATCACCATTTTCGAGCTGATAAATGTAAAACTGGATTTTAGAGTCTGAATGAAAGTTATAGACCCAAGAAATACCTTTCCAAAACATATTAAATCACTCGAAACGAATCTGTACACAAGAAGTTATACTAATATTACTAACCACTGTCCCTTCCAAAAATGGGTTTGTTAACCAGCGTTTTCTCTTATTTTCTCTTCCAAATTCCAATTGCAAAGCTGGAGTTTTACTTCCATGAAGGTCTTAAAATACATATATACGTATCCACGTACTTAAGGTAGACCGTATATAATTAATTTACGGAAGAAAATTGGAAAACTAACCTTTAAACTTCAAGAACCATGGCTGCTTCTCTATTTCTCTCCCTCGCGTTTTTTTTTCTCTATGTTGGCTGATATTTTGATGGATAAATGAAGTATATGATATATATCAACATATATATGTGGCTTTAGGGTGTGACACGTGTCAACCCCAAGAGGTGACACGTGTCAACCCCAAGAGGTGACACGTGTCCAGCCCCTATTGGGCCACCGTATCATGCTGCCAACTATGGGCTGCCACATGGCAGTGGGGTCCACCCCCCAAGAAGGTGGGTCACCTGCTTACTTGAGGTGCTGCCACGTGTCGCTTCTTCATTGGCTACCACGTGTCGTCTTTTTTTCCCTTCCTCGTGGGCTCGTAATCTCGTCTTATTTTATGTACCTATGTAATCCGTGCTACGTAAGTTTTATATATGCTTAAGTAGATCAAGTGCATATGACTTTTAACTTAGTAGCTTACATAGGTAAATCGAGTCCTACGACTCATTACTTGGCCTCCAATTCCTTCCGGACTCTTATGATTTCATCTCCAACCTTCTCTAGTATGGGGTATCACATTCTCCCTTTCTTAGAGCCGTTTGATAGTGTCGTAACTTAAGTGGCTCACATGCTAGCTTCTAAGTAACTTAAGGGACATTCCGAGTTCAAAGATGTGGGGTGTAACATCCTTCCTCCCTTTAGAACATTCGTCCCCGAATGTTAAATGCAACCTTCTGTAAGACTTTATATAAATTATAGAGGGGTTCCTTTCCTTTATGCTATCACATGCATTCCCATCTATATTATTAACATACGAGTTCTCAAGAGTTGGAGTTACCTGTAGACATCGATTACAGGTGCAAATACTTATATTCCATGTTCTATTTAGTTCCCCGATCATCCTCTTTCTGGTTTTGGTTTTTCCACCGTAACTTGACGGAAGATACGTCTTTAGTCTACAACCTTCCAGTTTGCCGATCCAGGATGGTGGTAGGATTTTCCTCATAGGATTCCATCTACTGGACCTCATTTATGGAATATACCCTGGGTGACTCGTCAGTATCTAATGGACTGGGCGTATAGTTTCCAACTAAGGTGGTAAGCTTAACTTACCAGCCACGTTGCCCACCTTATGAGTAACTTGATACCGTCTAATATATTCTGGTTCAAGTTTCTTTTCTAGGTGACCCTATGATGAATATCCAATCATCAACTTGAACTCTGTATGTCGACGTCGATTATCTGTATGTCATTCCTGCCGACTCTGGGCTTTTAGTCAATAGCTTGCTTAATCATGTCGAGGCCATTGGAATACTAGAGTAGTAATTATTATTGTAGGCAACTTGATAAGTGATGGATAATCATTCCGGCTACCTTCGAAGTTAATCTCTCGGCTTGTAACATATCTTCTAGCGTCTAATAGTGTGCTCAGTCTGTTTAGTAGCTCGAGGGAGAAATGCGGTATAAGACCTGTCTGTGCTCCTGACCTCTTCTTGGACTGATCTCAAGGCGTTAATTATAATTGAAGTCCCTTTACCTGGGTATTAGAGGAGGAAACCTCACGGAACCTTACCATTCTCCATGTTCTGTAACTCCCTCTAATTTCAGCAGCATAGGTGCTCTTGATTGGAAGCAAATGGGCTGATTTCTTAGCCTAATCACAACAACTCATATAGCACCCTACTCTTACCAAGTATAAAATGGGTGCGTAATGACGTGGATAATTTGGGAACCATTAGCCTCGTATTGTCTTTCTCGACTCTTTTCAAAACTTTAATTGGCCTATATTGTTATTCTGTGGTTTTCCACTCGTTAACTGGTTCTATGTTGAAGAACTGTGGCATTCAAGTGTGTTGTCTGTTAGCAATTAGCTAATCCTTCTTGTGTTGCTTAAGTTCTTGTTAGAATTGCCTTAACGTATCTTATAATACTCTGGGTATATCATCTCATATCGTTTCTCCGTTGCTAGTTCAGATTCTTCCATCTCGCGTGATCATACCAGCACTAACGCATTAAGTTCCATCAGAATTTTGAAGTTAAGCGTGCTGGGGCGAGAGTAATATTGCGATGGGTGACCTTCCTGGGAAGTCTTCATGTATCATTTCACTGTAATCCTTTCTACGATGTGCGGACACTCAATTTAGCCCAAGATTTACCTCAGTGTTATCTCGCGAGTCTTTATGTTTTGCCCTGTCCTTCCTTTGTTATCTTGCGACCAGTATCGGCGTAGACCTTTAGTTCCGCTATGACCATGTCCCTTTTTGGTCAGTTTGGTTTAACTTCCCCTATTATATTCCCCCCCTTTCTGTATGCACCCATTCATTAGGGTGGGCTACTGAGTAGCGCTAAAGTTCTTTCATATAGTGACCTTTGGAGCCATTTTGAGTTTTGGCTATTATTAGCTGGCATAGCTTTAAAGGAATTTGACATATAAGCTCCCTTATCCTTTATTCACTTTGTGTTCTTCTCATTTTCTACCACAGGAGGCTTTCTATTCCTTTGTCCTTGGTTATACATTTATCGCAACATCATTTGCGACCAACTCTGTAGCCAACATTTTGGCTTTTTGGTCTAGCATGTTGTCATTATCCTTCGTAGTGTCTCTTGAATTATTTGATATCCTTTCATGGTTACACTATTTTGTTTTTATACGTAGCCGCCTTCTAGGGTTATGTTATTTAGGGTCTCGTCACAACTTCTTATCGCTGCTTTATGTAGCATTCTGGCTTCCATCCAACTATTGGTAGCCTCCGAACCTTCTTAACTTGGTTCGGCAAGATACCTTATTTAAGTTAAGACGTTCGTCTCAGATATATTCCCATATCGATTGCCTTCACCTTACTTTTTCCATTTTCTCATTAACTTCCCCCCTTTAGAGGGTACTCGCACTTTCATTTGTTTGTACTTGTAGTCGTTCAATTTCAATTAGGCAGTACTAGTATTCCGTCGATAACTATTCCAAGTTTTCTTGAAGCAGTGGCTTTGTACCAACCTATATCCTTTGTTTCTTGGGACGAATAGACGTTGCATCATTTATTCCTTAAGTTTTCCATCCTCGTCCCTTAAGGGTTCCACTATTTTTGGGGCGACGTTGTGTACACGCGTCATTTTTTGTATCGTAAGCCCCATGCTCTTACTGCGTTCTCAACGCAGGCCTTTAACTTAGTCAACGCATACTATATGCGTCTGACTAGTGGTTCCACTTTGTCCCTGCATACTCGTATGACACTGTTCAATTCATACGTATTCGTATTCAGTTCCTGACATCTCTCTAAGGTGCTTCTATTCGAAGCTCTTTCCCCAATTAGTCGGTGGAAAACTATAAACTATTATCGTAAACCCTTTTCCAATCATTGTTGGAAGAGACTCGAATCCCTTAATCATCATAGTACTTCCATTTTTATACTCGACCTACCTGGTTTCCTTTTGAGTTTATCTCGAGTTAGGAACAACTTATCTAATTTACAATTAGAAGTTGAGGGCTTGGTACTTCCAGAATGAGTGAAGCTCAATTATTGGGCATCTTACCTTTCCACCGGATCTCCTCTTTTTTTTCTACAATATAATTATGGTTGGAGATACTACGGTCTGAACTGTACTGCTCAGATAGCCTTTTATTTCTTCGAAATGATTTCCTCGAATAAGAAGAGTATCCCTTATTGACGACATGAAGAGTACCTCTTATAACTTTAACTGAATATAATAGGGGTACTTAATATCAATCTCCAGGACATCTTAAAAATCTACGTTTCATTCCCTGTTCTTGTCCTGGGAAAATTTCGACAGAGTTTCCTCTATATTTCTTACTTATCCCAAACATGCATGCAGAAAATACCAACAATTCCTCACAAGGCCAACACATATATATATTCATGTCACAGCCGCACAGGGCTTTCAACGTCAACAATAATATAAAAATACTGGACTTACCTCATATGTCCAACTTCAAACTGCATCTATTGCACTTCCTGACTGCATTCCCTTCAAGTTTCAGCTTTACATTTCAAATAATACTTCACTACCTTACCAAACGGCTATCTTCCGTGCCTGCACTTTACTTACCTGCGTGCTTCGTGATGTCCCATGTCGTCAATTACCTACTTTGTTGGTGTCCTCCCTCTGTTAAGATCCAAGGTTAGTATAAGGAATTTTCCTATGACTCGGATCTATAGCACGATCTCAGATGTAGAAGAAAGGTAACATCCTAAATGTCCTATAGCTTCCTGTTTATAGATGTAGCGCGCAACACATCGATAACCAAGACTCTATTAGACACGGTCTGTAGACACTCTGAGGACGAACTGCTCTGATACCACTTCTGTCACGACCCAACCCCGTAAGCCGCGACTGGGGTCTGATCTGGACCCTCCGTATACATATCTATCAGCTGTGGTCACATTGAACTGTAAATAAACAGTATCATGTAACAAAGCCCCATTGGGCGATAATATTTTCATAAACCTGTAGCCCTTTTCATTTGTAGCACAACACGATAGGGCACGCAAGCCGACAAGGCTGCCATAACATAATAACATATATCATATATCATGTAGACCCAGCTGAATCAAACTGACATATACAACCAACATATACATGTCTGCAGACCTCTAAACATATGAATGACAACATATGGCGGGACAGGGCCCCCGCCGTACCCTTGAATGGAAGAAATAATTTTTATACATCTGTGGACAGTACCAAAAACTAGGCCCCGATACAATGGAGCCTCTTCCAACTGAGCTGCATGGAATCCTAAGCTGATGGACTCCCAAAATCTGTATATGTACCTATGGGCATGAACGCAGCCCCCCGAGAAAGGGGGCCAGTACGATATATGTACTGAGTATGTAAAACATAATATAATACAACTGGAAGCATATCTGAGATACAAAAACAGGGGATAAGATATCAATTCAGAAACCTGTACCTGTACTTTGTGAATTACAAAAACATGCATGTTCGAGTCATATCATATAGCCGGCCCTTTCGGGGGTCCGGTGAATCATCTATGTAAAATCATCTCTGTAAAACCATCATGGCTCCAGGCCATCACCACCTTATTACAACACATCATCATATATCTATACACGTATCCTGGCCCTCTATTGAGGGACTCAGGGAATAATGCAGTGAACTGTGCACGAGAACATATCCTGGCCCGGGACTCAGGGAAAGATAGGTCGCAGTATACACGAGTAGAGTAATGAGCAACTATATGCAATTTAAATCATTATCGAAGACTCAACCGTAGAAGAAAATTAAGCTATTGTCTGAGAATCAGGATTGTAATGTAATCACCTTAAATGCCCTTTAAATGCCATTAGGGGCTATACTAGTTAGTTTTTCGGGGTCCTTAGACACGTACTAAGATAATGCTAACTGCTTAAGGACTCCAGAATACATGTTTTCATATAGTCCTTACAACTAGGAGCCCGTATATTCATTAAGTCCTTAGTATAGGTAAGGCTTAAGGAAAGTAGCTTAACTGTTATAAAAGTTCATTACCCAGAAGTGAATAAAAGACACTTAGAAATGGAATTACTTCAGAGATCACATCATTGTTTACTTACCTCTACGACATGCCAAAAGAAGAGAAAGAATAGGCTTTACCTACAACTAAGACATGCCAGAAGAAGAAAGAGAATAAACTATATATAGTCTGTACTTTCCTTTATGGGATCTGCATACACATATTTCATACCCGGCCCATCATGAGGCTCGGTGAATCATTATGGCATCATAATATCACTTTCGTACTAAATACGTATCAAGAGAAATGAGAGATAGCTTTCCACACACTAGTGTTTAACACGTAGAAGCCTTACTAGGCAATACTCAATCCTTGCAGAAATTCCAATACTAAGCAGTGGATAGGGGTTATGAGGCATACTTGGAGTTTTGGGAATGGAATTATCCCCATATTCCACACACAATTCACTTAAAGCTAAAACTTGCCAAAAGGAAAGAAAGATAGCTGTACGAACTTATACCAAAACATGCCAAGAGAAAGCTTTACATACCTCTTGGGAGTTACCCTTTATCCTACTCGCCTCGTCGTCTTCTGAACCTATTCAATATAAAGTAATACGAATATCAACTACTCTTAACTTTTCAGTATCTGAGGTTACGCCTTAATGTTAATGGAATCTATTCCCTTAGTCGTTTCCTCGACTAGTTCTTTAGTTTGTTAAGTCGTTAACGAAAATTGGGCAGCACCTCCCCTATAATGTGCCCTATCCAAATTTCCAATTAGGTCCCTAAGACCTACAACCAACCAACAACAACAACCTGCAGCAATTCATACCAACAATATACAACATAAACTCCAAACGACTTATTCAAAAAGATGATATCAAATAGGGTGTCTAGTCTTTATTTTACAACGCCTTTAATTATACGCAACGGGGGGTCATGTGGACTCAACCAGAAGCACCCTAACCCACATTAGAACATATTTAGGCCCTGTAACAAGACACCACACCCCTGCAGCAGCAACTCACAAGAACAACGCCTTACCTTGACGACAATTCGACTATAACGACTACACTTTAGTTTATTCCGAACGCCAAGTATTCTAATGATATTTACACACTTCCAGCCACCTATAGGGCGTGTAAAATGATCCATCAGAACACATAAAGCTCAAATTTAAAGAAGAAACCTTACCTTACGTTAAACTTGTCAAACTCGCCAAAACTATCCAAAATGTGAAATCTGGACAGCTTACTGTTTTACCTTGTCGCTTCGTTTCGAAGGGGTAATGGAGGGAAACAGGATTTACGTCCTTCATGAAAGTTATATACATGTGTATTAGGGTCGCAAACAATTTCGAATCATCCCTACATCAATTTTATACAAAAAGATACGACCAAAATACTTACAGCTGTCCGTGTAGAATTTCCAAAACCAAATCTGAGCAGTACCTCCTCTACGCTTCATCACCATTTTTCGAGCTGATAAATGTAAAACTGGATTTTAGAGTCTGAATGAAAGTTATAGACCCACGAAATAACTTTCCAAAACATATTAAATCACTCGAAACGAATCTGTACACAAGAAGTTATACTAATATTACTAACCACTGTCCCTTCCAAAAATGGGTTTGTTAACTAGCGTTTTCTCTTATTTTCTCTTCCAAATTCCAATTGCAAAGCTGGAGTTTTACTTCCATGAAGGTCTTAAAATACATATATACGTATCCACGTACTTAAGGTACACCGTATATAATTAATTCACGGAAGAAAATTGGAAAACTAACCTTTAAACTTCAAGAACCATGGCTGCTTCTCTATTTCTCTCCCTCACGTTTTGTTTTCTCTATGTTGGCTGATGTTTTGATGGATAAATGAAGTATATGATATATATCAACATATATATGTGGCTTTAGGGTGTGACACATGTCAACCCCAAGAGGTGACACGTGTCCAGCCCCTATTGGGCCACCGTATCATGCTGCCAACCATGGGCTGCCACGTGGCAGTGGGGTCCACCCCCCAAGAAGGTGGGTCACCTGCTTGCTTGAGGTGATGCCACGTGTCGCTTCTTCATTGGCTACCACATGTCGTCTTTTTTTCCCTTCCTCGTGGGCTCGTAATCTCGTCTTATTTTATGTACCTATGTAATCCGTGCTACATAAGTTTTATATATGCTTAAGTAGCTCAAGTGCATATGACTTTTAACTTAGTAGCTTACATAGGTAAATCAAGTCCTATGACTCATTACTTGGCCTCCAATTCCTTCCAGACTCTTATGATTTCATCTCCAACCTTCTCTAGTATGGGGTATCACATTCTCCCTTCCTTAGAGCCGTTTGATAGTGTCGTAACTTAAGTGGCTCACATGCTAGCTTCTAAGTAACTTAAGGGACATTCCAAGTTCAAAGATGTGGGGTGTAACAAGAGCATTCTCCCTTCCTTAGAGCCGTTTGATAGTGTCGTAACTTAAGTGGCTCACATGCTAGCTTCTAAGTAACTTAAGGAACATTCCGAGTTCAAAGATGTGGGGTGTAACAAGAGCATTTAGGATGTTACCTTTCTTTTACATCTGAGATCGTGCCATAGATCCGAGTCATAGGACAATTCCTTATACTTACCTCGGATCTTAACAGAAAGACGACATCAACCGAAGGAAGTAATTAACGAGATGGGACATTACGAAGCATGCAGGTAAGTAAAGTAAAGGTACAGAAGATATAGTTCAAAGTTGGACATACGAGGTAAGTCCATTATCTTTATACTATTATTGATATTGAAAGCCCTGTATGGCTGCTATATGAGGTGATATTGAATGCCATGTGTGGCTGTGATATGATATGAATATATATGTGTTGGCCCTGTGAGGCATTGTTGGTATTTTCTGCGTGCAGGTTTTGGGATAAGTAATGAGTATAGAGGAAACTCTACCGACATTTTCCCAGCACAAGAAAAGGGAATGAAACATAGAGCCGTAATATGTCTTGGAGGTTGATACCAAGTACCCCCACTATGGTTAACTAAAGTTGTAAGAGGTACCCTTTAGTCGTCAATAAGGGACACCCTTTTTACTTGGGAGAGTTTTATTTCAGAGAAACAAAAGCCTATCTGAGCAGGAAAGTTCAGATCACGGTATCTCCAGCCGTATTTGTGTTGTAGGAAATGAAAGAAAAACTCTGGGTAAAGGGTAAAATGTCCAGTAATTGAGTTCACTTTTCTTGTAAAGTACCAAGCCCTAACTTGTAGTTAAAAATTGAATAAGTTGTTCATAACTTGAGGATTAACCTGGAAGGGAACCAGGGAAGTGAAACATTAAGAAGTATTGTGATATTTAAAGGGCTGTAGTTTTCTTTTAACGGTGGTTGAAAAGTGTTCTGTGATAACATTTTATTCGTTTCTCACTAACTTATTGGAGAAAGAAATTCTAATATAAGCGCCCCAAAGAGATGTCATGAACTGAATATGAGTATGAATTTAAAGGTATGGTATAGCAGGACGGGAACAAAGTGAGACAGCTACTAAGGCACACTTGGTAGAGGCTAACTAAGTTAAAAGCCTGCGTTGAGTACGCAACAAGAGTCTGGAGCTTAAGATATAAAGGAATGACGCGGGTACACAATGTCGCCCTGAAAGTAGTGGAATCCTTAAGGGACGAGGATGGTAAACTTAAGGAATAATTGGTGTAACCTACATTCACCCCAAGGAATAAAAGGTGCAGCTTCCATTCATCTCGAGAAACAAAGGATATAGGTTGGGAAAGCCACTACTCCAAGAGAACATGGGATAATGAATGCCGAAATACAAATGTTGCCTAGTTAAAAGAAAATTTAGAATGGCTACAAGTGTATATTAATATTTTATAAAGACAAGTAGAATGTGGTGTCACGACCCAACCCCGTAGGCCGCGAATGGGGTCCGACCTGGACCCCCGTATACCTACCTATCAGTTGTAGTCATATTGAACTATGAACAAGGTGATACTACTCACAAAAAAAACCTCAATGAGTTAAAACTTTTTCATGTACACGTGGCCTCTTTCACTCGTCTCATAACATATAAGGGCATGCAAGCCGACAAGGCTACTGTAACAAAATGCCGTATAGGCACAATTGAAACGAACTCACAAACATCCTACATCCATATGTATAAAGACCTCTAGGAATAGTAACAACAATATATGGCGGGACAGGGCCCTCGCCGTAACCCTGAATGTACAAACATATACATTAAGTGACTAGTATCAAAAATTAGGCTCCAGAATAATAAAGCACTTCTGACATAGCTGAGAGGAACTCCTAAGCTGACGGATCTCTAGAATGGACATTTGTACCTACGGGCATGAAACGCAGCCCCCCGGGGAACGGCAGGTCAGTATGATATATGTACTGGGTATATAAAGCATAACGCATCATACCTGAGAGAACAACTAGGATAGGGATGCAAGGAACAAGTATAACAGTTAATAAGGCACTATACCTGCATCTTATAACATAAGGGCATGTACACCATCTTCATATACTGTATCCGTCCCTCTAGGGGACTCGGTGTTACCATGTCATCGCATACAGCGTCGTGTCATATGTTATGATTACATTATTATGTTTTCATATGCATGCCTATCTATCATTACATATCATATCGTACCCGGCCCAGTATGGGTCTCGGTGTTATAATCATATCATCACATACCGTACTCGGCCTATTAGGGGACTCGGTGTTATAATCATATCATCAAATACCATACCCATCCCATTAGGGGACTCGGTGTTATCATCATATCATCATATACCGTACTCGGCCCTTTAGGGGACTCGGTGTTATAATCATATCATCATATACCGTACTCGGCCCGCTATGGGACTCGATGTTATAATCATATTATCATATACCATACCCGGCCCATTAGGGGACTCGGTGTTATAATCATATCATCATATAGCGTACCCGGCCCATTAGGTGACTCGGTGTCATAATCATCATATACAAGTGATCATTATCTGAGACTCACTAGAGTAATCATACTGAACTATCGTTCGTGGATCAGGATAATAATCATCTCAGGTGCCCTTTGAGTGCCACTAGGGCTATATTAAGTGAATTCTCAGGAATTATGGACATATTTTAGGATAATGCCAACCGGCTTAAGGGAATCATAGACATATGTCATCACAGAGTCCTTAGGAATAGGAGCTCTAAGTCCCACTATTAATCGACATATAGACGGTTCAGGGAAGGTAGCTCAACTACAATGAGAGTTTTCCTGCCAAGGAGTGAATATGAGACATATAGCGTATTCGGAACATAGGAATGGACTTACTCTAGAGCTCGTATCATGTATCATTTTCTTTAAGACATGTCAAAAGAAAGGGAGGGTAGGCCTCACTTGTTTGTCCCTTCCTATCCCAAAGGAGTTTGAGAGACAATAATTCACCTATCTTAGGCGTCCTAGTATTCAATAGTGGATAAGCATCAAGAGGTATGCTCGGGGCCTTATGAATGGGATTATCCCCACTTGCATACGCAGATATACATATTGCACTTCTATCAAGGATATGCAAAGAGAAAGAATTAGCTTTACGTACCCTTTACTTTTCATTATCTAAGAGATCGTGAGAGACACTACTCAATTAGCATAGGAGCTTTCACCTCCAGAAGTAGGTAGGGGTCGTGAATCATATTCGGAACTTCGTGACTAGATTAGTCCCCACATGTTATATACACATCATGTTTAGGACTAAGACACGCCAAGAGAAGGGAAGGATAGCCTTACATACTCATCACTTCCTAATGTATGGAAGGCTTGAGAAGCCCTAGTTCAACTAGGATAGGGATGCAAGGAACAAGTATAATAGTTAATAAGGCACTATACCTGCATCTTATAACATAAGGGCATGTACACCATCTTCATATACTATATCCGGCCCTCTAGGGGACTCGGTGTTACCATGTCATCGCATACAGCGTCGTGTCATATGTTATGATTATATTATTATATTTTCATATGCATGCCTATCTATCATTACATATCATACCGTACCCGGCCCAGTATGGGTCTCGGTGTTATAATCATATCATCACATACCGAACCTAGCCCATTAAGGGACTCAGTGTTATAATCATATCATCACATACCGTACCCGGCCCATTAGGGGATTCGGTGTTATCATCATATCATCATATACCGTACTCGACCATTTAGGGTACTCGATGTTATAATCATATCATCATATACCATACCCAACCCGCTAGGGGACTCGGGGTTATAATCATATCATCATATACCGTATCCGGCCCATTAGGGGACTCAGTGTCATAATCATCATATATAGGTAGATCATTATCTGAGACTCACTAGGGTAATCATACTGAACTATCATTCGTGGATCAGGATAATAATCATCTCAGTTGCCTTTTGATCGCCACTAGGGCTATATTAAGTGAAGTCTCAAGAATTATAGACATATTTTAGGATAATGCCAACCGGCTTAAGGGAATCATAGACATCTGTCATCACAGAGTCCTTAGGAATAGGAGCTCTAAGTCCCACTATTAATCGACATATAGACGGTTCAGGGAAGGTAGCTCAACTACGATGAGAGTTTTCCTGCCAAGAAGTGAATATGAGAAATCTAGCGTATTCAGAACTTAGGAATGGACTTACTCTAGAGCTCGTATCATGTATCATTTTCTTTAAGACATGTCAAAAGAAAGAGAGGGTAGGCCTCACCTATTTGTCCCTTCCTATCCCAAAGGAGTTTGAGAGACAATAATTCACCTATCGTAGGCGTCCTAGTATTCAGCAGTGGATAAGAATCAGGAAGTATGCTCGGGGACTTATGAATGGGATTATCCCCACTTGCATACGCAGATATACATATTGCACTTTTATCGAGGATATGCCAAGAGAAAGGAATTTGTTACACCCCACACTTTTGAACCTTGAAACGTGTCCCTAATCTTCTTGGAAGTAGCCATGAGACCCCCCACTATCCACACACATTAAACAACTCGAAGGAAAGAATAATGTGATACCTCGTGAGAGAAAAGGTTGGAAATAGAGTCGTGAGAATTCGGAAAGAGTTGGAGGCCAAAAAAAATGAGTCGTAGGACTCGATTTACCTACGTAATCTACTAACTTAAAAGTCTTATACACTTTAGCTACTTAAGGATTTATCAAGCTTACGTAGTACGGATTACATCGACTCTTAAAACAAGACGAGATTACGAACCCACGGGGGAAAGGAGAAGGCGACACGTGGCAGCAAAAGGAGGTGCCACGTGGAAGCCTAGGGAAGTGCCACGTGGAAGCAGGTGACCCACCTGCCTGGGGTCAAGTAGGTGACCCACCTACTAGGGGGTGGGCCCCACCAAGGACACGTGTCAGCCAGGGTGGATCCGTGGCCCAATAAGGGCTTGACACGTCTCACCCTTAGGGGCTGACACGTGTCACTTCCTAAATATATGTTAATGACTCTTCAGTCATTTGGAACTCAAAAATCAGTCCAAAACATAGAGAAAAAAATGTGAGAGAGAGGCAGCCATGATTTTGGAAGCTTAAAGGTAAGTTTCTCGATTTTTCTTCCGTGAATTAATTATCTATGGTGTTCCTTAAGCACGTGGATATGTATATATGTATTTTACAATTTTTATGGAACCAAAACTTCATCTTTACAATTGGAAACTTAGAAGAAAGAAGAAGAGAAAAACGTTGGAGACAAGAGAGAGGGGCTACGGGTTTGGCCCTTTTGGGGTAAGCTTTCGGGTTTCGTTCTGTGAATTAATTATTTGAAGTTTCCGTAAGCTGTATATTGGTGTTTAATAACCTAAAATTTCAATTTGGGGTAAAGAAGAAGTAACACAAACATCTCGCTCAATTTCAGCGCGTTTGGAGAAGTTCCAAGTTGCGCTTTGATGGTTTTGGCCAAATTCGGGTAAGATGATGTTTTTCCTTTAAAATTTGACTCTATGGTATGGTTATGGAGTGTATTATACACTTTGTGTGTGGCTGGAAATGTGAAAATAGTATAGAAATGCTTGGCGTTGAAGATAATCCAAATTGTAATCATTATAGTCGAATTGTCGTCAAAGTAAGGCGTTGTTCTTGTGAGTTGCTGTTGCAGGGGAGTGATGTGTTGTTACAGGGTCTAAATATGTTCTAAATGAGTTGGGGGAGATTCTGGTTGCAGCCACATGACCCCCCGCTTCGTACGGTTAAAGGTTTTGTCAAATGGAAACTAGAAACCCTATTGTGATATCGTATTTTTGAATAAGTCGTTTGGAGTTTATGTTGTATATTGTTGATGTGAATTGCTGCAGCTTGTTGTTGTTGGTTGGTTGTAGGTCTTAGGGACCTAATTGGAAATTTGGATAGGGCATATTATAGGGGAGGTGCTGCCCAATTTTCGACGACGCCTTAGCAAATAACAGCACTAGTCGGGGAAACGACTAAGGAAATAGATTCCATTAATACTAAGGTGTAACATAGGGTGGTGGAAAGTTAAGAGGGGTTGATATTCATATTACTTTCATGTTGAATAGGTTCAAAGGACGGCGAGGCAAATAAGATAAGAAATAATTCAGACAAGGTATGTGAAGCTTCTCTTGGTATGTTTTTGGTATAGGTATGTAAATCCTATCTTTTCTTTTTTGGCATTTCTTAGATGTAAGAAGGATATGATATGAGCTTTGGGGGTAATTCCATTACCAGGTTCTGAATATGACTTCAGGACCCTCACTCACTTTTGAATGATTAAAGTTTAAAGTAGTAAGTTGTTATCTTCGAGTCTTCTATATGACTGAATAACAATTGATTCGACTAAGCTCTTGTTTGTAAAGCAGAAAGGCTCTGAGATAACCAATGCTCGGACTGCTATAAGATATTTCACATTGGTATATGTCTAAGATTTCCAAAAACTCCTTTTTACATAGTCCTTAGTGACAGTTAGAGAGTATACGTCAGATACCTTCTGCCCTGATCCCCAGGTGATGGTTCACTTTATGACTTCATTGAGTCTCAGATATTGATTTAAACTGTGTTTTGTTTCTCTCTACTCTACTCGTGTATACTCTAATACTTCTTCTCCGAGTCCCGGGCTGGTTATCAGATTCGTGTAACTCACTGCATTGTTCACCGAGTCCCTCGCTAGAGGGACGACATCTGCATGCATATATATGATGTGTTGTAATAAGGTGACGATGGCTTGGGGCCTGATACTGATACTATGATGATGTGTTGTAATAAGGTGACGATGACATGGGGCCTTATGCTAATACTACATATATAATTCACCAGACCCCTGACGGGGCCGGCTATATTGAAAATTTGAGCATGCATGTTTTTATGATTCACAGAGTACAGGAACATGTTTCCAATTTGATAGATTATTCTCCTACCTCTCTATTTTGGATATACCTCTAGTTGTACTATGTTATGTTTTATATACTCAGTACATATGTCGTATTGACCCCTTTCTCGGGGGGTTGCGTTCATGCCCGCAGGTAAAGATACAGGTTTTGGAAGTCCGTCAGCTTAGAATTCCACGCAGCTCAGCTAGAAGAGGCTCCATTGTATCGGAGCCTAGTTTTTGATAATGTCCACTGATGTATAACATTGTTTTGTCCATTCGGGGGTACGGTGGGGGCCCTGTCCCATCATATGTTGTCATTTATATTTTTAGAGGTCTGCAGACATGCATATGTGGGTTGTGTATGTCAGTTTGATTCAGCTGGGTCTACCTGATATATGATATATGTAATTATGTTATGGCAGCCTTGTCGGCTTGCGTGCCCTGTCATGGTGTGATACAAACAAAAAGGGTTACAAGTTTATGAAAATGTTATCGCCCAGTGGGGCTCTGTTATGATATTGTCTTATTTACGATTCAATGTGACCACAGCTAATAGATATGTGTAGGGTCCAGGTCGGACCCTAGTCGCGGCCTACGGGTTTGGATCGTGACAGAATTAGCTTTACGTACCCTGTACTTTCCATTATCTAGGAGACCGTGAGAGACACTACTCAATTAGTATAGGAGCTTTCACCTCCAGAAGTAGGTAGGGGTCATGAATCATATTCGGAACTTCGTGAGTAGATTTGTCCCCATATGTTATATACACATCATGTTTAGGACTAAGACACGCCAAAAGAAGGGAAGGATAGCCTTAGATGCTCATCACTTCCTAACGTATGGAAGTCTTGAGAAGCCCTAGTTCAATTACTGTAAGAGTGCTTTCATCAAGAAGTAAATGAGGACCGTGAATTAAGCTCGGCATTTATGAGTAGATTTACCCTCAATCTCATATCATTCATTACTTAACTTGAAGACATGCCAAAAGAAGAAACAAGATAGGCTTTACAAACTTATGCCAAAAATATGCCAAAAGAAAGCTTCACATACCTTGTCTGAATTATTCCTTAACCTGTTTGCCTTGCCGTCCTCTAAACCTATTCAACATGAAAGTAATATGAATATCAACCCCTTTTAACTTTCCATCACCCTAGGTTACACCTTAGTATTAATGGAATCTATTTCCTTAGTTGTTTCCCCGACTAGTTCTGTTATTCGCTAAGGCATCGACAAAAATTGGGCAGCACCTCCCCTATAATGTGCCCTATCCAAATTTCCAATTAGGTCTCTAAGTACTAAATCCAACCAACAACAACAACCTGCAGCAATTCACACCAACAATATACAACATAAACTCCAAACAACTTGTTCAAAAATACGATATCACAATAGGGCGTCTAGCCTTTATTTTGTAACGCCTTTAACTATACGAAATGAGGGGTCATGTGGCTAAAACCATCACATACACACCCCTTTTAGAATGCATTTAGGCCCTGCAACAATACATTACACAATATAAACCCCCAACGATTCACTCGAAACTATGATACCAAAACTAAAGTTTTTAATCTTTCTTTCGCGAATACTTTAATTGCACAGCGGAGGGTCATGTGGCTGCAACCAGCAGCCCCCCACGCCCTTATTAACATACCTTACACCACCACAATACCTCACCACCCAACCAGCAGTCACACACCACAAGCGCAACGCATTATTCGATTACAATTAACTATAGCGATTCCAATTTCGCTTATTTCGAACGCCGAACTTTTCAAACTTTTTTCCCAACTTACAGCAGCACATAAGGTGTGTAATACACCCTAATTTAACATCATAAACTTCAAATTAGAGGGTAAGAAGTTACCTTTCCCGAAATTGGGTAGAACTTGCCGAAATTGTGCCTCAGGACTTTTTTTAGCTCGATGTAACGCCGTGGCAGCTTGATGTCCGATTTTTGTTGCACCAAACTTCAAATTTTATACTACTAATACTTCCATATCATTGTAGTATATGCTAAGTAATTAATTTACGCAGCGAAAGCGGGACTTACCTATTTTTCTTCCCAAAGCCGTCACTCTTTTCTCCTTAGCTCTAGGATTTATTTTTCATTTGCTTTGGCTGAAGTTTTGGGGAACAATCTGAAGTATTAGTCATATATACATATATATAGGTGGTCCTAGGGTGTGACACATGTCAGCCCCTAGAGGTGACATGTGTCCAGCCCCTACTAGGCCACCGTATCTACATGATAAAGGTGGGGCTGCCATGTGGCAGTGGGGCCCACCTCCACCAAGCAGGTGGGTCACCTACTTGACCCCAAGTAGGTGGGTCACCTGCTTGCTTGAGGTGCTGCCACGAAGACTTCCCAGGGAGGTCACCCATCCTAGTATTACTCTCGCCCCAGCACGCTTAACCTCAAAATTCTGATGGAACTTAATGCGTTAGTGCTGGTATGATCACGCGAGATGGAAGAATCGGAACTAGCGACGGAGGAACAACATGAAATTATGTTCCTGGAATACTATGCGTTACGTTGAGGGTATTTTAAAAAGGATTTAAGCAAGACAAGAAGGATTAGCTAACTGCTAACTTACGACGCAGTCAAATGCCACAGCTCTTCAAAATAGAACCAGTTAATGAGAGGAAAACCGCAGAATGACTATATGGGCCAGTGGGCGAGGGAATTTCGACACCACTTGGCAGCCAATTCTGAGGGCGAAAAAGCAAAACCCAAAAGGTAAGGGTACCAACTGATGTAATGTACAAATGACAAGAAGAAATACCCAAGATTGAAAATTCCACAATATGACCAGGACTACAAGACTCACTTCGCACTCCAGCACCAGATAAATCTGGAGGGAATGTTACTTGTGGATTAACGATATTAGTCGCTGTTATTTCGATCAAAGGGTACCTACACCGCCAAGAAGGGGTAAAATTGTAGAGTAAAAGAGTGGTAGGACCTTACAGAGTCCCCACAGCTATTGTCCGAGGCAAGGGAGCCCAAGTTGCAATTAACTATCGAGAGATAAAAGGATAGGTTAAGCCAAATTATCGATATGGAATTAGTGCTACGGGTGGAGTAAGACATGGCTACGAGTGGACCAAAGATCTACCCTAACATCGAGTGTAGGATAAGGGAGAAAAAGGCAGGGTAAAACATGAGGACTAGCGTGGTAACGCTAGGATACTTCTTGTACCCTCTCATATTTTTGTAAAAGTAAAGAATGACACAAGATAATCAGTCTAGAGGATTACAAGCGGGAGTAAGGGAAATTGTGAAAGGGTCTATGTAAAACTGGCAGAACTAACTGGTTACTACAGAAGAACGAGCTTATACGCCAAAATTCCTTTGGAATTATACCAGATCATGGTAGACAAAGCACAGAACGACTATGAGAGCCATTATATGAGGGGACTGCAACATTATTCGGTAGCCAACCCTAAGGTTTGGAAAAAAGGAGGGGAAGAAGGACCCAAATGATAGAATGCCAATTACAGTTCTAAAAAGAGTCGAGAAGGACTATACGAGGCTAACGGTTCCCAAATTATCAATATCGTTATGAACCTATTTTGTACTCTGTAAGAGTAGGGTGCTATATGGGTTATTGTGAGTAGGCTAATAAATCAGCCCATTTGCTTACAATCAAGAGCACCTATGCAGCTATTATTAGGTGTAGTTATACAACATGGAGGTAATAAGGTTTTGTGAGGTTCTCCCCAGCTAATATCTTAGATGGAAGGACTTCAATTAAGATTAACATTTGGATATCAATCCAAGAAGAGATTGGGAACACAGATAGGTCTTGGTACCCCAGCTTTTCCCTCGAGCTGTTGAATAGACTGAGCATACTATCAGACGTTAGAAGATATATTGCGGACTAATATGGTTGGCTTTAAGAGTAACTGAGACAATCGTCCACCACTTATTGAGTTTAACTACCATAATGGCTACCACTCTGGTATCCCAATGACTCCGTACAAGACTGGTAGAGTAAGACGTGTAAGTCCCCTATTGGATGGGTAGATGTTAGAAAGACTTAAGCTAAAAAGTCCCCGGCATGATTAAGAAAGCTATTGACTAAAAGCCCAGAGTCGGCAGGAATGATATACAGATAATCGACATCGATATACAGAGTTCAAACTGATAATTGGATGTTCATAACAGGGTCACCTAGAAAAGAAAACTTAACCCAGAATACGTTAGACTGTATCAAGTTCCTTATGAGGTGGGCAACATAGCTGGTAAGTTGTGCTTACCACCTTATTTGGAAACTATGCGCCCAGTCCATCAGATAGGAATACTTCGAAAGGGTACTGATGAGTCACCCAGGGTATATTCTATAGATGGTGTCCAGAAGATGGAATTCTGCGAGGAACAACCTATCGCCATCTTAGATCGATAACCTAGAAGATTGTGGACTAAAGACGTGCCTTCCGTCAAGATACTGTGGGAAAACCAAAGCCAGAAAGAGGATGACCGGAGAAGCTAAAGAGAATATGAAACACAAGTATTCGCACCTATTCCTAATGTCTACAGGAACCCCAACTCCTGAAATACGTATATTAAGTACTTGTATGGAAGTAGTATGTGTTAGGGAAATAGCAAAGAATCTCCCTACGGTCTGTATAAAGTTCTAAGGGAAGTTTTGTTTCACATTCGGGGATGAATGTTCTAAAGGGGGGAAGGATGTTACACCCCACACTCTTAAACTCGGAATGTCTCCTAAGTTCATTAGACATTATCATGTGAGCCAGGTACGCTACGACACTATCAAATGACTCTAAGGAAGGGGGAGTGTGATATCCCATAGTAGTGAAGGTTGGAAATGGAGTCATAAGAATCCGAAAGGAATTGGAGGCTAAGTAGTGAGTCGTTGGACTCGATTTACCTACGTAAGCTACTAACTTGGAAGTCTTACATACTTAATCTATTGGAGTAGGTACCAAGCCTGTGTAGCATGGATTACATAGGCTTTTAATATAAGACGAGATTACGAACCCACGAGGGAGAAAAAAGTCCCATGTGGCAGCCAATGGAGGAGTGCCACGCGGCAGCACCTCAAGCAAGTAGGTGACCCACCTGCTTGAGGTCAAGTAGGTGACCCACCTGCTTGGGGGAGGTGGGTCCCACTGCCACGTGGAAGCCCCTAATTGGAGGCATGTATGCGGTGGCCCAATAAGGGCTGGACACATGTCACCCTTAGGGGATACATGTATATTATGACTAAGAGGCTGATTCTTATCTCAAATTTCAGCCAAACCAAGAACAAAAACCCTAGAGCTTAGAGAGAAAAGAGTGACGGCCTAGGAGTAAAATCAAGGTACGTCCCGATTTCATTCCGTAAATTAATTATATATCATATACCACGATGATATGAAGGTATTATAAGTATAAAATCATGGCTTGGTGCAGCAAAAATCGGACAGCAAGCAGCCACGGCATTCAAGTCGCGCTGGGAAAAGTTCCGAGGCACAATTTTGGCTAGTGTTGACCAATTTTGGATAAGGTAAGGTTTCTCCTTTAAATTTGGACTTTATGGTGTTGTTATAGGGTGTATGACACACCTTTTAGGCTGCTAGAAGTTTAAAAAAAATCGTGGAAATGCTCGACGGTAGAAACAATCAAAATTGAAGTCCTCGTAGTTAAATTGTAGTCAAAATGAGGCGTTGTGTGTGTGGAGGCTGCTGAAGGTTGTGTGGTGCGTGTTGCAGTGTCTAAATATGTTCTAAATTAGGTGGGGGGGGGCTTCTGGTTGCAGCCACACGACCCCCCCGCTTTGTAGGGTAAAGGTTTTGCAAAATGGAAACTAGAAACTCTATTTTGATATCATAATTTCGAGCGAGTCATTTGGAAGTTATGTTGTATATTGTTGGTGTGAATTGCTTAAACGTACGTTGCAGGTTGTTGTTGTTGGTTGGTTGTAGGTATTAGGAGTGGAATTGGGAATTTGGATAGGGCACATTATAGGGGAGGTGCTGTCCAATTTTTGTTAATGCCTTAACTAGTTAAGGAACTAGTCGAGAAGGCGAGCGAAGGAATGAATGCTATGAATACTCGTGGGTAGTCTAAGTTGCTGAAAAGTCTAAGGTTGTTAACACTTGCATTACTTCCATGTTAAATAGGTTTCGAGGACAACGACGTGAACACGATTAAGGGGAGTCCATAAGAGGTATGTGAAGCTTCTCTTGGTATGTTTTTGGTATAGGTATGTAAAGTCTATCTTTTCTCTTTTGGCATGTCTTAGATGTAAGCAGGATATGATATGATCTTTGGGGGTAATTCCATTCCCTGGTTCTGAATATGACTTCGGGACCCTCACTCACTTTTGAATGTTAAACTTTAAAGTAGTAAGCTGCTATCTTCGAGTCTTCTATATGATTGTATAACAATTGATTCGACTAAGCTCTTGTTTGTAAAAAAGAAACGCTCTGAGATAACCAATTCTCGGACTGCTATAAGATATTTCACATTGGTATATGTCTAAGATTTCCAAAAACTCCTTTTTACATAGTGCGTAGTGACAGTTAGAGAGTATACGTCAGATACCTTCTGCCCTAATCCCTAGGTGATGGTTCACTCGATGACTTCATTGAGTCTCAGATAATGATTTAAACTGTGTTTTGTTTCTCACTACTATACTCGTGTATACTGTAACACTTTTCTCCGAGTCCCGGGCCGTTATCAAATTCGTGCAATTCACTGCATTGTTCACCGAGTCCCTCGCTAGGGGTCTGACATCCGTATGTATATATAAGATGATGATGTGTTGTAATAAGGTGACGATGGCCTGGGGCCTGATACTGATACTATGATGATGTGTTATAATAAGGTGACGATGGCATGGGGCCTGATACTGATACTATGATGATATGTTGTAATAAGGTGACGACGGCATGGGGCTTGATACTGATACTACAAATATGATTTTACTTTTCCAAGTATCAGTTTCTGATTTGACATTTTATCCTCTGCTTCTCCACTGCAGATATGCTTCCAGTTGTATCATGTTATGTTTTACATACTTAGTACATATGTCGTACTAACCCTCTTTCTCGGGGGGCTCCGTTTATGCCCGTAGGTACAGATACAGGTTTTGGGAGTCCGTCAGCTTAGGATTTCATGCAGCTCAGCTGGAAGAGGCTTCATTGTATCGAGGCCTAGTTTTTGATACTGTCCACTGATGTATAATAATTTTTTATCCATTCGGGGGTATGGTGGGGGCCCTGTCCCACCATATGTTGTCATTTATATTTTTAGAGGTCTGCAGATATGTATATGTGAGTTGTGTATGTCAGTTTAATTCAACTGGATCTACGTGATATATGATATGTGTTATTATGTTATGGAAGCTTTGTTGGCTTGCGTGCCCTGTCATGTTGTGATACAAACGAAAAGGGCTACAAGTTTATGAAAATGTTATCGCCCAGTGGGGCTCTGTTATATGATATTATTTTATTTACAGTTCAATTTGACCACAACTTATAGATATGTATACGGGAGGTCCATGTCGGACCCTAGTCGCGGCCTACGGGGTTAGGTCGTGACATTATGTCTTCACGATTCTTATTCCTCCACAGTACCTTGACGGAAGCTATGTCCTTAGTTCACAACCTGTTTAATCTGCTGATCCCAAATGGAAATGGGTTGCCCCTCGTAGGATAACTCCCTGTTACGTGGACCTCCTCCACGGGAAATATTTTGGGAGCGTCATTTACATTCTCGCGGAGCATTGATCTGTTAAAATTGAATATATTATTTCAAATCGGATGGTAGGTCCCACTCATACGCAGCTTTATCTATTCTACAAATGACCTGAGAAGGATCGATGTATCCCCTTCTTGCCGACTCTAGGCTTCTAATCGATAGCTTGTCCTGGATTAAGCTTTACTTCATCAATAATTTACTGGATCCCCTCTGGGCCTATCCATTAATCGAAGGGCGAAATTTCGTACTAAGATTCACCTGTGTTCCCAATCCTAACCGGAATGATCTCTAGTGATTAGCCGTACGTTGAACTTCCCCGTCCGAGATAATAGATGTGGAAACCCCGTAAAATCTTATTGTTTCCTTGCTATGTCATCTCGTATAACCCTTAGCGGAATATACCTTCCTAATTGGAAGAAAACCATAACCCATATGAATTTATACTTCCATAGAGTGCGAGGTTAGCCTGCACTATTACCTACATTAATCGCCTTCCATTTTCGAGTCGGGATTCCCATCCCCCGTAACAGGCTATCAAGCCTCTGTTGCTCCTCATCATTTAATCCATTATACAGTTCCTCTTAATTCAACTTGTAACAGCTTAGGTATGCTATCTTGCTCCTTTACTCAGATCTTCCTTCCAGTTTTATTACCACACGTTATACTGTAATTCTTACACAAACATGTGTAGGTATGTAGAGCCATTCAGAAAATGCTTTAGTGTCGCTATACTAGCGGCTTACCTCCTTCGGTCGAGGTTAGGGCTCCACTATGACTTTTGTCCTTAATACCGATTATATCTTAATAGTTTTGCCTCGAACCATCTTACACTTTTCTTTAATAGATTCTAAATATGGCAATCACATTGCTATTACTGACTTTCTTTTATCGAGTAATCATTTGACCTCACTCTTAGTATGCCACTGTTCGTAAGTTGCACAACTATTCTTGTGCCATTTTCACGAGGTGCATTGTATTTCAGTCATAATCTTTTCAGCTCTTGGCTTACTCTGTTTTATATGTGTTGTTGTACTAACACGCCTTTATAATATCTTTCTGTCATACTTGTTTCGTTCCCTTTCTCACTTCCCAAGGGGTCACCCATCTTAGTGCTACTCTCATCCAAGCATGCTTAACTTCGTAGTTTTGATGGAATCCGGTGCATCAGTGTGGGTATGATCGCGTCCATCCCTTATGGGGTCTCGTTTGAAGTTTAAGCATTCCCATTTACATACGATAATGTCAGTCAATTTTCTCTTAAGCTTGTACTTCTCTTGTCCACTTCCCCTATTTTAGGGTGTACCCATGTCATCCTCCGTTTATTTTCAGCTATTCACATGCGAATGATTCCACTCCAACATATTTAACGTGCTGCACCATATCTACATGTTCTGTTAACTCTTCCATACGTTAGGTTGCCTTTATAGGAAACTCTAGCACAACCGTAGGGTTCTTTAGTATTTGGAATATATCGTATAAAATCTCATCTAATGATTGATACTTGAGTAATATCCGTAATGTAGTATTGCATTCAAAGCCACATTCCATTCATCCCAATCAGTAATTAGTGAGGGCTCATAATTGGTGCAAATTCCCCACTCGAGTGTACTTATACTTTAATGAATCATGTTTCAAGCTTCTTCATTATACTGACTTTATTCCCGTGGATACAACTTATTCTTCTAATAACCTCACAATGCAACAGTTGTTCTGCAAATCGACATACCCTCTCCTTGCAGGATCTCACTAAACATCAAGGTGGAGTCAAGTATATTAACTTCGTTATGCCTCATGAGCTTTCATCTTTGTCGTGTACCTGAAGCTCACTTTTAATTTTTACTCGAAATCTCATCAATTTCGCTTTAATAGCGGTCTTGTCTTTTCCTTTTATTTCTAGGAAAATTTGGGCAGAGTTTCCTCTGTATTTCTTACTATCTCAACACCTGCACGCAGAAAATACCAATAATGCCTTACCGGGCCAACATATATGTTCATATCATATCATATCACAACCACACAGGGTTCCCAATATCAATGCATATATATTCATATCATCTCATTTCGCAGCCACACAGGGCGCCCACATTAGCAGTATGAACATGGACTTACCTCGTATGTCCTCTCGAACTGCACTTGTTGCACTTTCCTGTATAATTTTCCTTTCATTTTCTAACTTTATATATCAATTGTATTGCAACACCTTACCTGACATAGGTCCTTCGTGCCTTTGCTTACTTGCATGCTTCGTAACATCTAATATTGTTAGTTACTTTCTTCTATCGGCATTGTCCTCTTGCTAAAATCGCAGGTTAGTATGAGGAATCTCATTTTCTATGGCTCGGCTCTATCACACGATCTTAGATATGAAAGAAAGTAATATCCTAAATGTCCTGTAGTCTCCTGTCTATAGATGTGGTGCACAACACACCGATAAACAAGACTCTACTACACACGGTCTGTAGACATTCCAAGGACGAACTGCTCTGATACCATTTTTGTCACGACCCAACCCCATAGATCGCGACTGGGCTCTGACCTGGACCCCCGTATTCCTACCTATCAGTTGTAGTCATACTAAACTATGAACACGGGGATACTACTCGCAAAAACCCCAATGAATTAAAACTTTTTTGTGCACGTGTGTCCTCTTTCACTCGTTCCATAGCATATAAGGGCATGCAAGTCGACTAGGCTGCTGCAACATAACTATATTCACAAAATGTCGTATAGGCACAATCGAAAAGAACTCACAAACATCCCACATCCATATGTCTGCAGACCTCTAGGAATAGTAACAATAACATATGGAGGGACAGGCCCCCCGCCGTACCCCTCAATGTACAAATATATACATTAAGTGACCAGTATCAAAAATTAGGCTCTACAATAGTGAAGCACTTTCGACATAGCTGAGAGGAACTCCTAAGCTGACGGATCTCCAAAATAGACATCTGTACCTACGGGCATGAAACGCAGCCCCTCGGGGAACGGAGGGTTAGTACGGTATATGTAATGAGTATATAAAGCAAAACGCATCATAATTGAGAGAATAACTAGAATAGGGATACAGGGAATAAGTATAACAGTTAATAAGGCACTATACCTGCATCTTATAACATAAGGGCATGTACACCATTTTCATATACTGTATCCGGCCCACTAGGGGACTCGGTGTTACCATGTCATCGCATACGGCGTCGTGTCATGTGTTATGATTACATTATTATGTTTTCACATGCATGCCTATCTATCATTACATATCATACCGTACCCGGTCCAGTATGGGTCTCAGTGTTATAATCATATCATCACATACCGTACTCGGCCTATTAGGGGACTCGGTGTTATAATCATATCATCAAATATCGTACCCATCCCATTAGGGGACTCGGTGTTATCATCAGATCATCATATACCGTACCCAGCCCTTTAGGGGACTCGGTGTTATAATCATATCATCATATACCGTACTCGGCCCGCTATGGGACTCGATGTTATAATCATATCATCATATACCATACCCGGCCCATTAGGGGACTCGGTGTTATAATCATATCATCATATAGCGTACCCGGCCCATTAGGCGACTCGGTGTCATAATCATCATATACATGTGATCATTATCTGAGACTCACTAGGGTAATCATACTGAACTATCGTTCGTGGATCAGGATAATAATCATCTCAGGTGCCCTTTGAGTGCCACTAGGGCTATATTAAGTGAATTCTCAAGAATTATGGACATATTTTAGGATAATGCGAACCGGCTTAAGGGAATCATAGACATATTTTAGGATAATGCCAACCGGCTCTAAGTCCCACTATTAATCGACATATAGACGGTTTAGGGAAGGTAGCTCAACTACGATGAGAGTTTTCCTGCCAAGGAGTGAATATGAGACATATAGCGTATTTGGAACATAGGAATGGACTTACTCTAGAGCTCGTATCATGTATCATTTTCTTTAAGACATGTCAAAAGAAAGGGAGGGTAGGACTCACTTGTTTGTCCCTTCCTATCCCAAAGGAGTTTGAGAGACAATAATTCACCTAACTTAGGCGTCCTAGTATTCAGTAGTGGATAAGAATCAAGAGGTATGCTCGGGGCCTTATGAATGGGATTATCCCCACTTGCATACGCAGATATATATATTGCACTTCTAACAAGGATATGCCAAGAGAAAGAATTAGCTTTACGTACCCTTTACTTTTCATTATCTAAGAGATCGTGAGAGACACTACTCAATTAGCATAGGAGCTTTCACCTTCAGAAGTAGGTAGGGGTCGTGAATCATATTCGGAACTTTGTGAGTAGATTCGTCCCCACATGTTATATACACATCATGTTTAGGACTAAGACACGCCAAGAGAAGGGAAGGATAGCCTTACATACTCATCACTTCCAAACGTATGGAAGGCTTGAGAAGCCCTAGTTCAATTACTGTAAAAGTTCTTTCATCAAGAAGTAAATAAAGACCATGAATTACGCTTGGCATTTATGAGTAGATTTACCCTCAATCTCATATCATTCATTACTTAACTTGAAGACATGCCAAAAGAAGAAACAAGATAGGCTTTACATACTTATGCCAAAAACATGCCACAAGAAAGCTTCACATACCTTGTCTGAATTATTCCTTATCCTGTTTGCCTCGCCTTCCTCTGAACCTATTCAACATGAAATTAATATGAATATCAACCCCTTTTAACTTTCCAGCATCCTAGGTTACACCTTAGTATTAATGGAATCTATTTCCTTAGTCGTTTCCCCGACTAGTTCTGTTATTCGCTAAGGCATCGACGAAAATTGGGCAGCACCTTCCCTATAATGTGCCCTATCCAAATTTCCAATTAGGTCTCTAAGTACTACAGCCAACCAATAACAACAACCTGCAGTAATTCACACCAACAATATACAACATAAACTCCAAACGACTTGTTCAAAAGTATGATATCACAATAGGGCGTCTAGCCTTTATTTTGTAACGCCTTTAACTATACGAAATGAGGGGTCGTGTGGCTGAAACCAGAAGCATACACACCCCTTTTAGAATGCATTTAAGCCCTGAAACAATACATTACACAATATGAACCCCCAACGATTCACTCGAAGCTATGATACCAAAACTAAAGTTTTTAATCTTTCTTTCACGAATTCTTTAATTGCACAACGGAGGGTCGTGTGGCTGCAACCAGCATCCCCCCACGCCCTTATTAACATACCTTCGAGCACCACAATACCTCACCACCCGACCAGAAGTCACACACCACAAGCACAACGCATTATTCGATTACAATTAACTAGCGATTCTAATTTCGCTTATTTCGAACGCCGAACTTTTCAAACCTTTTCCCCAACTTCCAGCAGCCCCTAAGGTGTGTAATAAACCTAATTTAACATCATAAACTTCAAATTAGAGGGGAAGAACTTACCTTTCCCGAAATTAGCTAGAACTTGCCGAAATTGTGCCTCATAACATTTTTTAGCGTGATGTAACGCCGTGGCAGCTTGCTGTCCGATTTTTGCTGCACCAAACTTCAAATTTTATACTATTAATACTTCCATATCATCATAGTATATGCTAAGTAATTAATTTACGGAGCGAAAGTGGGACTTACCTATTTTTCCTCCCAAAGCCGTCACTCTTTTCTCCTTAGCTCTTGGGTTTATTTTTCATTTTCTTTGGCTGAAGTTTTGGGGAACAATCTGAAGTATTAGTCATATATACATATATATAGGTGGTCCTAGGGTGTGACACGTGTTAGCCCCTAGAGGTGACACGTGTCCAGACCTTATTGGGCCACCATATCTACATGATAAAGGAGGAGCTGCCATGTGGAGTGGGTCCCACCTCCCACGAGCTGGTGGGTCACCTACTTGACCCCAAGCAGGTGGGTCACCTGCTTGCTTGAGGTGCTGCCATGTGTCACCCTCTTATTGGCTGCCCCGCGTCATTATTTTTTCTTCCTCGTGGGTTCGTAATGTCGTCTCCCTTTAAGAGCCTATGTAATCCATGCTTCTCAAGCTTGGTACGTACTCCAATAGATTAAGTATGTAAGACTTCCAAGTTAGTAGCTTACGTAGGTAAATCGAGTCCTACGACTCATTACTTGGCCTCCAATTCCTTCCGGATTCTTATGACTCCATTTCCAACCTTCTCTACTATGGGGTGTCACATTCTCCCTTCCTTAGAGTCGTTTGATAGTTTCGTAGCTTATCCGGCTCACACGATAGTGTCTAAGGAACTTAAGAAGACATTTCGAGCTCGAGAGTGCGGGGTGTAACATGTGGCCTCGGATGAGTTATTCCATGGGTCCTATTACTCAAGTACAGATTATTAGATGAGGTGTCGCACTATATATGGAAAGGTTCCAGTCGTTTTGTGATTTAGCCAAGGTTACGTACGTGGATAATCAGGTTATAAAATATATGAAAAAACGGGGACATGATGCAGTACTAAGTAGACTAGAGAAGGAGACCGGCTAAATTTGAGACTAGACCTAGAGAGATAGAGTAAGGTATAAGCAGGTAAAAGTATAAGTACCTTCTAAAGGGTGGAAGCAAGTAAGAGAACTGCAAGGGTAAGATGGAGGCAATTGATAGGGCAACATTTTTGAGACGGATGTTTAAACTACAATAAAATCCCTTGTTGAACCAACTTAGAAAGGTCCGAAAGCCACTAGTAATTAGATAGAAGTCAGAATGGTATGAAAAACGGCGTTAAGAAGTTTTGATGAGACCCTGAACAACATAACATTAAAAGGCGGCTGCGTATAAAAACAAAAAAGTGTAACCATGAAAAGATATCGAATAACTCAAGAGACATTACGAAGGATAATGACAGCATGCTAGATCAAAAGCCAAATGTTAGCTGTAGAGTTGGTTGCAAGTGATATTGCGAGAGATAAATAACCAAGGAAAGGAAATAGCAAGACTCCTATGGTAGTAGATAAGATGATAAAGGAGTAAATAAGGAAATAGAAAGAAGTGCGATAAGGTATTTCTTGCACTCTCTCATATTATCGTAAAGATAAAGAATGACACGAGAATGTGTCAAGAAGGTTACAAGTCGGGGTAAGGAAAAAATTATGAAATGGTTTAAATAAGAAGGATAGGACTAGCTGGTTACTATAGGATTGGCAAGCGTATATGTCAAATTCCTTTAAAACTATGCCAGCTAATGATAGACAGAAATCAAAATGGCTCAAAGGGCACTATATGAACAAACTTTAGCGCTACTCAGTAGCCAACCCTAATGAATGGGTGCGTACAAAAAGGGGTGAATACAATAGAAGGATTTAAACCAAAATGACCAAAAAGGGACATGGTCGTAGTGGAACTAAGGATCTACCCCTATGCCGGTTTCAAGATAACAGAGGAAAGGGCAAGGAAACACATAAAGACGAGTGAGACGACGCTAAGATAAATTTTGGGCTAAGTTGAGTGCCCCGCACATTATTGTTAACTAGTTAAGGAACTAGTCGAGAAGGCAGGCAAGGAAATGGGTCTTATGAATACTCGTAAGTAACGTAAGCCGCTAAAAGGTATAAGGGTTTTGATACTTGTATTGCTTTCATGTCACTTAGGTTCACAGGAAGACAAGGCGATCGGGATAAAAGACTAACCCATAACAGGTATATAGAGCTATCCTTCTTTTCTTTTGGCATGTCTTAGATGTTGTCACGATCCAACCCCGTGGGCCGCGACTGGGGTCCGACCTGGACCCCCATGTACCTATCTGTCGACTATAGTCAAATTGGACTACGTATAATGTGATACTGATCACAAAAACCTCAATAGGTTAAAACTTTTTCATGCTCATATAGCCTCCTAGATATAGGAACCAAACACATGAACCCAGTGGGTGATAAAATACTCATACATGTATAGCCTCTTTCATTTGCATCATGTCATGAAAGGGAAAGCCAGCCGACAAGGCTGCCACAACATAATAGCTTTTACAACATATCGCATAGGCATAACCGAAATAAACTCCTACACAATCCACACACATATGTCTACAGACCTCTAAGAATAGGAATGACAACATATGGCGGGAAAGGGCCCCCGCCGTACCCCTGCATAAACAAATATATACATCGCAGGACCAGTACCCAAAAGCTAGGCTCCGAAACAGTGGAGCACTTCCAACATAGCTCAGCGGAAATCCTAAGCTAGCGAATCTCCGAAATGAACATTTGTACCCGCGGACATGAAACGCAGCCGCCCAAAGAAAAGAGGGTCAGTACGATACATGTACTGATTATATAAGCATACATAACTGAGATAACAACTGAAACAGGGATGCAGGAAACCAAGTATAGCATTTAATTGGGTACTGTACCTGCATCTCATAAAATAAAGTCATGTATACCCTTATCACGTACCGTATTCGGCCCGCTCGCGGACTCGGTGTTACACACACATTATCTATCATGGTAGGCATATGCATATTATTAGCACTATAGGACGTACAACCCGATTCATATATATAGCAAGAACATGCCGAGGGATGACGGCCTTGTCATGACCCAACCCCGTAGGCTGCGACTGGGGTCTGACATGGACCCCCCGTATACATATCTATCAGCTGTGGTCAAATTGAACTGTAAATAAAATAATATTATGTAACAGAGCCCCACTGGGCGATAACATTTTCATAAACCTGTAGCTCTTTTCATTTGTATCACAACATAACAGGGCACGCAAGCCGACAAGGCTGCCATAACATAATAACACATATCATATATCACGTAGACCCAGCTAAATCAAACTGACATACACAACCCACATATACATGTCTGCAGATCTCTAAAAATATAAATGACAATATATGGCGGGACAGGGCCCCCGTCGTACCCCCGAATGGACAAAACAATGTTATACATCAGTGGACAGTATTAAAAACTAGGCCTCAATACAATGGAGCCTCTTCCAGTTGAGCTGCATGGAATCCTAAGTTGAAGAACTCCCAAAACCTGTATCTGTACCTGCGGGCATGAACGCAGCCCCCCGAGAAATGAGGTCAGTACGACATATGTATTGAGTATGTAAAACATAACATGATACAACTGGAAGCATATCTGAAGTAGAGAAGCAGGGGATAAAATGTCAAATCAGAAACCGGTACTTGGAAAAGTAAAATCATGCATGCTCAAACTTTTAATATAGTCGGCCCTATCAGGGATCCGGTGAATCATATTTGTAGTATCAGTATCAGGCCCCGTGCCATCGTTACCTTATTATAACACATCATCATAGTATCAGTATCAGGCCCCGTGCCATCGTCACCTTATTACAACACATCATTATAGTATCAATATCAGGCCCCAGGCCATCGTCACCTTATTACAACACATCATCATCATATATATACATACGGATGCCAGCCCCCTAGCGAGGGACTCGGTGAACAATGCAGTGAATTGCATGAATTTGATAACTGGCCCGGGACTCGGAGAATAAGTGTTACAGTATACACGAGTAGAGTAGTGAGAAACAAAACACAGTTTAAATCATTATCTGAGACTCAATGAAGTCATCAAGTGAACTATCACCTGGGGATTAGGGCAGTATCTGACGTATACTCTCTAACTGTCACTACGGACTATGTAAAAAGGAGTTTTTGGAAATCTTAGATATATACCAATGTGAAATATCTTATAGCATTCCGAGCATTGGTTATCTCAGAGCCTTTCTTTTTTACAAACAAGAGCTTAGTCGAATCAATTGTTATACAGTCATATAGAAGACTTGAAGATAGCAGCTTACTATTTTAAAGTTTATCATTCAAAAGTGAGTGAGGGTCTGAAGTCATATTCAGAACCTGGGAATGGAATTACCCCTAAAGCTCATATCATATCCTGCTTACATCTAAGACATGCCAAAAGAGAAAAGATAGGCTTTACATACCTATACCAAAAATATACCAAGAGAAGCTTCACATACCTCTTATGGACTCCCCTTAATCGTGTTCACGTCGTTTTCCTCGAAACCTATTTAACATGGAAGTAATGCAAGTATTAACTGTTACACCTCACCCTTTTAAACTCAGAATGTTTCATAAGTTCCTTGGACATTACCATATGAACCGGATATGCTACGACACTATCAAACGGCTCTATGGAAGGGAGAATGTGATACCCCATACTAGAGAAGGTTGGAGATGAAATCATAAGAGTCCGGAAGGAATTGGAGGCCAAGTAATGAGTTGTAGGACTCGATTTACCTATGTAAGCTACTAAGTTAAAAGTCATATGCACTTGAGCTACTTAAGCATATATCAAATTTACGTAGCACGGATTACATAGGTACATAAAATAAGACGAGATTACGAGCCCGCGAGGAAGGGAAAAAAGACGACACGTGGTAGCCAATGAAGAAGCGACACGTGGCAGCACCTCAAGCAGGCAGGTGACCCACCTGCTTGGGGTCAAGTAGGTGACCCACCTGCTTGGGGGAGGTGGACCCCACTGCCACGTGGCAGCACCCCATTGACCGTGTGTTGAGGTGGCCCAATAAGGGCTTGACACGTGTCACCCTTAGACCTTATATATATATATATGTGTATATGACTCCTTAGTTGTTCATTATCAAAAAATAGCAGCAGCCTTGGAGAAAAAAAACGTGAAAGAGGGAAATAGAGAGGCAGCCATCATTGTTGAAGATTTAAGGTTAGTTTTCCAATTTTCTTCCGTGAATTAATTATATACGGTGTACCTTAAGTACGTGGATACGTATATATGTATTTTAAGACCTTCATGGAAGTAAAACTCCAGCTTTGCAATTGGAATTTGGAAAAGAAAATAAGAGAAAACGTTAATTAATAAACCCGTTTTTGGAAGGGACAGTGGTTAGTAATATTGGTATAACTTCTTGTGTACAGATTCGTTTCGAGTGATTTAATATGTTTTGGAAAGGTATTTCATGGTTCTATAACTTTCATTCATACTCCAAAATCCAGTTCTACTTGTATCAGCTTGAAAAGTGGTGATGAAGTGTAGAGGAGGTACTGCTCAAATTTGGTTTTGGAAATCCTACACGGACAGCTGTGAGTATTTTGGTCATATCTTTTTGTACAAAATTGATGTAGGGATGATTCGAAATTGTTTGCGACCCTAAGACACATGTCTATAACTTTCATGAAGGACGTAAATCCTGTTTCGCTCCATTACCCCTTCGAAACTAAGCGACAAGGTAAAATAGTAAGCTGTCCAGATTTCACATTTTGGATAGTTTTCGCGAGTTTGACAAGTTTAACGTAAGGTAAGGTTTCTTCTTTAAATTTGAGCTTTATGTGTTCTGATGGAGCATGTTACACGCCCTATTGGTGACTGGAAATATGAAAATGGCTTAGAAATACTTGGCGTTCGGAATAAACTAATTTGTAGTCGTTATAGTTGAATTGTTGTCGAAATAAAGTGTCATTCTTGTGAGTTGCTGCTGCAGGGGTGTGGCTTGTTGTTGCAGGGCCTAAATATGTCCTAATGTGGGTTAGGGTGCTGCTGGTAGAAGCCACATAACCCCTCGTTATGTATAATTAAAGGCGTCACAAAATAAAGGCTAGACGCCCTATTTTGATATCGTATTTTTGAATAAGTCGTTTGGGATTTATGTTGTATTTTGTTGGTATGAATTGCTGCAGGTTGTTGTTGTTGGTTGGCTGTAGGTATTAGGGACCTAATTGGAAATTCGGATAGGGCACATTATAGGGGAGGTGCTGCCCAATTTTCGTTAACGCCTTAACAAACTAAAGGACTAGCCGAGGAAACGACTAAGGAAATAGATTCCATTAACATTAAGGCATAACCTCAGATGCTGAAAAGTTAAGAGTAGTTGATATTCATATTACTTTATATTGAATAGGTTCAGAAGACGATGAGGCGAGCAGGATAAAGGGTAACTCCCAAGAGGTATGTAAAGCTTTCTCTTGGCATGTTTTGGTATAAGTTCGTACAGCTATCTTTCTTTCCTTTTGGCAAGTTTTAGCCTTAAGTGAAGTGTGTGTGGAATGTGGGGATAATTCCATTCCCAAAACTCCAAGTATGCCTCATAACCCATATCCACTGCTTAGTATTGGAATTTCTGCAAGAATTGAGTATTG